>NC_056746.1:1486878024-1487048024 GCF_019279795.1 Protopterus annectens
ATTTTGTCTGGTTTATGCTGTACAAACCATACCTATTTTTAATACTGCCAGGTGACATTCTACTCCTTTATATTTATTTAGTATGAATACTACAAGCTAGATTGTTACTCAACTGCCTCGCGACACAGCCTTTGCAACCTGCTGGCATGGGCTTCCTGGTTTGCAGCCCGGTCAGCTGGAGCTGTAGAGAAGATAGAGAAACATTTTTGCATACCTATCCATCACATACACAGGCTGGACTTTGGTAAACAGTTATTGATATGAATACTTACAGATGCCAGGAAAATCACCTCTCTGCCATGTTTCTTGGAACCGCTGGTCCAAGAGCTCTCTCTTCCTCTGGTTCAAGTCAGCATAGTGATGCCAGACCTGCTCACCAGTCCAAGAGATCCCATTGGCACTGGTGAGATCATGGGCGAGACTTTCTCAGTCCTCCATTTTGTATTTGGAACCCTGGTACTGGTCCTGCAGCAGTCTCATGTCATGGTTTTTAACAAGGAGTCCTACCATGACCTTGGACTCCTGTATGCCCCAGTGCTGCATTTGAAAATGCATGCCCTGTCTAACACCTGCCATACTGTCTACAGTGGAGAGCTACAATCAGTTATGAGCTGTATTCCTGCCTGTGAGGTTTACGTATGGCCAATTCCCCACCTTTTGCTGTGATTGGATAGTTCTGAATAAGCTGAGCTAAGCTAAGCTATGGGCAAACCTGCTTAGCTAAGGTTGGCAGTGGTTAAAGGGGCAGGTTCAGCACTGCTTACCAATGGGCAAATCCACTTAGTTAGGCTACTTATTGCTTAGCATTTATATTTAAGCAATGCTTACACCCAGTAAGCATAGCTGTGCAATGCTTAGCATTGCTTATGTTTTATTTTACAGACTATCAGCTCTATTGGGCTGTTTCATCATTCTTGACATATTATAATTTTGTTAACCTTCCTTAACATCCCACTATGAGCTTTCATTACATTTATTCTTGTGTGACTATACTGCATGGAGCACTTTTGGTTATATGGGGGTTTCACAACTTTATTACACTGACACCTCACATCTGGACCTACTACACTACGCTGGTTAACAAATATATGCTATTTACTACCTAATTATTAAAAAAAATAAATTATGTACTGCATATGGGGGTTTCACAACTTTATTACACTGACACCTCACATCTGGACCTACTACACTACTCTGGTTAACAAATATATGCTATTTGCTACCTAATTATTAAAAAAAATAAATAATGTACTGCTTTCACATGTAAAATGCTACCTGCCTTCTCTGGGGATCGAACCAGGAAAGACTACTGGCAAAGCAAATGCTCTAACCACTTTACTATTACGGCATTGCTGCATTTTGAGGTATATTCCTATTTAGCTCCTTATAATGTGTAAGCTAGGCTGAGCAGAGCTGTGCGATACGTCCACCCGCTCAGCTATGGTTAAACTTTATTCCAGACTGAAAAAAAAATTAAACTGTTATGTTTTATTTTTGTAATGTAGGGGTATGCACATTGCTTTCTGCAACATTATCTGTGAGGGGCTGTGCTTTTCAAACGGTGATGACATGACAGGTTTTGCATTTGAGCGGTATGCTACACTGACACTAACAGTATCCACCATACTTCTCAACTGTACAGATCTTCACAGAGTGTCCAGATTTTTTACTTATATTTTTGGTCCATTTGTCATACAATTGTGGCTTTCTGGCAGATTAGTGGCAAAGCATTATAGACTGTGGTTAGTAATTAATGTCAGACATTTGAGTTTTTCACTTCATACCCTTTGGCTAATTCATGCTAATGCGAAGCCTGTCATTCTTTCGACTTTATAAGTTTGTGAGAGCAATATCTTACATTTGTCGCTATTGTTTTTATGGCTTTGTCCAGATTTCTTGTGCGGTTGAGTGTTACTGGTGTCCGCGGACACTCTTGCTACATTTACTTTGCCGTATGGCAATTATGGAGTGCAGGGGGTGAGTGTATTGTGAGAGCACTGCTCTCAGACATACCCCTTGTGCTCGTACACAGAACCATGTCCGTATTATAGCATGGCAGCATGCCTTCATGAATATGCATGCACACTGTCATGCTGCATGGAAACGGTCCCTTCCATGCAAGAATAAGCTATTCTTGCACTGAAGTTGGCTGAATCCCGGGAAATGTCTTTTACTAGAGAAGACCAAAATACTAGTTCTCTCACCCTTCTTTTGGTAGATTTGGAACCCGGGGGACCACTATGCAAAATCAGGATTTGGGGCCAGATTCAGGAAGCCTCCGTGTAAGAGTTATAACTCTTACACGGAGGCTGCAGTTAAACTGTGTGATGTCAGCATGTCATGCATATGCATGAGGTGCATGAGGCATGCTGAATCACACTAGTAACTCTTACACGGTCCGTGTAAGAGAGTAGGGGGCGTGTCTGTAGGCTAAGCTCTGCAAGTGGACACGCCCCCGGAAAACTAGAATGGCTGAAAGTAAACAGCCACGAGAAAGGCCATGAAAATGTGAATAAACACACTATACAACACATGCCCCGACTGGCCATCAGTGTATAAAGTGAAGAGATGTCATAAAAGTAAATGAAAACCTTTTTTTTTTTGTTAAACCACGTAAATGTTTGCTACTGTGTGCTACTAGCGCAATCACAGTTAGCAGTCAGTGGAAAAGGATATAAGAACTAAATATGCAAAGTAAGCCAAGAAATAATAGCTTAGTGGTAGAGTACCGCCCTATGAGTAGGCAGGCAGGGTTCGAGCCCCTACAACAACCTTTTTTATTTTTGTAAATAAGCACTAAAAAGCCCCAGACAGTATTGTACAAATGTAAATGTATTCCCTTTTGTAAAATGGAATGAAATAGAGCATATATTTTGAAGTAACATAAGAATAAAAATAGTCAGAAATGTACTGATAGCTAAGCTGCCGTGAGACAGAGTGCCCGTAGCTGAGTAGTGTTTAAAAGCTGCAAACTGCGTGCCCGTTGCCAAGCAGCGGGTAAACAGGCTGAAACTGTGTGCAATTAGCTGAACATGTGTGTCACTAGCCAATTAAGATTTATCCCAGCGCACACCGTTTGCGCCGCTCCCACAAGCTAACTGCCAGTGCGCATAATACCTCCGCAAACGAGCGCAGAACAGGTTTAAAGTGCTTAAAAGTGCTTTTGGCATGTTTGATTGACAGGTCTTCAACTCATTTCTGTCAGGAAAAGCAAAAGCAGTTGCCAGATTCGAACACAGGATACCATGCACTAGAGTCAAGGAACTAAACCACCAAGCCATGACAGCAATACCTAGAAAAGCAGAAATAGCATATATATGGGATAAAACCCAGAATGGAGCATGAGAAAGCATTTTCAGTGAAGTAGATACAATTCCAAAACGGCCAATCAGAGAAATGTGCGGAAAAGCGGCATATATAAGCCCCATAGGCGGGAATACACAGCATAACTGATTGTAGAACAGACTTGCAGTCAGCATGAGTGGAGTAGGTGAGGGACGTTGCTTTCGAGCACAGCGTTGGGCGTTGAGGAGTCCAGATACATGGTCTGGCTCCTTGTCCATAATCACGAGGCCCAACTCATGCAGGGCCAGGTCTCATGGGGAGTATATAGGGCTGAGGCGTGGGACCAGTTGGCTCGTGAGCTGACCAGTGCTACTGGCATTCCACGCACTGGTGAGCAGGTCCGTCACCACCATGCGGACCTGAAGAGACGCAAGCAGGACCAATTGAACCGTTGGATCCAGGAGGCCCGGCAAATGCCCAACGCCCCACTACTGAGTAAGTCACATTTTACCCATGTATGTAAGGATTTCAACCAGCTGATACCATGGAGATGTGTAGTCCAATATTATTCCCTTTGTATTACAGCTGCAGGTGTCCGCTCTGCGAATGTCGAGATGCACGCCAGAAGGCTGGTGCGGCTGCGCCACCATGCAGGTTAGTAACCCCACCCAGTACTTGTAAATAAATATTATTATGTACCATGTATCAGAACAGTGCAGTGTATTGATTAAAAGTAATATAATGTGCAAGCAGGAATTGAACGTCTGCAGGTATGGCTGCAACAAGTTCATCAGTATGCAAGTGTAACTGGAAATATAATTGATAGAATTAAACAGTGCTGTAATACAGATGTCCCATCATTAATTAAATATACTGTAACCTGCAGTATAGTCTCAAGAGTACAGCTTCAGAATCTGAGGTAGTCACATGTGAGATATATCCCCTGTTGAAATGCTGAATCATGACAGAAGTGAGGCTGTTGGAAAGTGTTTGAATCACCACAGGTCTAATATGTGAACAAAGCCTAGAAGTACCAACCTGAACTGTGAAGTTGCAGAATGTATGAGAGTGACAGAAATGCTCATGTATGAATAAATAAAGTAGTAATAACCCCTGAATATATAAGCCTCAGTGTGTTTTTACAGAACTAAATGCATGTGGGAAGTACAAATTAACATCCCAAACTGATTTCAGTGTGTCTGAATCTGAATGTCTAGCTCAAAATCTGTATATGGTGATAACAGTAAACAATTTGCAGATAGAATGAATGATTATCTGACAGACTAAACAGCCATAGTTGTCCCCTGTCCTGTCATCAAAGTGTAGCAGGATGATGTATCTGATCAAATTCAAAATAAGTAGGATAGTGATGTATGTGTAACAGGTGTAGCATGACAGTCAAATAAAGATTATTTTGAAACATCAGCCTCAACTTAATTGTGTATCTATGATAAATGTGAATTAATGTTTAACATATGAATGTGTCATCACTTTCTATCCCCACCCAACCCTGTAATTCCATATAACAACATCCACTAAATAATGGTATGTGAACATTTCATTAATCATGGACATTTGTCCGTTCCAAACATATATGCATGTCTGTTCGTGCATGTGCCCTGTTCATACCTGCAAATACGATGGCCTGTTGCCATTAATCAACCCTGCATGTCGTTTGACTGTGTTTTGCTGTTCAAATAATGCATGTGATATTGATATGCCCCTTGTTCAATGGTGTCCATATCTGGGTGTTTGTTTGATGGGAATACCAATGCATGCTGTTACAACTAATCTGAATGGAATAAAATGCCACTAACCCAAACTAACATAACTACTCACAAACCTAGAACGCTTGGGAAGGCAGGTCCCAGCGGACCCACCTCTCCCACCTCAGCTGGTGACTGCACCTGGCACTAGTGCCCAGGCGGACCCCCTCCGGTGGCCCTGTGCCACCTTCGGGTGGAAGCGCTGCAGGGGATGGGGCCCGTCCCCTCTGCAAGTGTGGCCGGAGGGGTTCGGCCCACTCACCCTCCGCGGTGTCCGGTCTGTGGTGCGTAGGGAGATCCAAGACACTGTTCTTGGACCCCACGCCAGCTCGAGGCTCGTGTGGCACAGCTAACGGCCCCGCCGTTGCCCGCCTACACAGCCCCAGCACAGCCCGTCCTGGGCTGTGAAGGAACAGTGGCAACTGCCTATGGGTGGGGATATCAGTTCCACTGTTGCCATCTGTGGGCTCGTGCATCTCGGATATCCCAACCTCCGTCCCGTCAATTGTGTAACCCCACGTGTGTCATACACCGTCCCTGTATGCGTCTTGTCTGTCTTGTCTGTTAACCTACCCAACCTACCTCCCCAGCTTTACCGACTTCCTTCACCTGTCATACCACTCTCACCTGTAAAAAAAAAAAAGGGCACTCTGTCCCACAAAAAATTACGCCCCATACATAGCTGTCCATGTCGCAGACATGTCCGCTGGACATCTAAACTGTTAATTACAATTGGCTGTACAACAAATATTAATGTTGTCCTGACACCTCTCTCAGAGGTGGAAGGTTTCAAATGTCTCACCAAAATACATAGAAATATACAGCTGTTGCTGCAAAAGACATGGGCATCTATGGGCCTTACCTACACCCTTCCTGCAAATCCCACGCTTCTTTCCCTACTGTCTTACCCTCTTTGTGACCCCTTTTCACCACTTTCCTGTCACCCCTTTTTCTTTTCTTTCAAAGAAAATAGCGGCGGTGGGCGCTTGTGTCAGCGGAGCTCACCGCCAGTGCATGCGTGAGCTCAGCAAACGAGCGCAGACCTGGTTTAAAGTGCTTAAAAGTGCCTTTATGGCACTTTGATTGACAGGTCCTGTACTCAGTTCGAAAGTTTGCTAAGAAAAATAAATTCCCACTGTCAGTCTCGAACCCAGGACCTTGGTAACATTAGTCCGTATGACCTACCACTAAGCCATGCCTGCTTTACAAGAACACACTGCTAAAATAAATATAACATGTAATAGTAGGAATCAGTATAAAGGTAATATAGGAGATGTACTATCCAAAGCATGTTTGGTAGAGTTTTAATGGCCAAATTACTGGATTCCCATACTAGTTCAGTGTGAGCAGAAACAGCACTGCTACCTGTTAGCTTGTACATAATAATGTAAGGTAATGTACATATGTGAAGGTATGTATATCAACACATACATATATATAAATATATATTAATACATATGAAATATAATCGTAGGTCTCAGTAGCCATACACACTCACTACAGGAAACAGTGAAGATATATGCAGCAACCAGAATCTGCAACACAGCCTGGCTCCTGTGAGACCTACTAAGCCCTTTAACTGCTTAAAGGTGCCTCTAGCACTGTGATTGATAGGCCCTATACTCAACTCAAAAGCAGAATATGAGCATACTAGTAGGCCCTACCACAAGACCATTGTAACACTAGTCTGTATGACCTACCACTAAGCCATGACTCTCATACAGGAATATAGTGCTAAATAAGTGGAACATGTAATAGTAGGAATGAAGATAAAGGCAATATAGTATGTCTACTACCCAAAGCATGTCAGGCAGACTTTTATAGTCCCAATTACTGGATTCCCATACTAGAGTAGTGTTAATGGAAACAGCCCTGCTAATTGTTAGCTTGTACCCAATAATGTCAGCTAATGTACATATATGAAAGTATGTATATGTACACAGATATATATATATATATATATTCATATAGCAATACATATGACATATAGTTGTAGGTGTCAGTATGCATACACACTCACTACAGGGAACAGGCAAGATAAATGCAGCAACCTGAATCTACAACACAGCATGAAGCATGGGAGATGTACTAACCTTCACACTCACAGAACACTGTCAACAGCATACCAGCATGGTCCACGCCCTACAATCTGAAAGGGCAACGCCTATCTCACATACCCTTTTATAGCAGTGTCCTGAAATCACAGTGAGACATGCAATTAGTACACACCCAGCTGCTTGCAATTAGCAAATGCTGCCTTACAATTGGTGCAGAGGCCATCACATGGATCTATGCAGATACCTACAAAAGTATTCAGTACCCACACTCCACTCATGCAATACAGTCATTGCACTAACCGAATGAGAAAGAGAGAGAGAGAGACAGACAGAGAGAGAAAACAAAATATACTGACAGCCAGCAGCAAAACAGCAGCAGCAGCAGCAGCAACAGCAGCAAAATACAAGCAGCACGACTGACTCACCAAAAGCTGCCACAAACACAGGTAATGCAAAGTAGCAGGTTAATCCTGTGTATACTGTGACACCTCCAAATGTATCACAGTTCACTATCAATAGGTATGTCCATGAGATAGGTTGTGTGTAGATAGTCATGAAATATAAACATATGTAATATTGTTGTACATGTGGGCCATAACTAACACTTCCATAGCTTAGAACACAAGGCCAGTTGTGCATATGATGCAGTAGTTCCCAGGGTCAGTAGAGGTTCCTCCTCATTGGTGTGGGACCACTGTGTATGTATGGCACTGTTCAGGTACATATCCTGTAGTATGGCCATGGATTAATATCAGTCTGTCATGTGGTGCTATGTCCTCCAGGGGTGAATGTAGCACACATCCAGGGATACCATTCCGTAACAGTGATGATATGTGTTCTGCAATGATGAGGGTGGCTCTCACCTGGACATGTGAGAGGATAGGGAGGTTACAGTCATCTGGGATAACTAATAACACGTGTGTAGGACAATGGGGGGGGGGTACCTGCACCTAAACTGTCTGCAAAATTGTTGGCAATATCTGTGAATTTGGTGAATGTGAAGCATCTTAACACTGCAGACAACAGATGCCTTCCCGTCATGTGAATCTACCCTGTACTGCTGCCCCTCACAAACACACATACACACACATGTCAATTGGTGTTACCAGTGGCCGGCTTGGGCATATCTAACCCACACCCTGTGCATATGATGACACTGTGCCACCTCCTGCATACTACAACATCGGTGCAGGTAAAGGTAAACACGTTGCTGATGCACAGGGTGACTACATAGATGTGTATAAGTAGTAACATGTTGGTAACTGTTGTGTGTTGCAGTATAAATGTGTGTATATCCCATCAGTCCTGCTGCAGTAACTGTATGAATGTCCTCAATTGTTATCTGCACCCATACTACTTAACAAAGTGTACCTGCTGCACACCATCACATGCTAACATTGACTATGGCAATGTGCATCTTGTGCTGTTATGTAGATTCAGCTACATGTATCTGTTCTGTCACACATGCATTTATACACACCCTGCTACCCACACACATGCACACGCTCACCTGCCATTCCCATTATTTATCACCCTACATGAGTAGCTGTTGATACATGACAGGTACACATTTCAGAAGTGCACTATGTTGTTTACTACTGGCATCCCCTTCTCTACCTGTACTCACAGGGTGCAGGCAACCTCATCAGTTGGAAGATGTAATGTGCATCAGGTACTGTAGTACCCTGATTGCCACAGCAAACATGCTTCCCATACGGAAATGCACACACAGACACATCCCACATCCACACACTTGCCACATTCAGGCTTCAGAACACTATCTAGGTATATTCGGTACATGTGCATGTTCAAGTAGCATGTAACACTATACTGAGTACTGGCACTTAGTTGTCTGTAGTCATGTTGTCTGTATAGAATAAAAGAAATGTTTTATTATCCCACTCCGTTTTGTGGACATTACTTGAACAAGTGTTACCTTACATGTGTTATCAGTACCAACACCTTCTGTTTTGTAGTTTTGTTTGTATAGGGTGCTATCAACATCACTGCTTGTTAAGGGTAATGACCACCCTGCAGTGCATAGCCCCATGTGGCAAAAAGCCACATCCCACCCCATCATTGTGCACACACACTAACCCCACCAACAGTAAAACACATACTTTCCATTTGCAAGGTTCAAACCCACACCTAACTGTGCAATGACAGTAGAAACAGACACATTAGCAGAGTGTGCTATTTGCAGTAGTTGGAGAAACCTTTACTAATGCTGTACTTAGAGGGTGCTGACATCATCTGTGTGTAGGAGGAGGGATGTGCACCCTGTAGTGTGTTCTCCCAGTTGGCAAAAGGCAGTTAACCCTCCCAGCATAGTGCACACACATAAACCACACTCATACATTCCCTTTGCAGGATTCAAACCCCCACCTAACTACGTTATGACACTGAAGAAAGACACATTAGCAGAGCACGCTATGCAAATTACTGGAGGACTTTACTACAGGTGATATAGTTATACAGTCCTGACATCATCACTATTTCAAAAGGGGATCTGCATCCTGTACGATACTGTCACGGTTGCTAATAGGGACATTTTCCACACACACACATCGATGTGTTGGAGGTTTGCATATGTGGGAGATCCAGAACACCAGTGTGATTAGAATATGGTTTGATTGCAACAATGAGGGATATACTGCCAGTGGTGATTAGATTTACTCATGTTTGTAAAGATCAGCTGTAGTATATCTGCCCCTCTTGTGGGAAGGTTGGTTACCTGTTCCATAGCCAAAGAATGTCTGATCAATGGGAATCTTAGAGCTTGGGTATTGTGGCCTGTGTAATGTACACAGTCTGTTCGGGTAGCTGGCATCACCCAGTATGATGGTGTCTGCAGAGTAATCTAAACTCTCCTGTGTCAGCATGAAGGCTGTGTGGGAGACCTGAGTTTGAGAGGGTGCTGTAAGAGCTCCTCTGTGTCTCTTTCCATGTGGTCCAGGGAGGTACGTCCCAACAGGTAGCTGACTGTGACCCTCCCCTTGCTCTGTCTGGAGGGCGGCACGTCTGTCAACAGCTCATGTCAAGCAACTGCACACCCCTCATAAATGATGTGGAAACCTTCAAAGGCCCTAGGCCTGTTGAAAATATGGACCAGACTGCAGATACCTGTATAGAGGCATTCTGTGGACACATTCAGGAATGCATGGATCATGAAGCCACATATGAACGCATGACCCAATTCTCCAAAGGCAGATGTCCTGGGCGCCGGACACCAGCCATAAACACACTATACAATAGAAGGATGGCGCCACTACATGATACAACAACCTCCCAAAATGTGAAGGCACCACTGAGGAGTATTGGAAGACAACTACAGGCACCCATATGATTGTCTAAGGCCATCTTTGAGAGAGGATTCCACAAGCCACTGAGGATAATCACAAGGCTGCCTGTAGTTATGTTAGTAACCTGGGTGGTACTACCCAGATATGCTCAGAGGTAATACAATATGTCACACAAAATATAAAACACACAGACATTGCCATCATCCTAGTGGACAGGTTCAATGCTGCCTTCTCACCCCACCACACCAAAAGGGAACATATGTCTCGCATCACAGTGCTTCCCCCCCTGACATCACAGATGCTCAGGTAAGAGATGCCCTTCCCAAAGCAGTAAACACTGCATCAATGGGACCAGACAGTGTCCCAGGCTGTGTCCTACATGAACCACAAGAAGAGCTACACCCAGACATAACACCACTGTTCAATCCCAGCCTTAATACATGATATGTGGCCAGAGAGTGGCATACAGCAACAGTGGTCCCTCAACATGCAGGTGGTGCCGTCACGGATCCTGGACACTACTCGCCCCATATGTCTGACTAGCTTTGTCTGCAAAGCTATGGCAAGAATCATCAAGAACCTCACATATCTAGATATTGTGGACCTACAGACATGTCACCATACACAGTTTGGCTTTGTCAATGGCAAATCCTGCCTATCAAACCTGTTTGCTTTGTTTGAAACAGTCACCAAGGCCACTGTCAAGGGGTAGGAGGTCCACACAGCCTACCTGGACCTTGCATAAGCCTTGGCTACAATACCCCACTTGTGCATTCTAGGAAGCTCACCAGTGTACATATTAACCCCTATGTCACTATGGGTATTGCACAGTGGCTCAAGGGCAGAACACACATGGTAGAATTGCTGGAGCCATGTCAGCCTCCAACCTGGTACAAGTGGTGTCCCACAAGGCAAAGCCCTAGGGGCTGTCATGTTCATTATATATTTGTCATAGGTACAGGCCAACATGGAAGTACTGTGGCTCAGCAAGTCACAGGTGACTGCAGACTCAACACCATAATCAACTCAACAGCTAACACACGCATCCTCCAAAAGGGACTCTTGCAAACACATGACTTGTGCCACAGCCATGGCCTCAACGTGAATGACAGAAAGAGTCTAGTCATCCCCTTTGTCAAACACTAAATGACCACAATGTACCACATATGTCTTAATCCAGTAAGTGCAGACCAAGGAATTATGGACCTTGGGGTACACAGGTTGATAGCATTCTACCATTTGACAACAACATGGACAAAGTGGTTAGGTAAGCATGTGATATGGGCCACATCATCATGGGATCCACATGTAGGCCAGGGGAGGACATTGTGCCCCTTTACTCATCCCTCATCATGCCCATAATTGACTATGATGAACCTGTCGGCATGCACCTTACCAGACACCTGCAGCAACTGGGGCTAACACATATCTACCTCGACAAGGGGATCAAAGTGCTCAAACAGATGCCACATACTGACTGGTTAAAGTAGCAGCAGCTGTACTCAGTGACATACTGCCTCTTCATAGGCAATCTGTGCCTGACATAGAAGGCCAGGTCATACCCTCATGTAATGGCCATGCTGCATCCCAGAATATCCAGATCCCACCAGGATACACACTGGAAATACTTGAACTTCAGGAGTGATATACATAGGACATGGTGGAGGGGCACATTCACAACTCAGAGGCACCCTTCATTCCTGATTATTATCCCAATAGAGGTTAGGTGGACTGACTCAGTGACTATCTTCAAGAGCGATAGTAATGACTGGATGTGACATTGTAGGGTTACGCTGGGTATCACTTATGTGTCACTGTGAGAAAGAGGCACAGTATACTAACCTTGGAAAAGGGCATAGCAAGACACATTCACAATGCATGTTGAAAGGCACGCACATTCTGGCTAGGTGGATACATGCCCTGGGCAGATATCCCTGTACGAACCTATGGACCTATGTCTCTTTTTCACCATTGGCCCTATGTGCTGTCAATCACCAATGTAATCTCAATACTCCGGTAGCATGTGCAAAGGTCAGTTGTCAGTCACCTCTATGGCACAGTTGTGGAATATGTGTGTCATGTAGTAATGTCACAGCTGCCACATGTACACAGTCAACCCTATCCCCTACCCATTGATGTACACCACATGTATGAGATGGAAACACATGGCCAAACTGTAACAGCAACATACAAGTCAGTCTGATGCATGGACACATATGACTCAGTCATTGTCCATGCCACCACAGCTGATGTGGCATGTCGCTCACTGGGATACGTGATAGGGAACATGGAAGGGATCACTGAGCAAGTGACACAGGCTGGTAGACCCCTGACCTTGGTTGGCATCAGACCCTCACCAGGGATTCCGACAAATTACTGAATGCTAATGAATAAGTGTATCTACAACACCATAGCTGAATGGTTCTTAGCATGCAGTCACTGCATTGCTATGGAATACTGTCTTACCACTCCCACAAAAGGTGAGAACATGCAGCTCCTGTACATTAACAACATGTAGACTTTATGCCCCAGACCAGGTGTGCATCCCTCACTACTAGGCTGATAGCATCTACATCTCACACTGTATATACACATCCCATATGCAGCATCTGCACAGAAGACCACGGTCATAATGTTACCCTGTGCATATACCATGTATTCACATGTGGCAGGCATCACACATGGTAAATATTGAAAGTCTCAGGTACATATGTGTATTTGGCACACACATACATCATGTGTTCATTGCCATAACCGGTGTAATCAATGTCATGCATTATTGTGAGGGACAACCCACACACATGGGCATTCTGTGTGTGCACAACACACATGGCATGTCTGTAATCAAAAGCCATACATAATTGTGATATCGTTTAGAAATGGGTATGTGCATCCTGTAGTGTGTTTTCCCAGTTACCAAAAGGGATGTTTCTTTCATACATACTTACCCCCTTCACACACACTTGCCACCTGCTGGATTCAAACCCCTACCTAACTATGTTATGACACTAGAGACGGATGCATTAGCAGAGCGCTATTCGCATTACTGGGGAATGTCCTCTCCCCTGATATACTTGTAGGGTGCTGACATCATCAGAGTTTAGAAAGTGGAATGATCATCCTGTGGTGTGTTTTCCCAGTTGCCAAAAGGGATGTTTTTTCATACACACTTACCCCCTTCACACACACTTGCCACCTGCTGGATTCAAACCCCTACCTAACTATGTTATGACACTAGAGACGGACGCATTAGCACAGCACGCTATTCGCATTACTGGGGAATGTCCTTTCCCCTGATATACTTGTAGGGTGCTGACATCATCAGAGTTTAGAAAGTGGAATGATCATCCTGTGGTGTGTTTTCCCAGTTGCCAAAAGGGATGTTTTTTCATACACACTTACCCCCTTCACACACACTTGCCACCTGCTGGATTCAAACCCCTACCTAACTATGTTATGACACTAGAGACGGACGCATTAGCACAGCACGCTATTCGCATTACTGGGGAATGTCCTTTCCCCTGATATACTTGTAGGGTGCTGACATCATCAGAGTTTAGAAAGTGGAATGATCATCCTGTGGTGTGTTTTCCCAGTTGCCAAAAGGGATGTTTCTTTCATACCCACACACTTACCCCCTTCACACACACTTGTCATCTGCCGGATTCAAACCCCTACCTAACTATGTTAAGACACTAGAGACGGACGCATTAGCACAGCGCCCTATTCGCATTACTGGGGAAAGTCCTTTCCCTGATATACTTATAGGGTGCTGACATCATCAGAGTTTAGAAAGTGGAATGATCATCCTGTGGTGTGTTTTCCCAGTTGCCAAAAGGGATGTTTCTTTCATACACACTTACCCCCTTCACACACACTTGCCACCTGCTGGATTCAAACCCCTACCTAACTATGTTATGACACTAGAGATGGACGATTAGCACGGCGCTATTCGGATTACTGAGAGAATCCTTTCCTCCAATATACTTATAGGGTGCTGACATCATCAGAGTCTAGAAAGTGGAATGATCATCCTGTGGTGTGTTTTCCCAGTTGCCAAAAGGGATGTTTCTTTCATACACACTTACACACACACTTACCCCCTTCACACACACTTGCCACCTGCTGGATTCAAACCCCTACCTAACTATGTTATGACACTAAAGACGGACGATTAGCACGGCGCTATTCGGATTACTGAGAGAATCCTTGTCTCCAATATACTTATAGGGTGCTTACATGATCAGTGTCTAGAAAGGGGGACGACCATCCTCTGGTGTGTTTTCACATTTGCTAGGGGTAACATTTGGACCAAGTGTGTGAGCATGCCCAGTTCAGCCTTCCTGTGGCATGTTGTGTGAAAGATGTCTCATTTATCTGTGTGTGAGCATGCCCAGTGTGGGCTTTACATATGTTGAACTCTGCAGCCCATCACATTTGTGGATGAGTGTGACCTTCAACAAATACCTCCGGTTTATGGTTGTGTGTTCTGTGCCATGTTGTGTAGTTACTGTCCGAATGCTTTTGTGTGAACAAAACTGGGAGTATACTGTGCCTGCAGGTTTTGCATGGGATACTTTGCACACAATTGTCAACATCCGTTCATACTGACCTAACACTGTAGCACTGTCTAGTGTAGTGTTTCAGTACTTTCACTGTGGCGGTCAGTATCCTGGGCTTCAGTCCTATCACTGATTTACATTTCCATAGTGTGCACAACAGGCTGGTTAAGGTCCAGTTGTGCACATCTGCACAAAGGCAGTGCCTCTACAGACCCTGTTAATTGCTGCCCCATAAGCTTAACAAGTGTAGTCTGCAAATCTATGGAGAGGATCATAATTGAGCTCATAAACAAAGATATAGGGGACATGCAGACATTGTACCCATCCCATTTTGGCTTGGTCAGGGGCAGATCATGCCTTTTGTACTGGGTTGACATCTTCAAATTGGTCACTTAGGCCATTGTTGGGGAAAGGCAGTCCATACAACCTACCTTGGCCTTGCTAACACTTTCAACACAATACCCCACTCAGGTATTGTGGAAAGCCCTCACAACTGAAATGTAAACCCATATGTCACAAGATGGGTTGCAAACTGGCTTAAGGACGGGACCCACAGGGTTAGAGTTGCTGGCACTATGTTAGACTCCAGGCTGGTCACAGGTGGTGTCACACAGGGCTCAGTCCTTGGCCACCATTGTTTGTCATGTACTTCCCATGAGAACAGGCCAACATGGGAGGACTTTGGATGACAATGTTAGCAGATGAGTGCACACTGGGCACCATAGTGGACAGTGCATCACACACAGATATCCTTCAGAAGGGACTCACAGTAACTGATAGCTGGTGCCAGGGCCATGGCCTGAAGTCAGAGTGCACAACATGTGTAGACATACCCTTCAGGAAAAGCAAGGTGACCCCAAGCTACCATATTGGTGGCAATCCTCTAAGCACAGAGGAGGTTATCACGGACCTGGGGACCCAGGTTGACAGTCGCCATTCTTCTCAGACTCACATTGCTAAAGTGGCTAGGAAGACCTTCTACATTGCCCACCTGATAAGGATGGGATTCACATCCAGATCTAGTGGGTCATTGTTCCCCTGTACTCTTCAGTTATCAGACCGGTGATCAAGTCAAATGCCCTATTCTGGCTGTATCTCACCCAACATCTGCAGCAATTGGAGACACCCTGACTGTCCCCACCTAAAGGATCAAGGAACCACAACAGCTGTCATATGCTGCCAGATTGAAGACACTCACACTCTATTCACTCACATACCGTCTGCTTAGAGGTGACATGTGCCTGACATGCGAGGCCATGTCCAAACAGAGATTAATGGACATGCTCCACCTCAGACTCAGAAGATCCACCTGAACCACTAGTGCAGGTGACTGACACCTTAGCAGGGATGTATGTTGGACATGTTGTAGGGATGGAGTTATCACTCGGAGACTCCTATGCTGTGGAATACAATCCTGGTCCATTTGAGGCAGAGCACCTTGCTGGCTGTGTTCAAGAGGTATCTTGACCTAATGCTAGTCGGAGAATGTGTTTGTCCATCAACACATTGTAAGCGTGTAGTTTGACATGTCATATGTCTTGTTTAGTATACTGTGCCTCTGTCTACCTGTGACATAACATTGATACCCAGGGTAAACCTCCCATCTCCCATCCACTCATTAGGATTCCTGTTGAGGGACTCAACCAGTGTCTTTATGGACAACCTGTAGTGGTAGTTTACTCATGTGTGGGGTGGCTTCTGTGTTTTGGATAATGCAGTACAGCCTGTCCTATATATGTCAGTGCTGGGGTTCAGTTCCCTCATGTGCATAGCTACCTGCCATTCAGATTGTACAAGGTGCAGCATGTGCATTGATTCCAGCTTGGACATGGCTTTCTACGTCAGGCACAGCTTGCATCTGGGTGGACAGCATGGCAGTGTGTGGAGCTGCACTCTGTTTAATCAGACTACACATTACATGTGTTCCAGCTCTGTCATACTCCTGGTGAGGTACTGTTGTGGACTTTACAGGTGCTGGATGTGTGTGCATGAGGTACACCCACAGGGGCTGTTGTGGTAATTTCTACTGGTGATGAAAGATAACTGCAAAACCAGAATGACCTCCCCTTAGCTAGATGTCAGACAGCATGGACCATACAATCACAACTGGAAATAGGATTCTACACCTACCACCCTAGAACACAGTAAAGGAAAGACACTACGGCTGATGCTGCTCAATGCCCAAGGTCTCTACCTCAAGCTGCACACACTCTATGCCCTTCTCAGTATGTAGCACATTGATGTCTGTGCTGTGCCTGAAACCTGGTTCACAGTTTCTGACAGCACCCCAGCACTATCGGGTGTTACCTCATCTCATGCATTCCGGCACCAGCATCCCGACAACAACAAGAAGGATGGTGGGTGTCCATATTCATCAAGGACACCCTCACCTCATGGTTGGTGGCAACACACTATGCATCGGAGACCATCCAGGTGCCAGTGACCGTAGGCAAGACTGCTCTGCAGTTTGTAGCATGTTACATGCCACCCGCTCAAACTCAGGTACCTCACACAGCTATCCTGCAAACACTGAAGGGGATAAATGTATCTCCAAACACCATCCTACTGGGTGATTCCAACTATCCACATATAGACTGGGATCACTAATCATGCCACAACACTCTAACACAAAGGTTCCAAGAGTTCATACACTGAAATGCCATGGAACAACTGGTCCCAATCCCCTCAAGTGGAGGCAACATACTAGAACACATCATCACAAACATGGGGTCACACTGTTCAACACCAGATGTATACCCATCATTGGTGAGATCAGATCATGGACTACTCTCAGTGGGAGTCCACATCCCACCCACACCCCAGATGGGAAAAGAAACGGTGAAGACCTTGTCAAATGCCGACTTCACATTTCTGAGCACTGGTGTGGTCTCTTTCAAGGCCCCCAGGCCAGCGGACACCATTACCCAAGCCACTGTATCACTTAGAAATGCCTTCTACCAGCACCTCCAGGACTGCATGGTTCAGGCAATCCAAAATAATAATGACTCTTTGTACCACAGGCAAGCATCCAGTCTGGTGGACCCTAGCCATAAACAAGCTGTACAACACAAGGAAGGAGCTACTACACGATAGAGTGTAATCCGTATGGGGGAAGACACCCCTGCTCATTGTGAGTAAAACACTGGGTTCCCCATACAATCATCCGAGGCATGTTTAGAGAGTAAACCCACTCAGGACTCCAGGGACAATCATGAGGCCTTTTTACCTATGTTTGAAACCTGGGAGGAAACTCCCAGATATGCTCAGACTTAGTTCAGAATGATGTTGATATCACTGCACCTACAGACATTGGCAACATACTGGCTGACAGGTTCAGTGCAGATTTCTCCCCTCCCCAACTGGGGGTATGCACACCAGAGGATTGTAGCCCAAACATCTCCACTGCTGGGGTGGGAACTGCTCAATCCAAGGCAGAAAACACTTTATCCATGGGACCTGATGGTGTCCCCGGTTGTGTGCTCCATGAACTCAATGAGTAATTACACCCGCAGTTAGGGCAGCTGTTTAATCTTAGCCTCACCTCAGGATATGTTCCCAAGGAGTGGCATACATCAATGGTGGACCCACCTCACAAAGGTGGTGCCTCCACCAACCCCAGAAACTACCATCCCATCCCCTTGACAAGCCTGTTCTGCTAGGCTATGGAGAGGATCATAATGGGAATTCTAAATGAAGACATAGGGGACTTGCAGACATTGGGTCCAATCCAGTTTGGCTTTGTCAAGGGCAGATCATGCCTTTTAAACTTGGTTGACTTTCTCAAAACACTCACCCAGGCCATTGACGTGGGCAAGGCAGTCCACACAGCCTACCTTGACCTGGCAAAGGCTTTCGACCAATACCCCACTCAGGTATCATTGAAAACATCACCAGCTTAATTGTGAACCCATACATCACAGCATGGGTTGCAAACTGGCTAAGTGACGGAACACACAGGGTCAAAGTTGCTGGTGCCAGTTCACACTCCAGAGCTGTGACAAGTGGTGTCCCACAGGGCTCAGTCCTGGGACCACATTTGTTCAGTATCTACTTTTCAGAAGTACGAGCAAGCACAGGAGGATTATGGCTGACAAAGTTTGAAGATGACTGCAAACTGGGAAGCATAGTTGGAAACCCATCTGACACAGACATCCTTCAGAAGGGTTTCATAGAGACGGCTAACTGGTGCCACAGCCATGGCCTTGCATTACACACTAAACAATGCATAGCCATACCCTTCAGGAAGAACAAGGTTACCACTACTTCCCATCTAGGTGGCAATCCTCTAAGCACAATGTACGTTATCAGGGACCTGGGCACCCAGATTGACAGTGACATTTTGTTTGACACTCACATTGCCAGGGTAGTTTGGAAGGCCTTCTACATTGGCCACCTCATCATGCAGTGATTCACATCTAGATCAAGGGAGGTCACTGTTCCCCTGTACTCATCACTCATCAGACCAATGATTGCATACAATGCCCCATTCAGATTGGATGGGCCCACATATTCCTCGACAGGAGGTGAAAGGGTCTCAAACATATTTCTTATGCTGCCCGACTGAAGGAATTCCAGCTGTATTCAGTCGCTACTGTCTGCTCAGAGGTGACCTGTGCCTGACATACAAGACTATGTCCAACCCAGGATTAATGAACATGCTTCACCTCAAGACCTGTACATCCATCAGAACTACAAGGGCAGGAGACCTAAACCTCAACACAGATATTAATAGGATGTGCTGAAGGGACAGATTCCTCACCCAGAGAGTCCATATGCTGTGGAACAACATCCTGGTACATGTGAGGCTGAGCACCTCACTGGCTTTGTTCAAGTGAGATTGTGACCAATGGATGGGAGATTGCAGGTATACCCCAGGGATAACCTCAGTATCACTGCTTGACAGAGGCACAGCAAAATAATGGGCATATTATCCATCAACTTGCACGGGTGGCAGAAGCCACAAAACTCTGGGCTAGGCTTATAAATGCCCTAGGGCAGATAGTCTAGTATGAACCTGTGAACATAGGCCTTGGGCAGTTCCTGCTATTAGGACAGTGGTCTGCAGCAAGCTATATAGTAGTAGTCGGTTTTAGCCATTGGTTTTGACCATGGCTATTCCATGTTGCTTCTTGTTGTGGTACAAACATGGGTGTGTGGTTATCCATGCTATGTATTGCTAGTCACCCTCATTTTGTATCTTGTTCCATGTGTTTGCACATGTACATCACTGTATGATGTGCAGCTGTTTCCACAGGGTCATATGAGTGGATATGGATGTTAGTTGGGGTCCTCAGGTGTGCATATTGTACATGATATTACATTACTTAACACATGGCATTCATGCCTCAGGTGGTGCTGCAGGGCCACCTCTGTCGGATACACATACTACACTCCCTGTACGTTTGGAAGCAGGTTGTGTCATGTTAAGCATCCCTGTTACTGTATGAGTGAGTCAGAGCGGGTATCAGTCCCAGTGTTCCTACTGACCAAGCATATGTGCTATGCGTTGCCTCTTTGCCAAGGCCAGGCCATACTGGGCACGCCTCCTTCTTCATTCATGCTAACGAGTGCAGACCTGGTTTAAAGTGCTTAAAAGTGCCTTTATGGCACTTTGATTGACATGTCTTGTACTCATTTTGAAAGTCTGGAGACAAAAATAAATTCCCACTGCCAGTCTCGAACCCAGGACCTTGGTAACATTAGTCTGTATGACCTACCACTAAGCCATGACAGCCATACAAAAGCACTCTGCTAAAATAAATATAACAGTCAATAGTAGGAATTAGTATAAAGGCAATATAGGAGATGTACCATCCAAAGCATGTGAGGCAAAGTTTTAATGGCCAAATCACTGGATTCCCATACTAACCTTCACACTCACAGAACACTGTCAACAGCATACCAGCATCGTCCACGCCCTACAATCTGAAAGGGCTACGCCTATCTCACATACCTTTTTATAGCAGTGTCCTGAAATCACAGTGAGACATGCAATCAACACACACCTGGCTGCATGCAATTAGCAAATGCTGCCTTACAATTGGTGCAGGGGCCATCACATGGACCTATGCAGATACCTACAAAAGCATTCAGTACCCACACTCCACTCATGCAATACAGTCATTGCACAAACCTAATGAGAAAGAGAGAGAGAGAGAGAGAGAGAGAGAGAAAAGAGAAAATATACAGACAGCCAGCAGCAAAACCATGAGTAGCAAACAGCAAGCAGCAAGCAAGCACCACTGACACAGCAACAGCTGCCACAAACACAGGTAATGCAAAGTAGCAGGTTAATACTGTGTTTACTGTGACACCTCCAAATGTATCATAGTTCACTATCTATAGCTCTGTCCATGAGATAGGTTTTGTGTGCATAGTCCTGAAATATACACATATGTAATATTGCTGTACATGTTGCCCATACGTGACACTTCCGTAGCTTAGAACAGAAGGCCAGTTGTGCATATGATGCAGTACATACCAGGGTCAGTAGAGGTTACTCCTCATTGGTGTGGGACCACTGTGTATGTATGGCACTCTTCAGGTACACATCCTGTAGTATGGCCAGGGAGTAATATCAGTCTGTAATGTGGTGCCATGTCCTCCTGGGGTGAATGTAGCACACATCCAGGGATACCATTCTGTAACAGTGATGCTATGTGTCCTGCAATGTTGAGGGTGGCCCTCACCTGGACATGTGAGAGGATAGGGAGGTTACAGTCATCTGTGATAACTAATTCCACTTGTGTAGGAGAATGGGGGGGGGATATCTGCACCTAAACTGTCTGCAACAATATTGCCAATATCTCAAACATGTTTTCCATACGGAAATGCACACACAGTAACATAACACATCCACACACTTGCCACATTCAGGCTTCAAAACACTATCTAGGTATATTCTGGTACATCTGCATGTTACAGTAGCATGTAGCACTATACTGAGTAGTGTCAGTTGTCTGTTGCCATGTTGTTTGGATAGAGTAAAAGGAGCATTTGTTTATCCTACTTTGTTTTGTGGACATTACTTGAAGTGTAACCTTACATGCATCATTGGTAACAACACCTTCTGTGTTGTTGTTCTGTTTGTACAGGGTGCTGTCAACATCACTGTTTGTTAAGGGAAATGTGCACCCTGCAGTGCATAGCCCCATTTGGCAAAAGAGACATCCCACCCCGCCATTGTGCACACACACCAACCCCACCCACAGTAAAACGCATACGTTCCATTTGCAAGGTCCAAACCCCTACCTAGATGTGTTATGACTCTAAAGGCAGACACATTAGCAGAGTGTGCTATTTGCATTAGTAGGAGCAATCTTTTCCAATGCTGTACTTAGAGGGTGCTGACATCATCTGTGTTTACGAAGAGGGATGTGCACCCTGTAGTGTGTTCTCCCAGTTGGCAAAAGGCACCTTCCCTCCACAGCGTTATGCACACACACAAACCCCACTCATACTAACACACATACATTCCCGTAGCAGGATTCAAACCCCTACCTAACTATGTTATGATACTAGAGACGGACGCATTAGCGGAGCGCTATTCACATTTCTAGGAGATTTCATTTCAGTTGATCTACTTATAGGGTGCTGACATCATCAGTGTTTAGAAAGTGGAATGAGCTCCCTGTGGTGTGTTTCCACAGTTGCCAAAAGGGATGTGCTTCTCATACACACTTATACAGACACTTACCCCCATTCACACACACACATGCCACTTGCTGGATTCAAACCCCTACCTAACTATGTTATGACACTAGAGACAGACGCATTAGCAGAGCGCTATTCGGATTACTGGGAGGTAGCATTTCTACTGATCTACTTATAGGGTGCTGACATCTTCATTGTTTGGAATGGGGAATGTGCATCCTGTGGTGTGTTTTCACAGTTGTTAAGAGGAACATTTGAACTAAGTGTGTGAGCATGCCCACTTCAGCCTTCCCATGGCATGTTGTGTGAATGATGTCTCATTTATCAAAGTGTGTGAGCATGCCCAGTGTGAGCTTTCCATATGTTGAACTATGCAGCCCATCACAGTTGTGGATGAGTGTGAACTCCAACAAATAACTCCTGTTTAAGGTTGTGTGTTCTGTGACATGTTGTGTAGTTACTGTCCAGATGCTTCCTGTGAACACAACAGGGATTATACTGTGCCTGCAGCTTTTGCATGGGATACTTTGCATACAATTGTTAACATCCATTCATACTGACCTAGCACTGTTGTACTGTATAGTGTAGTGGTTCAGTACTTTCACTGTGGTGGACATTATCCTGGGCTTTAGTCCTATCACTGATTTACATTTCCATACTGTGCACAACAGCCTCTTTAGGGTCCAGTTGTGCATGTCTGCACAAAGGCAGTGCCTCTATGGACTCTGGTAATTACTGCCCCATAAGCTTAACAAGTGTAGTCTGCAAAGCTATGGAGAGGATCATAATGGAGCTCATGAAGAAAGATATGGAGGACATGCAGACATTGTACCTGTCCCAGTTTGTGTTGATCAAGGGCAAGTCATGCCTTTTGTACTTGGTTGACATTATCAAAACAGTAACTAAGGCCATTGATGAGGGAAAGGCAGTCCATAGAGCCTACCTTGCCCTTGAAAACCCTTTCAACACAATACCCCACTCAGGTATTGTAGGAAACCCTACCAACAGAAATGTACACCCATATGTCACAAGATCAGGTTTCAAACTGTCTTACGGACAGGACCCACAGGGTTAGAGTTGCTGGCACTATGTCAGACACCATGCCAGTCACATGTGGTCTCACACAGGGCTCAGTCCTTGGCCCCTATTGTTTGTTATCTACTTCTCAGAAGTACAGTCCAACATGGGAGGACTTTGGCTGACAAAGTTTGCAGATGACTGCACACTGGGTGCCATAGTGGACAGTGCATCAGACACGGATATCCTTCAGAAGGGGCTCACGGACACTGATAGCTGGTGCCAGAGCCATGGCCTGAAGTCAACTTGCAAAACATGTGTAGTCATACCCTTCAGGGAAAGCAAGGTAACCCCAAGCTACCATATAGGTGGCAATCCTCTAAGCACAGGGAAGGTTATCATGGACCTGGGGACCCAGGTTGACAGTCACTGTTCTGATGACACTCACATTGCTAAAGTGGCTAGTAGGACCTTCTACATTGTCCACATGATCAGGAAGGGATCCACATCCAGATCTAGTGGGTCATTGTTCCCCTGTACTCTTCACTTATCGGACCGGTGATCTGGTACACTGCCTTATCTGGATGTATCTCACCTGACATCTGCAGCAAGTGTGGAGACCCTGAATGTCCCCAACAAAAGGATAAAGGGTCTCCAACATCTGTCATATGCTGCCAGATTGAAAACACTACAGCTCTATTCAGTCACATACTGTCTGCTTAGAGGTGACATGTGCATGACATGCAAGCATGTCCAACCAGGGATTAATGGACATGCTCCACCTCAAAATCTTCAGATCCACCTGAACCACTAGTGCAAGTGACTTCCACCGTAGCAGGGATGTACATTGGACATGTTGGAGGGGTGGATTTATCACCTGAGACTCCCTATGCTGTGGAATACAATCACGGTCCATGTGAGTCACAGCACCTTGCTGGCTCTGTTCAAGAGGTATCCTGACCTGTGGATGGGAAATCATAGGTTTACCCCGGGGATCGCCACTGTGTCACTGCTGGAGACAGGCACGACAAACTAATGGGCACAGTACTGTTTCCATATAAGGGGTGGCGTACGCAACCAGACTCTGGACTAGGCTTAGAACTGCCTTGGGGCAGATAGCCTAGTATGAACCTATGAACCTATCTGACCATGTTGCATTATGTTCAGATGTGAACTACTTACAACGGCCTCAACCAACTGCAGTAGTGTATTCCACAACATGGGTGTACATTGGCAAACACTACCGATGTGCCCAAGGCCATTTCTAATGGTTATTGGATAGTGTGTTTGTCCATCAACACATCATAAGTGCAGTTTGGCATGACATATGTCTTGTTTTGTATACTGTGCCTCTGTCTACCTGTGACACAACATTGATACCCAGGGTATACCTACCATCTCCCATCCACTCGTTAGGATCCCTGTTGAGTAGAATAAATGAGTGACTCTATGGATAACCTGTACTGGTAGTTTACTCATGCGTGGTGGTGGCTTCTGTGTTATGGATAATGCAGTACAGCTTGTCCTATGTATGTCAGTGCTGGGGTTCAGGTCCCTCATGTGCATATCTCCCTGCCATTCACATTGTACAAGGTACGGCATGTGCATTGCTGACAGCTTGGACATGGCTTTCTACATCAGGCACAGCTTGTGTCTGGGTGGCCAGCATGGCAGTGTGTGGAACTGCATTCTGTTTAATCAGGCGACACATTACATGTGTTCCAGCTCTTTGATACTCCTGGTGAGGTACTGTTGTGGACTTTACAGTTGCTGAATGTATCTGCTGAGGTACACCACACAGGCGCTGTTGTGGTCATTTGTAATGCTGCTGAAAGATAACTGCAAAACCACAATGACCTCCCCTTAGCTAGATGTCATAACCCTCATGATTAGGTTGGTATATGGATTGTTGCTGTTAACCCTACAGCCACATTTTTGTCCAATGCAGGATATCTATCACCTTGTGTCCCCATTCTGGCATTACATGTTAGGTATGTCATGGGTCGACACCTATGTGGGAATTGGTGGTCACTTACTGGATTATCCACAGAGGCTGACTATACTGTTTTCACCATTTAACATGCTGACATGGCTATGGCACCAGCTGTCTGTTTCTATGTGGCCCTTTTATGGGATGCTTGTGTCAGCTGGTGTATCAGATATGTCAGGCGGCTTGTTGTCCTCTACAAACATGTTCCAGCACAGTCCTTACTTGTTGGCCTGTACCTATGGGGCATATATACCAGATGGTGAAGGTCCCAGGACCAAGCTTTGTGGGATGCCTGTTATATGTGGTTTGTAGTCTGACATGGCTGCTGCATGTCTGACCATGTCAGTTCTGTCGTTGGTCTGGTTTGCAACCCCTCCCATGACATTGGGGTGTATATATCAGCTGGTGAGCAAATCTATACGGAACACATAGGGTATTGTACAGAAGGCTTTGCAAGGTCCGGCTACACTGTGTGGACCACATTGCCCTCATCACTGACTTCAAGTACTGTTTCAACTGAGTCACACATGTTTAGGGGTGGGGTCTGCACTTTGTAAACCCACACTGGGTAGGGTCGGGTGTCAATAGATCCACAATATCATTATGTCTGTGGTACATGCTGGTCCTTTCCATAGCTGTGCAGACCAAACCTCTCATGATTCTGTGGTGGTTGTTTTTCCTATCCATTCAGGAGACACCTTTGTTGAGAACACCCACTGTTGTTGTACACTGCTCTTTGGGTACGCACCCTGTGGTAAGGGTGACATAATGTCAGGGAGGCGGCAGTCTGCTGGGGAAGGTATTTGGCATTATGGGGGGGGGTTTGCACTGCACATGTCAGGATGTATGTTGGCCATACCTGTGTGTGTCTGGTATGTTGTTTGTAATATCGGTGTGATCCGGAGCATATCCAGGAATCAACAACATGCTTACTACCATCATTTGCAACAGCCTTGGGGTTATCTGTAGTGTCCTGTACAATCTGTATCATAATGGGTTCATACTAGGCTACCCCCTAGGGCATCTGTAAGCCTGCATGTCCATTTTGTTTGATGGATTCTGGGGAATTGTTTACACCTGTGTCAGTGCTAGTATGATACCAGGGGTATAGTGACAAACAGCTCAGAAGCTGACTTCACACTTCTTCGGACTGAGATGGTATCCATTAAGCCCACTGGGCCAGTGGAAACCACAACACACAATGGTGACTCCTGCACAGACACTTTCTACGGACATCTCCGAGTAAGCATGGACCATGCAATCACAAATGAGAATGACACCTTCACCACCAAGGGAAAGTGGCCTGTCTGGTGGACCCCAGCCATAAACAAACTGTATAACAGATGAAGGATACTAATGCAAGACAGAGCTACATCTCCAGAATGTAAGGCAGCTGTGATCAGCAGTAGTAGAAAGCTACATTCTCACATAAAGACACCCAAGTTCAACTTGGGGACATAAATCACCACAGACGATGAAGGTAACCACACTGCTTTCTTCAGTTATGTCTGACGCCTGGGTGGGAACCCTCATATATGCTCAGATTTGGTACACAACAACTTATATCCCAGGGACCTGACAGATATTACTGACACCCTGGCAGACCAGTTCAGTGCAATGTACCCCTCCCTCACCCCCAAGACATGATAGTTATCACAGCTGTATGTAACCTCACTGTCATCCTGGATGTCCATGTGAGAGCCGCAGTCAGCAAAGACGAGTACACAGCATCAATGGGACCTGATGGTATCCCCAGTTGCATGCTATGTGAACTACAGATGGAGATAAACCTGTATATGCAGATCCTATTTAACCTTAGCCTTGCTACAGGATCTGTACCTGAACACTGGCGTCACGGCAACAGTGGTCCCACTCCACAAAGGAGATGCCTCCACAGACCCTGGCAGCTACCACCACACAAGCTTAAACAGCCTTGTCTGCAAAGCTTTGTGAAGGGTCATTATGGAGCTTCCACACAGAGACATTGGTGTCCTACAGACCCTTGATCACACCCAATTCAGCTTTGTACAGTGCAGATCCTGCGTTTTGCACCAAGTTGACTACTTTGAAACTGTCAGTAGAGCCGTTGATGAGGGCTACACAGTCCACACAACCTACCTGCGCTTGGCTAAGGCCTTTGACACAATACCCCACTCAGGCATCATAGACAAGCTCAACAGCTGAAATATAACACCATATGTCACAGCATAGGTTGCAAAATGGCTCAGAAACAGAACCCATAATGTCAACATTGCAGGTGCCTTGTCAGGTTCGAAGCCAGTCACAAGTGGTGTCCCACAAGGTTGTGTCCTGGGACCTCTCTTATTTGGTATTTACTTTTCAGATGTGAAAGCAAACATAGGAGGGTTGTGGCCGACAAAGTTTACAGATGACTGCAACCTGGGCACCATAGTGAATACATCAGCCAGCACACACATCCTACAGACTGCCGTCACACTGACAGATAGCTGGTGCTGGACTCATGGCCTAAAACTGACTGCAACTGATGTGTAGCCATCCCCTTTGGGAGGAACACAGTACCCACAGATCTGTACATAGACAGCAACCCAATGAGTACAGGAAACAAATCAGACAGCTGGGGACACATGTAGATAGTGACATCTCATTTGACACCCATGTTGCCAAAGTTGTTTGACAGACTTTCTATCTTGGCCACCTTATCATGGAGGGTATTCCATCCAGACCATAGGAGGTCATTGTACCACTATACTTCTCCCTTATCAGGCCCATGCTTGAATACAACGCCCCATTTGGTATGTACCTCAACCAGCACTTGCAGCAGCTGGAGAGACCCCACAAGTACCTTACCATGAAGATCAGGGATCTACAACACATGTCATATACTTCCAGAATAACTAAACACAAGCTTTTTCAGTGTCATACCACATACGTACAGGTGACCTATGCCTGACATACAAGACCATGTCCGATCAGGATTTGGTAGACATGCTCCACTGCAAGCAATCCACATCCACCAGAAACATGGGAGCTAAAGATTTGAACCTCAGCACATACATGTATAGGACATGCTGAAGGGACAGGGTCATAACTCAGAGGCATCTCAAACTCTAGCAGAGTATCCCAGTTCATGTTAGACAGAGTACCTCACTGACTCTCTTCAAGAGACATCTGGACAGCTGCATGTGGACAGGGGCACAGACTGGACAGAGGCATAGTCACATTATTCAATTATGTAAGGTGGTCATAATGTGTCACTACTAAGTCAGAGGCACAATATTTCGTATCTATGCAGTACACATATTACCACTATGAGGGGTGGCAATAGCAATATTCATCAAGGACACCCTCACCTCATGGTTGGTGGCAACACACGATGCATTGGACACCATCCGGTGCAATTAACCATAGGCAAGACTGCTCTGAAGTTTGTAGCATGTTACAGGCCATCCTCTGAAACTCAGGTACCTCACAGAGCTTTCATGAAAACAGTGGCGGGATACATGTACCTGCAAACACCATCACACTGGGTGATCCCAACTATCCAAATATAGACTGGGATCAGTACTACAGCCACAACACTCTAGCCCACAGGTTCCTAGAGTTCATACACTCACATGCCATGGAAGAACTAGTCACCATCCCCACAAGAGGAGACAACATAGTAGATCTCATCATCACAAACATGGGCTCACAATGTTCAACACCAGAGGTATACCCATCATTGGTGAGATCAGATCATGACCTACTCTCAGTGGAAGTCCACATCCCACCCCACCCCAGATAGAAAAGACCACAGTGCAGAACCTCTCAGAAGCCGACTACAAACTTCTAATGACTGTTGTGGACTCTTTCAAAGCCCCTAAGCCAGCAGACACCATTACCCAAGCCACTGTATCACTTACAACTGCCTTCTACCAGCACCTTCAAGACTGCATGGATGAGGCAATCCCAAACAAAACACAGACTCGTTGTACCAGAGGCAAGCGTCCAGTGTGGTGGACCTCAGCCATAAACAAGCACTACAACACAAGGAAGGAGGTACTACAAGATAGAGCGATATCCGTGGAAGGGTAGACACCCCTGCTCAATATAGGTGAAACACTGAGTTCCCCATGAAATCATCCAAGGCGAATATTGGGAGTAAACCCACTAAGGGCTCACGGGACAACAATGAGGCCTTTTATACATACGTTACACACCTGGGAGGAAACTCCCAGATATGCTCAGAATAGGCTCAGAATGTTGTAAATATCACTGAACCTACAGACATTGCCAACATACTGGCTGACAGGTTCAGTGCAGATTTCTCCACCCACCCCTCCACCACAACTGGAGAGATATGTATGAAAGAGGATTGTAGCCCCCCAAACATCTCAAATGCTCAGGTGGGAACTGCTCTATCCAAGGGAAAGGACGCAGCATCCATGGGACCAGATGGTGTCCCTGGTTTTGTGCTCCATGAACTCACTCAAGAATTAAACCCGCAGTCAGGGCAGCTGTATGATCTTAGCCTCAACTCAGGATATGTTCCCAAGGAGTGGCATATGTCAATGGTGGACCCACTTCACATGGGGGTGCCTCCACCGACCACGGAAACTACCATCCCATCAGCTTGACAAGCAGGGTCTGCTAAGCTATGGAGAAGATCATAATGGAAGTCATAGATGAGGACATAGGGACTTGCAGACATTAGATCCAACCCAGTTAGGCTTTGTTGAGGGCAGATCATGCCTTTTAAACTTGGTTGACTGTTTCATAACAGACACCAAGGCCATTGACAAGGGCAAGGCACTCCACACAGCCTACCTTGACCTGGCAAAGGCTTTCAACACAATACCCCACTTGGGTATCATTGAAAACATCACCAGCTTAAATGTGAACCCATACATCACAAGATGGGTTGCAAACCGGCTACGTGACAGAACAGACAGGTTCAGACTTGCTGGTGCCATGTCACACTCCACAACTGTCACAAGTGGTGTCCCACAGGGCTCAGTCCTGGGCCCACTATTGCTCAGCATCTACTTTTCAGAAGTACAAGCAAACACAGCAGGATTATGGCTGACAAAGTTTGAAGATGACTGCAGACTGGGAACCATAGTTGGACACCCATCTGACACAGACATCCTTCAGAAGGGTGTCATAGTCACGGATAACTGGTGCCAGAGCCATGGCCTTACATTACACACTAAACAATGCATAGCCATACCCTTTGGGAAGAACAAGGTTACCACTAGTTCCCATGTAGGTGGCAATCCTCTAAGCACACAGGAGGTTATCAGGGACCTGGGCACCCAGGTTGAGAGTAACCTTTGTTTGACACTCACGTTGCCAGGGTAGTTAGGTAGAACTTCTACATTGCCCACCTCATCATGCAGGGATTCACATCTAGATCCAGGGAGGTCATTGTTCCCCTGTACTCTTCACTCATCGGACCATTGATTGAGTGCAATGCCCCATTCAGCATGTATATGACCCGACACCTATGGCAATTGGATGGGCCCACAAATTCCTCGACAGGAGGAGAAAGGGTCTCAAACATATTTCTTATGCTGCCCGACTGGAGGAATTCCAGCTTGATTCCGTGACTTACCGTCTGCTCAGAGGTGACCTGTGCCTGACATCCAAGGCCATGTCCAAACCTGAGTTAATGTACACGCTTCACCTCAAGACCTCTACATCCATCAGAACTACAGTGGCAGGAGATTTAAACCTCAACACAGATATTAATAGGATGTGCTGGAGGGACAGATTCTTCAACCAGAGAGTCCCTATGCTGTGGAACAACATCCTGGTACATGTGAGGCTGAGTACCTCACTGGCTTTGTTCAAGTGAGATCTTAATCAATGGATGGGAGATTGCAGGTATGCCCCAGGGATAACCTCAGTATCACTGCTTGTCAGAGGCACAGCAATATAATGGGCAAATTATCCGTCAGAGTGAAGGTGCGGCAGACTCCACGGAACTCTGGTCTAGGCTTATAAATGCCCTAGGGCAGATAGCCTAGTATGAACCTGTGAACCTGTGAACATAGGCCTGGGGCAGTTGCTGCTATTAGGACAGTGGTCTGCAGCAAGCTATATAGTAGTAGTCAGTTTTAGCCATTGGTGTTTGACCATGGCTAATGCATGTTGCTTCTTGTTGTGGTAACAACAGGGGTGTGTGGTTATCCATGCCATTTATTGGTAGTCACCCTCATTTTGTATCTTGTTCCATGTTTTTGCACATGTACATCACTGTATGAGGTGTGACCCTGGTAGTGTCAGGGTGCTGATGTGCGCTTTGACCCTGTTTTCTATTACAGCACTGATATGTGCATTCCCTATACTGTGTGCATTTACACTGCACACATCTTGCTGTTTATACCTTTGCCATTGGGTAGCATTACATCTAGGTTCCTATCCCTTGTGATAGCTATGAGGTGGGTTTGTGTTTTGTGGTTTATGATTGGTGAGGGTGGATGTTAGTCATGGTCCTCAGGTGTGCATATGATACATGGTATTACATTACTTAACACATGGCATTCATGCCTCGGGTGGTGCTGCAGGGCTGCCTCTGTCGGATGCACATACTACACTCCCTGTACATTTGGAAGCAGGTTGTGTCATGTTAGGCATCCCTGTTACTGTATGAGTGAGTCAGAGTGGGTATCGGTCCCAGTGTTCCTACTGACCAAGCATATGTGCTATGCGTTGCCTCTTTGCCAAGGCCAGGGCATACTGGGCACGCCTCCTTCTGCCTACTGGGACAAGGTCAGGTTGTTCCTCCTCCAAGTCACCCCTGCCTGTGGTGGCCTTGGCAATGGTGGGGATGTTTGGCCCAGCCCTGTGCTGGTCCTGCTGCAGCTGTTTCCGCAGGATCATATTATGTAGCATAGCACATATCATGATCATTTGGGTACATGTAGTTGGTGTGTACTGCAAAGCTCCACCAGACGTGTCCAGACACCGGAACCGTGACTTGAGCAGCCCAAACACACGCCCTATGATATTACGTGTTTGTGCGTGTGCCTCATTATGGCGTTCCTGTTCGGGTGTGTGTGCATTTCTGATGGGTGTCATCAGCCACGGCTCAAGTGCATAACCAGCATCCCCACTAGGTGTCCGTGTGGGAAGTCCCCATTGGCAAATGATTGTTACAGCTTCGACAGATGCCAGATGTGGGAATCGTGGTAGCTACCAGGGCAGCCAGCACACACATTCATTATTATGCCCTGGGCATCACACACGACCTGGCAGTTGATGGAGGGGTATCCCTTGCGGTTAATGTAGACTCTACCCGCTCACCGGCTGGTGCCTTGATGCGTATGTGCGTGCAGTCTATTGCACCCAGCACCTCAGGGTATCCCGCTATTTGCTGGAAGAGACGATATTGCTGGACACAACCTCACGGTCACTAGGGACATATATATGATCACTGACATGTGGTGACATGGCATCCAGGAACTGGTGCAGTACCCTGGAGGCTGATGCCTGTGATATCCCCATCATATCGCCAGTTGGTCTCTGAAAGGTACCTGTTGCTAGTATTCTTAGGCCAACACATACCTTGGTTTCCACTGGGATGGGTTCCCCTCTGTTGGTTCTGTGTGTGAGGCGTGGCCTGCACAGCTCAACAATCTGCTGCAGGAGCTCTCTGTCCACTCTATAGCTCTACTATCTCCAGCTCATGTAACCCATGGTAGGTGACCCTAGGCCTGTATACTCTTCTCCTTCTCCTCACTCTGGGTTGTCTGTCAGCATCTGCATTATCACCACCCTCGGCAATTCGCCTATGTCTGATTATAACAGCTATGGCAGCCCCTAGCATTTCTGCTCTGAGTTCAGCTTTTTTCAGGTTTCAACTCTGATAGCTTAGTTTCTGGCAGTATCTCTTGTGAGAAACAGCCTGCACTGCTCTTTGTTGTGTTTTAAGTGCTGGGTTGGGCTTCTAGTCTGCCTGTGTAATTGCCTGCTTCTAATTGTTTCCACCAATTAACTTTAGTAGTATCTTCTGGCAGTTTCCTGTATTTTGGTTGTTTCCTATTTCCTCTCTGTTTCCTGAGTGGGAGCAGTGTGCACACCGGCTTAAACACGCTCACAGTAACTTAAACGCGTGTACACATCCCTACACGGTGTTACACGCGCACACATCCTTACACGGTGTTAGCTAGGCTGATTCATGCTAAAACGCTACACACCGCCTTACACACGCAGACGCCTGCAAACCGTTGTAAACAGTTTGCAACACGCTCCCACAAGTAGAACCTGCCTCACACGCTGCACACGCCACAAGATGCACGTATATCAAGAAACTTAGAGTGTAGGGATAGCGTATGCCCTCAATTTCTTGACATTCCCAGTGTTCTGTTGGGACACACCTCCCTCCCTGATGTCTGTCTGTCATCTCTTACCTTACATTGCCCTCCAATCTGGTACATTTCTTTCTATCCTTCCCCATGATGTCACCTACCTCTTACTCTGTTCCTCCCCCTTCTCTAACTCTTACACGACTCAGAAAGTGCTCATTACTTATGTGGCAGTGTGATTCAGTATTGTAAGCCTCATTTACATAGGATTGCCTAGTAATGCTTAGTTACATATCTTACACGGAGCTTCCCCCCCTTGACAACCACTAAACGGAGGCCATATTGTTTTTGCTCTGCAAGTCCCTCCATTGACATTTCATGTAATATATAAATCCCACAATTGTGGGCTTATAAGCTTCGGTTTTCAGTTTTAGGTAGCGCACCCGTTTGCTGGTGTGCGCTACAGTTAAACACATAAATCCGTGAAAAAAAAAAAAGTTATATAACTTTTTTGCAACACTTTCATGCCAATGGCCACATATTTGGCCATTGGCATGCTTAATGTAACAAATGCACCCTTTATTTGGAGCTGACATAGCTCCGTTTTAATTTTGCAGAAATGTACTCAGTTGTCAGCTGAGTACATTTCTGCAGCTAACACGTCCGTTACACGGACTGGTTTGGGCTTCGTGGATCGCTCACATACCTCATTTGCATATCTTGGAGCTGCAAATGAGGTATTGAGCATTTCCACGCCCACTCCGTGTAAGAGACGTGTTAGCTGTCTCTTACACGGAGATTTGGGCTGTTGCTGAATCAGGAGGCTTACACGGAGGCTTACACTACTCTTAAACTCCGTGTAAGCCTTCCTGAATCTGGCCCTTATTCATGTTGTAAGGAAGCAGGAACAACAATTTTAGGACATTTAAAAATAATGCAACATCTCATCTCTGTAAGGAAAATAAGTTTGCACTTCAGGTGGCACACTAGATTGTTTTGATGGCCATCCAACATTAATGTAGTGGTTGAGCCTCTGCAAAACATGATCAGTCTTTGTATGATCTCTCAGCTCATCAAGTCTCGTGGTTGAAAAATTACACACTTCCATGACATCAAAGTCAAAATTCTCTGCATGAAGCTGTTCTTTTGTATTTCTGGGCGATCTGGGTAATATAACAGCCAGATAAAGAAGTTTCCCTTTTGTATAGACCATTTTGAAGTTGTACTTTTGCAATTTGAGCATCATTTTTTGTAACCTCACTGGAGCTGAATGTATAGGCTTCTTTAGAATAGTAACTAGAGGTTGGTGATCAGTTTCAGTCTGAATAGCTCGACCATAGATATAATCATGAAAATTTGAACAAGCAAATACTATTGCCAAAAGTTATTTCTCAATTTGAGCATATTGCATTTCATTTTGGGTAAGAGTTCTTGATGCATAGGCTACTGGTCTGCCTTCTTGAAGAATAACTGCACCATGACCAACTTTTGAAGCATCACGGAAATAGTTACTGGTTTACTGATATCATAGTATCTTAATGTAGGTGGGGTGGCAATTTTATGTTTAAGGTCTTCAAATGCCTTCTGGTGCTATTCCAACCAAGACCATATAACATTTTTGCAGATCAGCTCTCTCAAAGGTACCGTCAACTCACTGAAGTCTGGTATAAACTTGCCTAAATAGTTGACCATACCAAGAAAAAGTTGTGCAGCCTGACCATTACCTGGTGCTGGCATCTCAAGAATGGCTACTTGCTTGTATGGGTCTGTTTGCAAGCCAGTGCTAGTAAAGAAATTACCTACATATGTAATGTCTGGTAGTCTGTATTTGCACTTCAGAGGATTGAGCTTTAAGTTCATGTGCTCTTTCTAGAACTTTCTTAAGGTTTCTGTCAGGTTCTGCTTCACCATTGCCCCAACCAATAAATCATCTACTATTATGGCACAAGGATAACCTGACAAATTTGCTCCACTGCATGCTAAAAGATTTCACTTGCAGAATTTATTCCAAATGGCATCCTGAGGATTCTATATCTGCCAAATGGAGTACTGAAATTAGTCAGTAATGAGGATTTGTGATCAAGCATCACTTGCCAAAATGAATTTTCATTCAAGACAGAAAAAGCAGTGGTATTTGGTATTAGGGCTGCAACTTCCTCAACTGTACGCATTGGATGATGCAGTCTCTTTAATGCTTTGTTCAAATCTCATGGGTCAATACATATTTTGATTTCATCTGAGCCTTTTTTGTGGGCTACTACCATGGACAAAACCCAATCAATTGGCTCTGTAACTGGATAAATTACACCTTGCTGCACCATTTTATCTAACTGAGCTTTAACTTTATTCTGTATAGCTATCTGAATTGTTCTTGCTGGACTGACCACTGGACTGACCTCTGGGTCTAACTTCATAGAATATACAACCGGAAATTTGCCAAACTTGTCATTGAAAACATTAGCGTACTCTGAGAAAATAGCTTCAGTAAAATTGGAATTAGGATTTATGCTTATATGATGAACTTTTTTGGTAAAAGAAAGCAAATTCATTCTCAGACTGTCTGTGAGACCCACTAATGACTGCACAGGTTTTCGGATTACATAGAATAACAAACTTTAACAGTTCTTAGCCAAATTATATGAAAACACTACTGAGCCTTCAGTTTGAATTTCTTCACCTCCATAAGCAACAGGTTTCACACAACTAGTCACATTGAGTTGTTCATTAGTTCTCACCTTAGCAAATGTGTTTGTTGACATAACATTACACTTTGAGCCAGTGTCTACTTTAAGCTTGGTGGATTTACCATTGATCTGGACAGTAAAAAATACTTCATTCTTTACCAAAGAAATTACTGCATTAGCCTTTTCACCAATTACTGATACACCCTCTACATAGAAAGTAGAATTGCAGCTCTCTATATGATCAACTTGCTTTTTTGAGTGACCATTCTTTATAACTGTGTAAGATTGACTTGATTTGCAAAATTTTTGAAAATGGTTCAATTTTTTACAGTTGTGGCATTGCTGACCAAATCATCATCATCAGCCCCCTTTTTCCCATTTTTTTCTACCTGTGGTTGGGGTATCATGTCACCTGTCACCAACTCTCTCAATTCACTGCTACACTCCTGCCTTCTTCAACACTCAAGCCTGACTGTCACAGATCTTCTTTCACACAATCCATCCACCTCTTTGCTGGATGCCCTCGCTTCCTCTTACCTTCTTCCTGTCTGTCCTAAATCTTCCTCACCAGATTGTGTTCTGCTTTTCTGCACATAAGTCCAAACCACCATAATATGTTCTCTTTGATCTTTTCTGTAATTGGAGCTACTTTGGCTTCTGCTTTTATGCCTTCATTTCTTCATCTGTCCCACAGTGTGTATCCTGCCACCCTTCTAAGGCACTTAATTTCCATCTAGGTGTTTCGGTCATGCTGACAAAATGCCAAGCATTGTTTTCTTTTAGACTCATGATTGGTACCACAATTGCAAAAGTTAACAATAAAGCTGGGTGTGGGTTTTGCTGACTCAGCCTTGTACTGTGTGGGTTTTGCTGACTCAGCCTTGTACTGCACTGAGCATGTCCTTTTCTTAGATCTTGCTGGAAAACTACGGGTTTTACCTGAGGAGCCTGCAGGGGTGGCAGGTGCCATGTGCTTAGGCCTGCTTCTGCTAGTCACATGTTGCATGCTGTCTACATTTGCTCTGGAGCCTGCTGAAATCATGCTCTTATCACTTGCAACCATACTTGTGTGCCTTTCTGTAACTTCATGGATTTGACAAATTTCAATAGCTTTGCTCAGTGTTAAAAATCACTGTAATGAAGCAAAATCTTTCTCACTGCAGCACTATTAATACCACACACAAGCCTGTCCTTTATTAACTCATCTTTTAAGTCACCAAACCAACACATTTTAGCTTTGTTTCTCAGGTCAGTAATGTAAGCTGCAAAACTTTCCCTAATTTTTGATCTCGTGTAAAACAAATGCCTCTCTAATATAATATTTGTCTGGGGGTTGCACATTTCCCTGACCTTGCCCTTCAAACACTTGGAGTCTTCCCTTGAGTCAGCCTGTACAACAATATGACAATTTTCACCTTCTCGCTCATATACTGCTGGTGCATACACAAATTAATGCTCCCTTTCAATGGCCTCTGACCCAGCTAGGTTTAGCAGAATGAATGCTCTGGTGCATGCATCCTTGTCAGAATAAGCTGCTTGTATAAAATATTATAGTCTTGCTCAAATATTCTCCAGTTCTCTGCAATATTCTAATCAAACACCAATGGTGATGGTTTTCAAAATCCATCTGCCATATTAGCACATACCAGTGAAGGCTTTTGCAGGTATGCATGAACACACACACACATATATGCATATGCCAAAAAAATATGCCAGTATTTGTAACTATGCCCAATAGCACAACAAGCCTCTGAATAACTGACCATTGAAAAATAAGTATCTCAGGCACTGTAATACTCTTGAAACCACTGTACTGTAAGAAATCACCCCTTACCAGTGTAAGAAACATTTCAAAACAATTGCACTGTGAGAATGAACTGGGCAGAAGAAGCTCAGAGTAAGAAACATTTCAAAGTAACTGTACTTTGAAAATAAACAGTACACAGCACACTGAAACTTTCCCAAAATGGCTGTACTTTGCTAAATAACTCTATACAGTGCAAAAAACACCCTGTAATGGCAGCACTTTGTGAATAGATGCACCCAGCACAAGAAACTTTTTGAAAGGGCTGTATTTTGACTGTACTTCATGAAATAGTTGGATTTTGGACACAAATAAACTCTTCAGAATAAATGCACACTAATGAGCACACACTGTAAGCACTTTTACACACTTTGAGATACTTTGAATAACTCTAGTTATGCCTTGAATATAAGGCAAAATAGTAGTTATGCCAAAACACAGTACTTTGCAAAAAACATGCAGTCACCTTGCTTTAGTTATGCTTAATGTGCCCTTTTTGCCCTTGTTATATTCATTTTGCTCATTTAATCTTTTATCATGCCCATTATACTTTTCTAGTGCTTCTTTTACTCTAAACAAGCCCATTTTCTTTAAACATACTGATTTTGCAATTCTGAGGTATTCCGAACCCCTTATGTGTTTTTCTGATAATCTTATTATCAAACATCTTAATTTTAAACATTCCATTGAATTAATAAACCTTCGGTGCCAATCACTTGTTTAATAATGTGGTTTGTGTCCTTGTAATGCTTTGTTTTATCTTTTTTATAAAATAAATTGTTTGTGCAAGTTTTTATTACCTTTCATTAAATCCCACATGAAGATGGTATTGCTACTAGTCCCCTCAATGGATTTTATATCAGTCTAAACAAGCATTGCACACAAGGATGGCATTGCTGTGTGTCCCCACAATGGATGTTACATCCCTCTACACAACCATCCCATGCAGGGAAGGCATTGCTATCTGTCCTGAGAATGGATGTTACACCACTCTTACCTATACATCCCAGATAAGGATGGCATTGTTACCTGTACCACAATGGATATAACATCACAATACACAAACAACCCATACTAGGACTGCATTACTCTCTGTCCCCACAATGAATGTTACATCACTCTACATAAACATTCAACACATGGAGGGCATTGCTACCTGTCCCCACAATGCTTCTTAAATCACTCTACAGGAAGATCTCACACAAGTATGGCATTGCTACCTGTTCCCATGATGGGTGTTACATCACTATACACAAATATCTCATTCAAGGATGGCATTGCTACTTGACCCGCATTGCTTGTTGCATCACTCTGAACAAATATCCCACATAAGAGTGGAATTGGTACCACTCTACACAATGAATGTTGCATCCCTCTACACAAATATCCCACAAAAGGATGGTATTGCTGCTTGTCCCCAAAATGGGAGCTACATCACTCTGCTCACACATTCCACATGAGGATGGCATTTTTACATGTCCTCACAATGGGTATTACATCACTCTACACAACATCCCACAGTAAGACGGCGTTACCTGTCTCTACAGTGGGTGTTACATCACCCTACACAAATGTCCCTCACAAGGATGGCATGGCTGCCTGTCCCCACAATGGGTGTTACATCACACTACACAAACATCCCACACAATAATGCCATTGCTGCCTGTCCACACAATGGGTGTTGTTTTACTCTACAAAAACATCCTACAGAAGGATAGAATTGCACCTGTATCCACAATTGATATTACATCATTCTACACAAACACCTTTCTAAAGGATGCCATTGCTGCCTGCCCATACAGTGAATATTATGACACTCGTAACACAAGCATCCCATACAAGGATGGCATTGCTGCTTGTCTGCACAATAAGTGTTACATAAAACTACATAAACATGTAACATTTCTGTTACTACACTGAAAGGTAGTATGTGCCATTACTCAATGAAAACAATTGAGCCAGTTCAATCTGATATGACATTCCTTTTACTGCATACGAGGAAACGTCTAGTCAATGAAAGATACATATGTAGCAAAACCGTACTTCAGCTTTACAGCATCATGACTGTAAGGATCAATGTCTCCCATACAAAAGAAGTCCAAACTTTATAGTCTCTTTCTAGCTTACATCAGCAGTTTAGGGAATATGCCAGAATCCCATGAAGATGGTCTGCTGACAGTTTGTTGACAGTTTGTTTCCCATGTTTCAAACATTCCAGTTCTGAAAAATAACTCCTCGGCTTTGCTCTTATCTTGCATGTCCTGTTGATAGAGACACATTTGCAGATACAGAATTTCACAAACTGCATAGTTTATTAAGATAAAATATTTTACTTCTGATTTCTAACAACAATGAATGCCAAGCCATATGCCTTCTTGCCAAGAGTATAAACTATGTGCACTTGTACTACATTCAAAAGCAGAGTATTTATTTTACATTTTCAGACAAATCCACTGAAAGCCATTTTTAACTTGTTCACTGCTGAAAGCAGAATATGTCAAATCTCACAATTCCCTCTTTTTAATTAAAAGGCAGAAAATGACTGTTCATTTTTGACTGCAGTTGCACACTGAAACCTTTTTCAATTTATTCAGGTTAACCATCATGATCTGTTGGATTCTGTAAGGTTTTCGCAAATGATAACTTTAACAGCAATTCCAGATAGTTAATATGACTATAATGCCTAACACTACTAATACATGATGTATCAACCAATTTAACTTTTTTTTTCCTGATTTTGACCAACCAGTAAAGATATCCCACCAGTTGTGAGCAGTGTATTTTTTGGTCTTTTTTTTCAAACTAGGTAATTTATCTTTTGCAATGATGCTTAATGCCTCATAATACAGAAAACATGTATTTCTTTTTCCTAAGTACTCTCTGAGAATCTCAGTATTATTCATTATGTTTGTTTAATTATCATATTCATGGAAGTATTTACTTCTATGGTTTCAGTAAACATATAGCTCTGATTATTCCATTTAAGGAAATCAACACGTGATAAACATCCTACAAAAGGTAATTGGAAATTATGACCTACAATGGTCCACTTAACAGAATGCTGCTGTAAGCATAGACAGGCGAATGCTGTCCACAAATTAATCCATTTTGAGTTTGTGTACAATATTTAGTTTTATGTGTTTTTCCCCTCATATCTATATGATTGCCTTCAGACTGTGGCAACCAATACTCATATCCTTCTGGAACTAGAAATGTCATAGGTAATACTGTAAACTGACACATAACAGTGGTATCAGTAACATTATTATGTGAAAACTGCCCTGTGCAGTATTACAGAGTAGAATATGTTACTTCAGTATATAGTTTAATCCAATCTGTATCAGGTATCCATTTATGAAACAATTGTTGCCAAACATTTTCATTCTGTAATATCAATTCAGTTTGTATTTTATTCTTTTGTATATCAACATACAAAGATTGCAAAGTGCATTTTGTCCAATTTACAAAAGTAGTCATGCTACCATCAAATTTTAACTGATGCAACTGCATAGCATCATAGTTGTTTAAAAATTGCTACTGGTAGTTTATATTATGCAGGTGTGCCTTCCATATCTCTGGATTCCAAGATGCTTGCAAATGTACAATCTGAGAGATATCTTCCCCCACTGTTTTTAAATGATTAGCTAGAATTTTAATATTAGCTGCATTATAAGTTCATAGGTTCATAGGTTCATACTAGGCTATCTGCCCTAGGGCATTTATAAGCCTAGCTAGAGTTGTATGGCTTTCACCACCCCTTAGGTTGAAAAATACTATACCCATTAGTTTGCCATGCCTCTGTCCAGCAGTGATACAGAGATGATCCCCAGGGTAAACCTACGATCTCCCATCCACTGGTCAAGATTCCTCTTGAACAGAGCCAGCGAGGTGCTCTGTCTCACATAGACCGGGATTCTGTTCCACAGCATAGGGAATCTCTGGATGATGAATCTGTCCCTCCAGCATGTCCTATTTATATCCGTGTTGAGGTTTAAGTCTCTTGCTCTTGTGGCTCTGGTGGATTTGGATTTTTTGAGGTGGAGCATGTCCATTAATTCCGGGTTGGACATGGCCTTGTATGTCAGGCACAGGTCACCTCTGAGCAGATGGTATGCGACTGAATAGAGCTAGAGTTTCTTCAGTCGGGCAGCATATGGCATATTTTTGAGCCCCTTTATCCTTTTGGTGAGGAACTTTTGGGGTCTTTCCAATTGCTGCAGGTGTCGGGTAAGATACATTCCGAATGGGGCATTGTACTCAATCATTAGTCTGATAAGTGAAGAGTACAGGGGAACAATGACCTCCCTTGATCTGGATGTGAATCCCTTCATAATCAGGTGGGCAATGTAGAAGGTCCTCCTAACCACTTTGGCAATGTGAGTGTCAAAAGAAAGGTTACTGTCAACTTGGGTCCCCAGGTCCCTGATAACCTCTTCTGTGCTTAATGGATTGCCACCTATGTGGTAACTTGGGGTTACCTTGTTTTACCAAAGGGTATGACTATACATTTTTGGCGTTTAGCTTAAGGCCATGGCTCTGGCACCAGTTATCCGTTTCTATGAGACCTCTCTGAAGGATATCTGTGTCTGATGGATTTTCAACTATGGCGCCCAGTTTGCAGTCATCTGCAAACTTTGTCAGCCACAATCCTCCTATGTTTGCCTGCACTTCTGAAAAGTAGATGCCGAACAAGGGGGCCCAGGACTGAGCCCTGTGGGACACCCGCTTGTGACCGGCTTGAGTCTGACATGGCACCAGCAACTCTAACCCTGTGGGTTCTGTCATTGAGCCAGTTTGCAACCCATCTTGTGACATATGGGTTTACATTTAAGCTGGTGAGCTTTTCTATGATACCCGAGTGGGGTATTGTGTCGAAAGCTTTTGCAAGGTCAAGGTAGGCTGTGTGAACTGCCTTACCCTCATCAATGGCCTTGGAGACTGTTTCAAAAAAGTCGACCAAGTTCAAGAGGCATGATCTGCCCTTGACAAAGCCGAATTGGGTAGGATCCAATGTCTGTAGGTCCCCTATGTCTTTATTTATGAGTTCCATTATGATCCTCTCCATAGCTTTGCAGACCAGGCTTGTTAAGCTTATGGGGCGGTAATTACCAGGGTCCGTAGAAGCACCGCCTTTGTGGAGTGGGACCACAGTTGCCCGTCGCCACTCTTTGGGTGCGTATCCTGTGGTAAGGCTAAGATTAAACAGCAGCCTTATGTGTGGGTTTAGTTCCTCATTGAGTTTGTGCAGCACACAGCCGGGGACACCATCCGGTCCCATTGATGCTGTGTTTTTAGCTTTAGAGAGCAGCTCTCACCTGGGCATTTGAGATGATTGGGAGGCTACACTCTGCTGGGATAGATATTTCTCTTTTTGGGGGAGGGAGAAATTTTCACTGAACCTGTCTGCCAGTATGTTTGCAATGTCTGTGGGTTCAGTGATTTTTGTATCATTTTGGACTAATTCTGAGCATATCTGGGAGTTTCCACCCAGATTTCTAACATAGCTAAAGAAGGCCTTATGATTGTCTTTTGAGTCCTTGGCGATTTTCTCTCAAAGTTGGCCTTGGATGATTTTATGAGTGATCGTAGTTTTTACTAGTATTGATCAGAGATGTCTTCCTTTTAGGGATTTTGCTCTATCTTGTAGTAGCTTTCTCCTCTTGTTGTAAAGTTTGTTTATGGCTGGGGTCCACCATATTGGGCGCTTGCCTTTGGTGGAAAGGGTCTTGATTTTATTTGGGATTGCTTGATCCATGCAATCCTGGAGGTGCTCGTAGAAAGCATTTGTAAGGGATTCAGCAGCGTGGGTTGTGGTTTCCAATGGCTCAGGGGCCTTGAAGGATACCACACCAGTCTTAAGTGTGAAGTTGGCTTTTGAAGTTCTTCACTGTGGTCTTTTGTTGGGGGTGGGGGCGGGATGTGGATCTCCAGTGAGATTAGTTTATGGTCTGATCTCACCAATGAGGGATATACTTCCGGTGTGGAGCATTTTGTCCCCATGTTTGTGATGATCAGGTCTAGTATATTTTCACCTCTTGTGGTGCCTGTGCCTAGGCCTCCTAGCAGAGTATTATACCAAGCTCTTTTGTATTGGCATTTGCCTGTGTCTGGGAATGTACTACAACCTTTTGATACTGTCTGTCTACCTTTTTACAGGTAGAAGGGATTTTAACCAAATGGTCTGTATGAACAGAGTTTGTTTACCTGTTAATATTGATAGAACATATGCCTAATGTATGCTGCCTGTAATGATTGTTGTATTAGTACATATACTTGAACCCACCTTTAGCTGGGGGTAATGTCAATTTGGATGGCATATCAGGGTCCATCCGCTGGAGTTACCTTTAGTAACTGTGGTTTTTCAATTGAGCATTAACCTGCAAACATATTAAGCATTCAGCATGCACTAAATCACAGATTTTTTTTAACTGTGGATGCCTGTACTTGTTCTTTACAATGGGCCATAACTGTTGTGTGCCCAAATATCCTACTACCTGATGATGAAACTTCACTAACTGTCATGTCTGTTGGCATGGTATATAAAGAAGACTAGAACCGTCTTCAAAACATTTTGCATAATATTGCCCTGGACGTTATCCTACAAGAGTACATTTCTCTAATTCTTCTTTCAGTCCAAACTTTGTCTGGATCTACAGCAAATCATATTGCAAATTTTGAGCTGAAAATGTCTGTATGGCATGTACTGCAGTAGTTTTATCTGGAACACCATAAAGGTGTTCTGTAGGATACAATTGCATTCCTTGCCTGGCTGCCTTTTTTGCCATCTAATCTGCATAGTTATTTAACTGTAAAATCGAATTTGTAGCTTTTTGATGAGCTTTTACCTTTAAAATACTGTAGTAACCCACAAGGGACTGACTATGAACTAAATTTTAAATAGTCTGTAACACAGAAGCATGCTTGAGCGATTAGCCCATATTATCAACAAACCATCTCCTTGCCCATGTAGACATATGCAGCTGCAGAGAATTAACTACGTATGCACTATCTGAAAAAAGAAAAAAAAAATTGTTCTTATTCCATGGAGTTAGATAAGTAATACTTATCTCGTTCCTTTACTGTAATTTGTCACAGTACTACAGGATATGTACCCAAAGAGTGGCGTACAGCAACAGTAGTCTCTCTCCACAAAGGTGGTGCCTCAACGGATCCTGGAAATTATCGCCCCATAAGCCTGACTAGCTTGATCTGCAAAGCTATGGAAAGGATCATCATGGACCTCATAAATAAAGATATTGGGGACCTACAGACATTGGATCCTACCCAGTTCGGCTTTGTTAAGGGCAGATCCTGCCTCTTAAACCTGGTTGATTTCTTTGAAACAGTCACCAAGGCCATTGATGAGGGGAAGGTGGTCCACACAGCCTACCTGGACCTCGCAAAAGCCTTCGATACAATACCCCACTCGGGCATTATAGATAAGCTCACCAGCTTAAATATAAACCCTATGTCACTAGATGGGTTGCAAACTGGCTCAAGGACAGAACCCACATGGTTAGAATTGCTGGAGCCATGTCAGACTCCAAACCAGTTACAAGTGGCATCCCACAAGGCTCAGTCCTGGGACCTATCTTGTTCGGTATATATTTCTCGGAGGTACAGGCCAACACGGAAGGACTGTGGCTGACCAAGTTCGCAGATGACTGCAAACTGGGTGCCATAATCGACTCTCCAGCCAACACAAGCATCCTCCAAAAGGGCCTCATAGAAACAGACAACTGGTGCCAGAGCCATGGCCTCAAGCTAAATGCCAAAAAGTGTATAGTAATCCCCTTTGGCAAAAACAAAGTGCCCACAAATTACCACATAGGTGGTAATCCATTAAGTACAGAAGAAGTAATTAGGGACCTGGGGACCCAAGTTGATAGCAGTCTCTCATTTGACAACCACGTGGCCAAAGTGGTTAGAAAAACATTTTATATAGCCCACATAATCATGAAGGGATTCACATCTAGATCAGGGGAGGTCATCGTGCCTCTTTACTCATCCCTCATCAGGCCCATAATTGAGTACAATGCCCCTTTTGGGATGTAACTTCCAAGAAACCAAGGCAAATAAGATAAAAGATAATCCACAGACAGGAAGAACCGAACCAAAAAGCACAAGTGCAGCTTTATTGAACAACAAACAGGTCACTAAATCAAGCGCTTTCGCCAGGCAAATACCTGGCTTTCTCAAGATAAAAAGTAGTGTGACTGAAAAGTTTAAATACTTAAGCATCTGATCACGTGGTACTTAATTAGTTCAACAAACATCCACTTAAGAAGGTAGTTAATTAGTAACTGAACTCAGTGATTGAAAAGTATGCATATGAAAATGCAGAATAAAAGTTCAAATAGTGAAAATACTAAAAAATCATTTAAAAATAATTTAAAAATGATGTACAAATGTGTGCATAAAAAATCACAAATGTGTAAGATAAAAGACATTTACTATTTGTGACAAGAAAATCATAGCCTAGCCCTTCTCAGCTTTAGTACACTGGATATATTAATGGCCTCATTGAGACCAGGGGATTTTGCAGCATTAAGTTTAAGCTGCCATAAAAGTTCTTTATATTCAAGGCGGGCTTCCCAGTCACCTCCTCTGGCATCCTGGGTTACCTGTTCAAGAACCATAAACTTAAGTTTCATGTTAGGGCAAGAAGCAAGATGTTTAAAAAAAGCATTAGTGTCCTTCTTTTTTGTAATGCCATATTGATGTTCATAAATTCTTTTTCTAAGGGGTCTCTCAGTCTTCCCTATGTAGAAACTGCAACATTCTGTGCATAATCCTAAGTACACCACCCCCTTTGCTCCGCAGTTGTAATATCGGTCAGCGTCAAATCTAAATTTTCTAGATGGAAGATAAATGAACTATCATTCATGATAAAGGAACACTGCTTGCATGCCCCACATTTATAGGTACCAAGTTTAGGGGAACAATGCCTTGAATCTGATAGATGCTTTCTTTCAAATAACCCTTTTAGGTTAATATCCCTTCTAGTCACAAACTTGGGACGTTCCTGGATTATCCCTTTAAAGTCATCGTGTAGCGTCAAAAGTGGCCAGTGTTTAAGTACTGTGTGTTCCACCAGTTGGGAATCCTGTGAAAATGTGTGAATAAAACTATTATGCAAGTTAAAGTATTCCAAATTCTCAAACTGCTCAACTTGCTGAAAGCCACTACCTAACAGTGGAAAATACTTGGTTTGTCTATTATCTGTCACTTCTTGGGCCATGTTGTTAACCAAGGAGGCAGGGTAACCTCTTTCTAAAAAAAGATTTTTTAAAAACTCAACTTCTTCAAGAAAATATTCATCAGTGCTAGACATCTTAGATGCATGAATGAATTGCCCCTTAACCAAGCCCTTCTTCTGGTAAAATGGGTGACCACTGTCAAAATGAAGGTATGAATTAGAAAAGGTGGCTTTCTTAAATACCTTGGATTTAAAGGTGTGATTACAGTAGTCCTTCTGTATTGATATATCCAGGTAGTTCAGTACGTCCTTACTAACATTATAAGTAAAAGATAGAAAGTGTGTGGTAGAATTAATATAACTCATGAACTCAAGAAAGTTGCTCAGGGTTCCTTTCCACAATAGGCAGATGTCATCAAGGTATCACTTATAATGGACTAGGTATTGTACCCAATGTGTGGAAAATATAAAACTGTTCTCCCAGTAATGCAAAACTATGTTGGCGTATAATGAGGCACATGCAGCGCCCATCGCAACCCCCTTTTTCTGTTTAAACAGTTCTCCATTGAAAAAAAGAAAATTATTATTGAGAACAATTTCCATAAACTCAACAATTAAGCTGATTGTGTTGGAACTAAGGCCGGATTCAGAGGCCAAAACTTCATTGAACCACTCTAATCCAATAGAGTGTGGGATGGTGGGGAACAATTCTACAATATCAATTGTTGTCAATAGTAAATCAGGATGAAATAACCTAATTTCTAAACCCTTGAGAAAATCCCAAGAATCCTTGCATACATGCTGTAGCGTAGAAGAGAATTTCTTTGTAATGTGGTCAATAAACTTGCTCAATGATTCAGTGATACCTCCAGCCCCCGAGACAATAGGTCTAAATCTCATGGGGTCTAAACTTTTATGGGTTTTGGGTATTCCAAAAATTACCGGGGTCCTAGGTTTATTGACGTGTAAATAGTTGTATAACCTTTCGTTAATAACTCCCTGTAATAGGTGGTCCGATAACAAAAAATTGATCTTGGAATAGGCTAAATTTAACTCGTTCCTAGAAATCAATTCATACTGCTCAGGATCCTGCAACATGTTGTGGAGGTAGGTGTCATATGCAAAATTATACATCAGGACCACCCCCTCCTCCCTTGTCGGGTTTCATCACCCTAACACTGTCCTGAATAAGGGACTTAATTAAATGCTGTGACTTAGAGTCCAAATTATTAGATGGAGAATGTGTTCTGCTAAAACACTGCTTTCTTAAATCCATTTCCACCACCTCCTCAAAAACCTTAAGAGAGTGGGTGTAGAGGGGGATTGTAGGTACTAGCCCTTGCTAGCTCTTCTTTTGTGTGTGGTTGTCCCTTAAATTGTAATGCTAGATTTAAATGTCTGACAAATAACTTTAAATCCACTAAAGCATCAGTCAACTTTAAGGGGCGTAGTGGAACAAACTTGAAACCTTTGGTAAAAAGCTCAAAATAATCTGAAGTTATTACTAAATCAGTAAAATTAAATATAGTAAAATTATCTTTTTTTGTTATAGTGTACTTGTTGTCAGATGATTCAAGTAGTAAGTCAGAAGGTTCAGATCCTAGCATGTTACCTATCTGTGCCCCCTGTTCTATCCTTGCCAATGGTGGGTGATGTCCCTGCCCCCTGGTCTGCCCGGGGGATAGTGAAAATCCTGAAAGCTGTTATTATTGGTCTTCTGAGCTAATCTTTCACTTCTCCTAGGCAAATCAGTTGTTGGGGTACCCTGAGCATCTACAGTGTCATAGTTGTTAGCACCAACCTCTTTGGTGTTAAATTTACCCTTGCCAGGACCCGGATAAGCCCTTCCGTCCCTGTATTCAATGAGATCACGTTCAAGCTTTCTTATTTTCCTATTAACTATTTTAACACAGTATTGATCAACTTCATCAAAAATATTATCATAATTTCTTTTAATACTTAAAAAGTTCTTATTTTTAACAACGGAATTATTTAACGTATTCACTTCCTTTAACAAAGTATCGGCTTTCGCCTCATAATCCTCAATCATAAAATTCAACATTTCTAAGCCGACTTTATCAAACAAAACAACCAATTTGTTATACAGTTCAGAGCCAGGGAGAGCACCATTTGGAAATTTGTAGCAACGTTGTCCTTTCGGAACACGTTGCACCTGACACATTCTTTAAGATAATCTATTTCCAACTGCATGCTTTTATAAGCGTATAGCTTGTCACTTAAATTATTAAATTCGTTCTCTGCACCAACATGAGAATTTGTTGTAGTTAAGACAGTACCTTGTTTAAAAAGAAATGTCCGCTCAGTCCAGGCACTAAAACTAAAATCTTTTTTAGAAGATGTCAGACTGGTAGCATAGTTGGTGTGTTTACTTCTGGACTTGTCCTGTAGATCAGTGTTGCCCAATAAGATCTCACCAGGAAGTTCCGTTTGCAGTAAACCATTCAATCCTTGTTTCGGTGATAATGTAGATTTCTTCCTACAGTCTAATTGCTGATTGCCAGGAGGTATACTAGCAGGATAGTAGGAACCCAGATTCAGTGAATTGTTTAACTGAGTCAACAAAAACAGTACCTGCTTAAACTCCCCACGTGTTACCGGAGCTTCATCTGATTCACATCTAAGTAGAAGTGGTGTCTCCTGAAAATTGGTCTGGTCCAATCCTTCAGCCATGGAAATGTAAACCGAGAAATAACTTCCAAGAAACCAAGGCAAATAAGATAAAAGATAATCCACAGACAGGAAGAACCGAACCAAAAAGCACAAAGTGCTGCTTTATTGAACAACAAACAGGTCAATAAATCAAGCACTTTCGCCAGGCAAATACATGGCTTTCTCAAGATAAAAAGTAGTGTGACTGAAAAGTTTAAATACTTAAGCATCTGATCACATGGTACTTAATTAGTTCAACAAACATCCACTTAAGAAGGCAGTTAATTAGTAACTGAACTCAGTGAGTGAAAAGTATGCATATGAAAATGCAGAATAAAAGTTCAAATAGTGAAAACACTAAATAATCATTTAAAAATCATTAGTTTTTGGAATCATGAGTTTATGGAAATTGTTCTTGCTAATAATTTTCTTTTTTCAATGGAGAACTGTTTAAACAGAAAAAAGGGGGTTGCGATGGGCACTGCATGTGCCTCATTATACGTCAACATAGTTTTGCATTACTGGGAGAACAATTTTATATTTTCCACACATTGGGTACAATACCTGGTCCATTATAAGTGATACCTTGATGACATCTGCCTATTGTGGAAAGGAACCCTGAGCAACTTTCTTGAGTTCATGAGTTATATTAATTCTACCACACACTTTCTATCTTTTACTTATAATGTTAGTAAGGACGTACTGAACTACCTGGATATATCAATACAGAAGGACTACTGTAATCACACCTTTAAATCCAAGGTATTTTGGAAAGCCACCTTTCTAATTCATACCTTCATTTTGACAGTGGTCACCCATTTCACCAGAAGAAGGGCTTGGTTAAGGGGCAATTCATTCGTGCATCTAAGATGTCTAGCACTGATGAATATTTTCTTGAAGAAGTTGAGTTTTTAAAAAAACTTTTTTTAGAAAGAGGTTACCCTGCCTCCTTGGTTAACAATTTGGCCCAAGAAGTGACAGATAATAGACAAACCAAGTATTTTCCGCTGTTAGGTAGTGGCTTTCAGCAAGTTGAGCAGTTTGAGAATTTGGAATACTTTAACTTGCATAATAGTTTTATTCACACATTTTCACAGGATTCCCAACTGGTGGAGCACACAGTGCTTAAACACTGGCCACTTTTGATGCTACACAATGACTGTAAAGGGATAATCCAGGAACGTCCCAAATTTGTGACTAGAAGGGATATTAACCTAAAAGGGTTATTTGAAAGAAAGCATCTATCAGATTCAAGGCATTGTTCCCCTAAACTTGGCATGCAAGCAGTGTTCCTTTATCATGAATGATAGTTCTTTTTATCTTCCATCTAGAAAATTTAGATTTGATGCTGACCGATATTACAACTGCGGAGCAAAAGGGGTGGTGTACTTAGGATTATGCACATAATGTTGCAGTTTCTACATAGGGAAGACTGAGAGACCCCTTAGAAAATGAATTTATGAACATCAATATGACATTACAAAAAAGAAGGACACTAATGCTTTTTTTAAACATCTTGCTTCCTTGCCCTAACATGAAACTTAAGTTTATGGTTCTTGAACAGGTAACCCAGGATGCCAGAGGAGGTGACTGGGAAGCCCGCCTTGAATATAAAGAACTTTTATGGCAGCTTAGACTTAATGCTGCAAAATCCCCTGGTCTCAATGAGGCCATTAATATATCCAGTGTACTAAAGCTGAGAAGGGCTAGGCTATGATTTTCTTGTCACAATTAGTAAATGTCTTTTATCTTACACATTTGTGATTTTTTATGCACACATTTGTACATCATTTTTAAATGATTTTTTAGTGTTTTCACGATTTTAACTTTTATTCTGCATTTTCATATGCATACTTTTCACTCACTGAGTTCAGTTACTAATTAACTGCCTTCTTAAGTGGATATTTGTTGAACTAATTAAGTACCATGTGATCAGATGCTTAAGTATTTAAACTTTTCAGTCACACTACTTTTTATCTTGAGAAAGCCAGGTATTTGCCTGGCGAAAGCGCTTGATTTATTGACCTGTTTGTTGTTCAATAAAGCTGCACTTTGTGCTTTTTGGTTCGGTTCTTCCTGTCTGTGGATTATCTTTTACCCTTTTGGGATGTACCTTACCAGGCACCTGCAGCAACAGGAAAGACTCCAAAAGTACCTCACCAAGAGGATCAAAGGGCTCAAACAGATGCCATATGCTGCCCGGTTAAAGAAACTCCAGCTCTACTCAGTGGCATACCACCTGTTCAGGGGCGATCTGTGCCTGACGTATAAAGCCATGTCCAACCCGGAATTAATGGACATGCTGCACCTCAGAAAATCCAAATCCCATCGAGCTACATGCTCGAGAGACTTGAACCTCAGCACTGAAATAAATAGGACATGCTGGAGGGACAGATTCATAACCCAGAGGCTCCCTTCACTCTGGAATAAAATCCCAGTCTAGGTTAGGCAGAGTCCCTCATTGACTCTCTTCAAGAGGAATCTTGATGAGTGGATGGGAAATCGTAGGTTTAACCCGGGTATCACTTCTGTGTAACTGTTAGACAGAGGCACAGTATACTAACCTCGAAAAAGGGCATAGCAAAATTAATTTAAAATGGGTGGTGAAAGCCAAACACATTCTGGCTAGGCTTATAAATGCCCTAGGGCAGATAGCCTAGTATGAACCTATGAACCTATGAACCTATTTGCTTGACACTAAATAATGCCAACCATTTTGCAAAATACTGCTTGACAGACGTCATCAATCAATTTATTTAACTGAGTCTCATTTAACAAAGCCTGTATGGTATAATGTGGTATCTATACTATAACGTCTTTGGAAAAAGCTGTTAAGTATTCAATTTGTATTAAACCCCAGTAAATGGCCAAAAGTTGCTGAATGCACAGGTGATATTCCCTCTCAACATGTGTCATTTTTTTTTTTTACTGAAGAATGTAAAGTCTTTTTCATTTTAGCATCAGAGCCGTGAGGCCACTCCTGTAAAAGCACAACAGAGAGTGTGTTGGGTCCAGCTGCTGCCTGTAACACAAAGGGACATGTTAAACTTGGAGCTACTAGCTCTGTAGCCTTGGCCAATGCTGCCTTTAAATCACAAAAAGCTGTATTTTCATTTGGTCCTTACTCCAGAAAGAGTAATTCTTTCTGGTTAAAAAGCATGTCATGACATGAATTGTACCTTTTTACTTTGAACCTTAAACCCTGCCTCCTGCAGTGTTTAAAGGACTTGTATAACTTTAGCGAAATGCTGTTTTTTTGTTTCAGACACAATTAGTGTATGCTTGCCCTTTGGCTGTTACCTACCCTCCCTTTTTTGTAAAGGGACCTGCATATTTTAACTGTGGTGGTGCTGCGGTAGCATTGTCGCCTCACAGTTAGACACTGCCCATTCGATTCTCAGTTAGAGCGTCTTCTGTGTAGCGATATGCATGAATGGGCGTTCCTTTGTTGAAGGTTGTGCGTTAGGCCTGGCAAGCCAGTATGTAAAAATCTACTGCCAATCATTAGCAGACCGGAGTTCCGCTGTGGCGGCCCCTAAGCGGGAAAAGCCAAAAGACACAAACAAACCATAGCCCATGTACTGACTGTACTTGTAGTACTATCTACTTGCAAGCAGATGATTCAACCAGTCTTGTTTTCTTGACCTTATAAATTTCGGTACCAGTAACATTTTATGTTATGCAATTCCAGCCTGGAAAGATTTGAGCTTACATACTTTTTTTTTTCTTTCTTTCTACACATTCCAGATGCTTAACTCATAACTCCTTCAGCACTTACTCATACCTTCAGTCAATTGTTAATATACTTGTAACTTTAACTTGCTTAACTATGCATAATACTGCTTTTGAATACTGTTTTTGCTGAGTCTTTGGCTATTTTTTATGCTATCATACGATACATTTGCTGTTGTCTGCCTGTTGCTGCACTTTGAAAAGAAAATACATGCATGTCAGTCTTGTGACATCATGTTTTTACTGTGTTTACTGTAGTAAATTATTTTCTATCAGTGTAGTTACCTGATGTTGCTTTAACTCTTTACTAGCCAGATTATATCTGTCAGTATTCTGTTCTGCTGAGGTCCGTGGTGGTGGTGCTGCGGTAGCGCTGTCGCCTCACAGTAAGACGCTGTCCGGTTTGACTCTCAGCAAGAGCATCTTCTGCATGGAGACATGCATGAATGGGTGTACCTTCATTGAAGGTTGTGCATTAGGGCTGGCAACTCAGCATGTAAAAATCAACTGCCAATCATTAGCGGACCGGAGTTCCACTGTGGCGACCTCTAACCGGGAAAAGCCGAAAGACGTAACAAGTATTCTGTTCTGCTGACTTTAAAGGTCTTATGCACTTCTGAAAAAGTGTTTACATATGTTGTCTGAACTTTTTGAACTCGCTTTGTGTCTTAGAAGTTAATTAAATCTGTTTTTCAGTTTACAATGAGCCTCGTCTCTGTTAATGTGCAATGCTTTAATGCCACTTTTGCTGTATATAAGCCATGAAACACTGAGGAATAAAATTCCAGAAGCAACACTCGTGTATCATTGCATACAGTGCCTACAGTTTTAAGAACCCAAGCTTCAAATGTAATCATGTTATTAAAAATACCCTTCTGTTCATCCCACTTAGGGAGAGTTTTTCTCTAATTGAGCTTGTAATGTGTTAGTCTCCTCCCTTACAGCAATTACGTCATGCTGTGTGTCAGCCAGTTGCCTGTCATATGTTTATTGCAAATAGACAATTTTATTTATTAACACTTCTGTTATACAAATAGCTTTACTGCCTTGTTGAATAACAGTTTATGTCTTAATTTTAGTCTGTGAGACTTTCAAAACTGAGAAAATTATTTTGTACATTTAGCAGTGTCAGCATGCATTTTACCATACGCATTGCATTTATCACAGTAAATCTGAAAGTGACCCATGAGATCAAGATATACTCCTGGAAATCAGACTGTAAAGTACAAACTTTGACATCTACATCACCCTCTAATAAATCTTTAGAAACAGGAACCATTGTCTGTGCTTCAAGCATTACTTTATCCTGGTTGTGTTCCAGGTTTTGTACAACATGTACAATACGTTTATGACAAGGCATGCAAAAAGCAACATTTAAATAAAACATTTCTGTACATTCTGTGACACTTCTGCCCAATGTAGTAAAGACTTACAAGTGCTAACATGCTGATTATACTATGTATTTAAATAATTCCACACATCTACATATGATTCAGATACATTAACAGTAAAATACTTAGTGCACTTCTTGGCATTTTCATGACTTGCATTCATTGTTAAAAGAAAAACAGAAGAAAATATTTATCACAAATGTTCAGGACCAGGTGATCAGGCTTGACACGAATATCAGTTGTGGAAGAATTTTCTGCTGTCAGTCACTAGATGCTGGTGAAGTTGGAACCGGCAGTGGAACCCACTCCTCGTATCTCACCAACTGACTGTAGAAAAATTACCGTACTGCCCTGTACTGCACTGCAGTGCTTTCATCCGCCAGGCAATGGATGAAGTAGTAGGGGAAAAAAAAGTCAGTTCAAGAGAAGAACTATGAGGAATGGCATACTGTGAGAGGTACCTCTGCAGGTCACACCTCCCCATTTTATTCAAACTGGCCTGGTCTCGCTACTGTAAAATTTATGTCACTACACCGAAAGGCAGTCTGTACCATTACTCAGTGAAGACAATTGAGCCAGTTCAATCTGATATGACATTCCTTTTACTGCATACGAGGTAACATATAGTATAACAATGAAAGATACATATGTAGCAAAACCGTACTTCAGCTTTACAGCATCATGGATCTAAGGATCAATGTCTCCCATACAAAAGAAGAAGTCCAAACTTTATAATCTCTTTCTAGCTTACATCAGCAGTTTAGGGAATATGACAGCATCCCATGAAGCTGGTCTGCTGACAGTTTGTTGACAGTTTTTTTTTCCCATGTTTTAAACATTCCATTCCAGAAGAATAACTCCTTGGCCCTGCTCTTATGCAACATGCTACACAAACATCCCAGACATGGATGCCATTGCTCTCAGTCCCCACAATGGGTGCTGTACCATGCTACACAAAGATCTCACACAATGATGCTATTGCTGCCCGTCCTACAAAATGGATGCTTTGTCATTCTAACATAAAACATCCCACACTAAGATGGCATTGCTGGCTGTCCACACAAAGGACATTACATCACCCTAAACAAAAATCCTACACCATCACCGTGGCATTGCTACTTGTACCCACGATGGGTGTTACATCATACCACACAAACATTCCACAGAAGGATGGCATTGTTTACTGTGCCCACAATGGGTTTTACATCAATCTACATAAACATCCCATGCAAGAATACCATTGCTACCTGTCCACACAGTGGGAGTTACATCACTGTACACAAATATCCCATTCAAGGATGGCATTGCTGTCTGTCCCCCCAATGCTTGTTACATTAGTCTTCAGAAACATCCCACACAAGTTTGGCATTGCTACCTGTCCCACAGTGGTTTTTACATCACTCTACACAAATATCCCACATGAGGATAGCCAGCCTTGCTTCCAGTCCCCACAATGGATGCTGCATCCCTCTATACAAACATCCCACACAAGGACGTTTTTTTCTACCTGTCCTTAAAATGGATGTTGTATCACTCACACAGACATCCCACAAAAGGACATAATTACTACCACTCCCCCAAAATGAATCTATCACTTTACACAACCATCCCACAACAGGAAGACATTTGTTCCTGCACCAGCAGTGGATGATACATCACTCTACATTCATACATCCCACAACAGGACGGCATTGGTGCCTGCAACCATAATAGGTGTAAGTTACATTAGTCAAAACAAACATCCAACACAAGGGTGGCATGACTGCTTGCCCCAACACTGGATTTTTACATCACACTAAACAAACATTTCACACAAGAATGGCATTGCTAGCTGACCCCACAATGCTTGATACATCACCGTGCACAAAAACCATACACAAGCATGGTATTGCTGCCTATATCCACAATGGATACAGGCAGCGATGCTATGCTGTCTGTATCCTGTATCCACAATGGATGTGGAATGACTCCACACAAACACCCCAAACAAGGATGGCATTGCTGCCTCTCCCCACAATGGTCACACTAAACAGACATCCACTACCAGGGTGGCATTTCTATATGTCCTTAGAATGGATGTTGCTTCACATTGCACAAACATCCCACACAAGGATGCCATTGATGTCTCTCCCCACATTGGATGTTATATCATTCAACACAGCCACCCCTCATAAGACGCCATTGCTGTCTGTACACACAATGGTTGCTATGTCACTCTAATGCAAAACATCTTGCACAAGGATGGCATTGCTACCTGTATCTACAAAAGATGTTCTATCATGCTACATAACCATCACACACCAGGACAGGATTGCTGTCTGTCTCAGCAATGGTTGTTACATCATATAACACAAACATCCAGCATGGAGATTGCTTTGTTGCCTGTCCCCACAAAGGATCCTACATCATTGTACACAACAGCCCACACAAGTATAGCACTGTTACCTGTCCTCACAATGGGTGTTACATCATATTACACAAACATCCCAAAGAAGTATGGTGTTGCTGCCTGTCCCCACAATTGATGTCACATAACTAAACACAAATACCTAACATGAGTTTGGTATTTCTATTTGTCCACTTAAAGAATGTTACACCGTTACAGAAAAATACTAACCCACTGTGGCATTGCTATCTGTACTCACAATGGATTTTACATCACAGTATACAAACTTCCCACAATAGGATGGCATTTCTGTCTGCCCGCACTATAGGCATTACATCCTTCTAAAAAAACATCACATTTGCAGATGGCATTGCTGCCTGCCTCACCAACTGAAGTTATTTCATTCTACACGAACATCCTGCAGAAGGATGACATTGTTACTTGCCTGCACAATGGCTACATCACTCTGCACAATCTTCCTACATAAGGATTGCATTACTGACTCCCACAGTGAATGTTACATCACTCTTAACAAACATTTCAGACATTGATGGCATTACTACCTGTTGGCACAATGCTTCTTACATCATTCAACACAGACACCCGACCCAAGGGTGGCATTGCTTCCTATCCCCAAAATGGATGTTTTATCTGTACACAAAACTTCCCACACAAGGATGGCATCACTACCTGTCTTAAAATGGATAATTTTATCACCTTATACAACCATCTCACACAGGAAAGGCATTGCTGTCTGTCCCCACAATGGGCGTCATATCACACTACAAAACATCCCCACACCAGGATGACGTTTCTCTTTGTCCTCACAATGGGTGTTACATAACAGTACACAAATATCCCACACAAGCATGCCATTGCTGTCTGACTACACAATGGGTGTTCTATCACTCTCTACAAACATTCCACACAATGATGCCATTGCTGCCTGTCCACACACAATGGGTTTTGTATCAAACTACAAAAAAAAAAAAAATCCCCATTCAAGGATGTCATTGTTTCTTTTCAGCACAATGGGTATTTCATAACTTTACATAACTAAACATCCTGCATGAGGACGGCAATTCTGCCTGTCCACACAAAGGATGTTACATCATTCTACATAAAAATCAGAAACTACTGTAGCATTGTAACCTGCACCCAAAGTTGGTGTTATATCACACTACACTAACAACTCACAGAAGAATGGCATTGCTGTCTGAACCCACAATGGGTCTTGCATCACCATACACAAACATCTAACATGAGGATGACATTGCTGCCTGTCTACACAATGGGTGTTACATTACTCTACACAAATACTCCACACAAGGATGGAATTGCTACCTGTTCACAAAATGGATGTTACATCACTCTCCACAAGCAATCCAAACAAGTATGGCTTTTCTGCTTTTCCCAACAATGGATGGTGCATGACAGCACATGAACATACCAAACATGGACAGCATTGATGCCTGTTTCCACAACTGGTGTTGTTACATCACTCTAGTAAACATCCAGCTCAATGATGGCATTGCTGACTGTACCCACAGTAGATATTATATCACTCTACACAAACATCACAGACAAGGATGGCATTGCTACATGTTCCCAAAATGGATGTTGCATCACTCTTGACAAAAAAACCCACATGAGGAAAGTATTGGTATCTGTCCCCAAACTGCATGCTCCATCACACTACACAGAAATCCCACATGAGCTAGGCACTGCTACCTGAACCAACAGTGGATGTTACATCACTCTACTCAAACATCCTACACAAGTATGAAACTATCTGTCCCCACAATGGATGTTGCAACACTACACAAACATACCATATGAGGATGGTATTCTTATCTCTCCCCAAAATGGGTATTACATCACACTGCACATACACCCCACACATGGATGACATTCCTGTCTGTTCTCATGATGGATGTTACATCATTTGGCACAAACACCCCTCATAAGATGTCATTGCTGCCTGTCCACACAATGGATGCTATGTCATTCAAACATAAATCATCCCACACAAGGATGGCATTGCTGCCTGTGTTAAAATGGGTGTTACACAAACATCCCTTTCAGGAATGACATTGCTATCTGTCCCCACAATGTGGTTTACATCATTCTACACAAACATCCCACACAAGGAAGGCATTTCTATCAGTCACCACAATGTATGCTACATCATTCTATACAAATACATTACACAAGAATGGTATTGTCACCTGTCACCAGAATGAGGATTACATCACTGTACACAAACATCTCATGCCAGTATGGCATTTTGACCTTTCCCCACAATGGGTTTTGCATGACTCTATACAAGGATGGCTGTACCTGTTTCCTATATGGTTGCTACATTACTCTACACCAACACTCACACCAGCATGGCATTGTCACCTGAACCCGCAATGACTGTTACATCATATGGTACAAACATTCATCAAAGGGTGGCATTGCTGTCTCTCTCCACAATGAATGTCACATCACTCTTCACAGATGGCACTGCTGATACATCACACTACATAAACATCCCATACAGGGACATCATTCCTACCTGTTCACCCAATGGGTTGCACATCAAACTACATAAACATCTTATACAAGGATGACATTACTAGTTGTCCCAATAATGGATGTTACATTCCTCTACACAAACATTCCACACAAGGATGACATTCCTGTCTTTCCCAGAAATGATGTTACATCACAGTACACAAACATGCCTCACAAGGATGGCATTGCTGTCTGTCCCCACCTTTTTTTGTTACATCACACCACACCAACATCCCTCACAACAATGGCATTGCACAATGGTTGTCTATCCCTAGAAATGGTGTTGCATCACACTACACAAATATCTAACATCAGCATGCATTACAACCTGTCCTCACAACAGGTGTTACACAAACATCCCCCATGAGGATGGCCTTGTTACCTGTCCCCCGATGGGTGTTACATAACTCTGCACAAACGTCATACTTGAGGATGACATTGCTGAAAGTCCACACAAAGGAAGTTATATCTCTCTATGTAAACATCCCACACAGTGATGCCATTGCTGTCTGTCATCAAAGTGGACGTTACATCATTGTAAGCAAACTTCCATACAAGGACACAGTGCTGTCTGTCCTTAGCATTGATGTTTCATGACAACTACACAAAATGTCAAAACTGATGATGTTCCCTTTTATGCAATGTGTGTGTCTTTCCTTTCAATAGTGGTCTTGTGTTTTAAATGTGTGACTACAAAAAATGTCAAATGTAAAGATGGCATTGCAGTCTAACCCCATAACGATGTTTTATCACTGTATTTAAACATCCCACACATAATGGCATTGCTGTCACTCCTCACAATTGCTGTTTGGTTACTCTACACAAACATGACACACAAGGATGACATTGCTATCTGTACTGACATTAGGTGTTACATCACTCTAAAAAACATTGCACAGAATGATGGCTTTGCTCCCTGGCTCCACAATGGCTGTTAGATCACACTACACATACATTGCACATGAGGATGGAATTGCTATCTGTCTGGACAATGCACATTACATCACACTACACAAAACATCACAACAAAGAATGGCACTGTTGTCTGTCCTCACAATGGATGTTGCATTATATTACACAGCATCAAACAAAAAGATGGCATTGCTGCCTGACCCACATTTCAGGTTACATTACAATCTACAAACATCAAACATGAGGATGACATTGCTCTCTGTCACCACAAACATCCCATACAGGAATGGAATTGATACCTGTCCCCATAAGGGGAGGTGCATCACTCTACACAAATATCTCTCACAAGGATGGGATTCCTTTCTCTCCCACAAATGATGTTATATCACACTACACAAATATGCCTTGCAAAGATGGCATTGCTGTCTGTCCCCACTTTTGTTGTTACATCACACTACAGCAACATTCCACACAATAATGGCATTGCTGTCTGTCCACACACTACGTGTTACATTCCACTATACATACAGGAAAAACAATGATCATGTTGTTTTCTGTCCCCACAATGATGTTACATCACACTACACAAACATCCCATAAAAGCATGGCATTGCTACCTGCCCCACAGTTGGTGGTATATCACTCTACAAAACATCTGACACAAGGATGGTATTGCTACCTGGCCACTCAATGGGTGTTACATCACATTACACAATCATCCCTCACAAGGATGAGATTGCTATCAAATCCCACAATGGAAGTTACATCAGTGCACACAACTTCCCACACAGTGATGGCATTGTAATCTCACCTTACCATGTATATTGCATCACAATACATAAGACATTGAATATGAAGATGGCATTGCTGTCCATGCCCACAAGGGATGTTAGATTACTCTACACAAACACCCCACACAAGGATGGCATTGCTGACTGTCCCCATAATGGCTGTTATATCACTCTACACAAAGATGCCATACAAGGATAGCATTTCTATCTGTACCCACAAGGGATGTTACATCAGGTCTGTATTATAACATCGAAGTCTTAAAACTTTGAATGTTATAATATCGACCCCTATTCAGCGAACGCTTGAAATAGCAAAGCTACAGAACACCGAATATTTTCCTAGGGAAAGTATTTGGTGGGCCTTTTTTGTGGCTTTGCTATTTCCTCTACTGCAGTGCAAAGGTGACGGACCAGGTTAAGGTAAGTGTGTGAACGGACCGAGGTAAAGTGAGTGTGTGATAGTTAGGGACCTTAGGGTTAGGGAGCAGGTAAGGTGAGTGTGTGATAGTTAGGGATCTTAGGGTTAGGGAGTGGGTAAGGTGAGTGTGCATTAGTCATGGACCTTAGGGTTAGGGAGCGGATAAGGGGAGTGTGCTTTAGTTAGGGACCTTAGGGTTAGGGTTAGGTTATGGTAAGTGGATAGCTAGTAGTGTATGTACAGTTTAGTGTAGGGTTCAGTGAAGTGTGTATGTGTGGAATATGTATTTTGGTGTGCTTGTGCTGTGTGTGTGTATTCTCGGAACAGCAAATTTTTTCCCTTGGACAAAATGCATTGTTCTGAGCATTCGAGTATATCACATTTCGAAATTCCAAGGTCGAGCTTATAGTGTTCAATCTTTTGGAATTTTGATAATGTGATATAGACCCGTTACATCACTGTACACAACATCCCACATGAGGATGGCATTCCCGCTTGCCCCCACAATGGATATTAATTCACTCTACATGAACATCCCATACCAGTATGGCTGAATATCCCGCACAAGCATGGCATTGCTACCTGTCTACACAATGGATGCTAAGTCACTCTAGACAAACATCACAAAAGAGGATGTCTTTGCTGCCTGTCCCCACAATGGATATTACATCCATGTGCACAAACCTCCCACATGTGGATGGCATTGCTGACTGTCCCAATAGTTGGTGCTACATCTCTCTACAGGAACATCACACACAAGAATGTCATTACTCTCTGGCCCCATAACCGATGTAACATTACACTAAAGAAACATCCCACACAAGGATGGCATTGCTAACTGTCCCCACAATGGGTGGTACTTCTTACTATGTAAACATTCCATACATGGCTGGCATTGCTCTCTGTAATCACAATGATTGTTACATCTCCCTATGCAACCATTCAATACAAAGATGGCATTGCTGTCTGTTCCCATTTTAGACATTAAATCACTGAATACAAACTTCCCACAAAATGAAGACATTGCTGTCTGTCCTTTCAATTGATATTACATCACAATACACAAAACTTTGTTCATGATAATGGCAGGGCTGTCAGTTCCCAAGAGGATGTTAAATCACTCTATGCAAACATTCCACACAAGGATGGTATTGCTGTTTCTCCCCACAATGGATGTTATATCACACTATACAAACATCATATGTAAAGATGGCTTTGCTGTCTGTGCCCACATTGAATGCTGCATCCCTCTACATAAACATCACACATGAGGATGGTATTGCCAACTGCCCCCACAGTGGGTGTTACCTCATTCTCAGAAACATCACACACAAGGATGGCATTGCTGTCTGTCCCTGCAATAAATGTCACATCATACTACACAAACATTCTACACAAGGATGGCGTTGCTACTTGCCCCCACAATTGAAAATGGGTCTACTTGAAAACGTCGAAAGTCCAGAATGCCGACAATGAGAACACTGACAATGGAGAAGACTGAAAGTTGAGAATCCCGACACTGAGAACACCAACATGTTAAGGTAAGTGTGCGATAGGAATGGATGCTAGGGTCAGGGTGTGGGTAAGCTAAGTGTGCAATAGTGGTGGATGTTAGGGTAGGGTGCGGGTCAGGTAAGTGTGCGATAGTGATGGACATTAGGGTTAGGGTTTGGGTTAAGGTTAGTGCATAGATAGCTGTGTATGCAAGCTTTAGTGTAGGTTTTTAAGGTTTTTGGTGTGCTTGTGTTGTGTGTGTGTTTTTCAGGAAAGGTATTTGTTTTGTTGATTGTCGGGATTGTGGTTTGTCGGGCATGTGAAGTTTCGTGTTTTTGAACTTTCAGTTTTTTCGTGTTGGTTATTTCATTGTCTGTGTTTTGGCATGTCGGTGTTATTACATAGACCCTTGAAAATAAATCACTCTACACAAATATCTGACAGAAGGATTGCAATGCTAGCCGTAACCTTGATGGTTGTTTCATCACTTTAACAAACATCCCATGATAGTATGACATTGCTACCTGTCTTAAAAAGGATGTTACATCACACTACACAAAACATCAAACATGGGGAAGATGCTATTCATCCCAACAAGGTATGTAACATCACATTACACAAACATTCCACACAAGGATGGCATTGCTATCTGTACCAGTAATGAATGTTACATCACTGTACAGAAACATCCAACACAAGGATTGTTTTGCTACATTTACCAACAATCAGTGCTATATCACTTGACAGAAACATCCCACACAAGGATGGCATTGCTACAAGTCCCCTTAATGGATGTTACATCACTCTACACAAACATCCCACACAAGGACAGTAATGCTACCTGCTCCCAAAATGGGTGTTGCATCACTCTACACAAACATTCCACCCCAGGATAGACTAGAATTTCTACCCCTCTCTGTAATGAATGTTACATAGCTCTACAGAAATATCTCATACAAGAATAGCATCGTTAACTATACCCAAGTGTTACATCATTATACACAAACATCACACATAAGGATGGCATTGCTGCCTGTCAACACAATGACTGTTACATCACACTACACAAACATCCCACACAAAGATAGCATTCCTGTCTCTCCCCACAAAAAATGTTAAAACACACTATACAAACATATCTCACTAGGACATTATTGCTGTCTGTCACCACAGTAGATGTTACATGCATCACACTACACCAACATCTCACACAAGAATAGCATTGCTGTCTGTCCCCACAATATGTGTTGCATTGTACTACAGAAACATGAAACACAAGGATCGCATTGCTGTCAGTCCCCACAGTGGGGTGTTACTTCACATTATATAAACATCCCTCAAAACCATAGCATACCATAGCATTGCTACTTGTCCTCCCAATGGCTGTTGCATCACTTTACATAATCATCCCATACAAGGATGGCATTGCTGTTTGTTCACATAATGTATACTTTGTCACACTACACAGACATGCCACACAAGAATGTCAATGTTGTCTATCCCCACAATGGGTATTCCATTACATTACACAAACATAAAACACAAGGATAGCTTTGCTTTGTATCCCCAGAATGGGTGGTACTTCAAAGTACATAAACAATGCACACATGAATGACATTGCTGCCTGACCCCATAATGAGTGTTACATCACACAGCAGAATCATCTAACACAAGGATGATATTTCTGCCTGTCCCCACAATGGATGTTATATCAGTGCACACAAATGTCCCACACAACCATGGCATTACAGTTTGTCCTTACAATGGATGTTACATCTCACTACACAAAACATCAAACATGAAGACTGCATTACTGTCCAATCCCACAAGGGATGTTACATCACTTTAAGCAAACATCCCAAACAAGGATGGCATTACTGACTGTCCCCACAATGTGTGTTAGATCACTTTACACAAACATGACGTACAAGGATGTCATTACTAATTGTATCCACATTGGGTGTTACATTGGACTACACAAACAGCCCACACAAGGATGGGATTGCTGCCTGTTTGCATTACAGATGTTCCATCATGCTACATGGATCTACTTCAGTAGATCGAACATATTGCAAGTTCAAACCACATATGGCCAAGACCATATGTTCGAACTTGTAATAGTTCGAAAACTGAAGTAAAAAAAGAAAAAAACAACAAAAAACAAAATTAAACATCTGTAGCAGGGAGGGTGTAGCCCCCCTGCACCCCCACCCCCCCTTACTTAAATATACAAACCTGAGATTGGACTACATTTCAGAAAATGGAAATCTTCCCATGCTGCACTGTATGGAGATCTCCATTCAGTCCGATCAAACATTTACAAGTTCGAACATATGGTCTCGGCCATATGAGGTCCGAACTTGTTATATGTTCTATCTACTGAAGGGGACCCTGCTACACAGACATGCCACACAAGGATGGCATTGCTTTCTGTCTCTACAATTAATGTTTTATCACACTAAACAAACATCCCACACAAGAATGTCAGTGTTGTCTATCCCCACAATGGGTATTACATCACAATGCATAAACATAAAACACAAAGATAGCTTTGCTGTCTATCCCAGAATGGATGGTACTTCAAAGGACATAAACAATGTACACATGAATAGCATTGCTGTTTGTCTCCACAGTGGATGTTACACCACTATACACATATTTCCCACACAAAGATGGCATTGCTGTCTGTCCTTACAATGGATGTTAAATTGCACTGCACAAAAAATTGAACCTGAGTTTGACATTGCTGGGTATCCCCACAAGGGAAGTTACATCACTCTATGCAAACATTCCACAGAAGGAGGTCACTGTTGCCTTTGCCCACATTATGTGATTCATCAATCAATGCAAACATCACACATGACAATGGAATTGCTACCTGTCCCCACAATGGGTGGAACATCACTGTACACAAACATCCCACACATGGATGGCATTCCTGCCTGTCCCCATAATGGGTATTCAGTCAATCTTCACAAGCATCACACATCATGTTGGCATTGTTACCTGTCCCCACAATGGATGTGACATCACTCTACAGAAACATCTCTCATGAGAATGGCATTGCTAACTGTACCCTCATTAAGTGTGACATCACATTACACAAACATCACAAATGAGGATAGCATTGCTGTCTTTCACCACAATGGGTGTTACATTATTCTTTACAAACATTGCACACAGGGATGGCATTGCTGTTTTTGTCCCAACAATAAATGTTATATCGGTTCCCTATTATATGATCGAAGAAGCATTTTTTTCAAATGCGTCTTGATCGAACTTGAAAGCATGAAACAGCAAAATACTGAAACGGCATATAAGCAAATTCTTTCCCTGGGAAAGAAATCACTTGTCTGCCTTCATTATTTTGCCATTTTCAGCACTGTAGTGCAATCTTGGAGTTGGTATATTTAAGTAAGAAGGGTGGAGGGCACAGCCCTCCATGTCGGGGGGAGGCGAAGGCCCCCACTTTATGTAATGTTTTAAAGTTTTTTTTTTTTTTTTTTTGTGGAACAGTGATTTTTTTTTTCCCCTGGGAAAAAAAATCACTGTTCTAAGTTTTCGGGATTGTAAGCTTTTGCTTACAAGGGATCGATAAATCAGAGTTCATTTTTTTAAGTGTTTGCTGATTTAATATAGACCCATTATATCACATCAAACAAACTTTGCACACAAGGATGGCATTGCCCACAGTGGTTTTCTCTTACAATACAAAAGCATCCCACATGAGGATGGCATTGCTGCCTGTCTCCAAAATGGATATTACATAACTGTACATAAACATCTCACACCAGGTTGTCATATATCCCCACAATGGATGTTGCATCACTCTACAAAGACATCCCACAAAAGAATGGCATTGCAGTCTATTCTCAGAATGGATGTTTCATCGGATTGCACAAACATCACACACAAGGATAGCATTACTGTCTGAGTGCACGATGGTTGTTACTTCACGCTACCTAAAGATTCCAGACAAATATGGCATTGCTGTCTGTTATCACAATGGATGTTACATCTCACTACACAAAAATCCTACACGTGGATGGCACTGCTGACTGTCCCCACAGTGGATGTTGTATCACTGTACACAAACATCCCACACAAGGATGGCACTGCTGCTTGTCCTCACAATGGGTGTTACATCACTCTGCACAAATATCCCCAATAGGGATGATATTGCTACCTGCCTCCATAATAAATGTTACATCAGACTATATAAATATCTCACATGAGAATGACACTGATACTTGTTCTCACACTAAGAGTCACATCACTCTACAAAAACCTAGCATGCAAGGATAGCATTGCTGCCTATCCCCACAAAATGTGTTACACCACACTACAAAACATCCCACAAAAGGATGGCATTGCTGTTTGTCCCCACAATGGATGTTACATCACACCATGCAAACATACTGCAGAAAGATGGCATTGCTGTCTGTCCATACAATGAACATTACATCACACTACACAAACATCGCACACAACAATGGCATTGCTATTTGTCCCCATAATGGGTGTTATATCATACTACACAATATTCCCTCACAAGTATGGCATTGCTGTCTGTCTCAACAATGGGAGTTACCTCACACTGCATAAAAATTGCACATGAGGAAGACATTGATGTCCATCCATTGAATGGATGTTTTATCACTCTACATGGGCATCTGCACAAGGAAGGCATTACTGTCTGTCCTCACAACAGATGTTACATCACACTACACAAATATCTCACCCAAGAATGGCATTGTTGTCTGTCCACACAATGGGTGATGCATAGCACTACACAAACGTCACACAGGAGGATGGCCTTGCTTTCCACAGATTTTGTTCAATGCTGCCTCCTGCAAATGTTTGATGCTCTCACTAGCAGGTCATTTTGTTCTGTCTAGGTATGGTAATAATGAGACTGTTAGGACCATTAGGGTCCACTTGTCTGCACTTAATACTTGGCCTAAAGTTCTGAGCTTACCTGGTGTTACAGAATCTTGGTTGGTTGGCAGGATGCTAAAGAACTAGGAACATTGTTTAGACAGAACCAGAGATGCTAGGAAATCTATAGGGAAGGATTTGCATCAAGTACTTTTCCTTGCTCCCCACACCATATCAGAATGCTGTGAGCATTATGCAGTCTTTGTGACACTGTTTTGTTGTCTTTATGGAGGATCCTTTAGAATTAAGGAACTGTTTTTGTCATTAACCTGGCATGAGGTAGCAGTCTTACCCTGAGTCAGTCTCAGTTTGGGTTTGCAGCTCTAAAACCAATCAGGCTAGTTGGGGTCAAGAAGGCAGGTTAGATAAATATCATCTGTCACTTTTATGCCTGGTGCACAGATTTCAAACCTTTCAGGGCTTTGCTTACCCAAGTGTTACACCAGGTGTGTTTTTCAGCTCCCTTCCAGGCATCTTCTTTTACCTAAAGATTTTGAAAATTGCATATGGAAGACTTTTGGCATCAGGATGTACCTTTTTGGGTGCTATTCTTCCCACTACTTCAGAACTGGGCTGGCCTCAGATTTGGCCAATAATGGCAACTATGTTCAATCCATAAAATGCTGAGCCACTGATGTTCTGCTTTTTTTGAGTTACAGTCATTAGTTTTTCCTTGCATTTTTTTTTCTTTTCTAGGTCTAAGGATGGCCATTGATATCCACTCCTTCATTTCTTGTATAGCAAAAAAGAGTGATTTTTTTTACCTAATCTTGGCCTGGATCCAGCTGTTTTTGAAATTGTATGGAAAAGGCTTCATGATATAAGCATCTGTAAGTTATTTGTTGTGGTGCAGGAAGTTGTCCATTGTATTGGGTTTCCTCAGATGTTCTTGGTCCATGTTGGAGGAAATGATTTGGGCATGATTATTAAGAAGCATCTCTTAACCATCATTATACACAAACTGTTAAAACTGAACAGCTTACTTCCTGGGTCAATCATCGCATGGTCAGCTATCATCCCTAGGCTTGTGTGGCATCAAATGATTTATTCACCTGCTATTGAGATGGCTAGAAAATTCACAATTTTGATTCCAAGATGGTCGCTGGCTAGACTGCTCCCTATTCACTGAGCTCCTCACAGCATTGGAATTACCTGCAATTTTTAACAACTTTTAAGCGAAATTGTTCCACAGTTTTTTATACAGAAAGTATCTCTGATACATCTTCTTCATTCTGGGATTATTCATCTTTCGAAAGAGTGCAATTTTTATTTTATTTTACTTCAGAGTACTTTTGGTCTCAACAGTCTTTGGGCACGTGCACTCTAGAAGCTCCTTTCTGTGTCAGAATTCCTGTTTTCACACCTCTTTTCTGGGCATGGCCGGAAACTCAGACTCCATGGAGACGCAAACAACCAAGGCCAAATTCTCCTCTATGCTTTCTCCAGAGAAAGACACTGGATCTAAGAGATTAAGAACCACCAAACAATCTACTGAGAACATTAAAGCATTAAAGTAAGTGCTAAAGATAAAAGTGACTCTAATTTTTATTTAGAAGATTTGAAGATGGCATTACAGCCCATTCAAAGTGCTATTCAGGGTTTCTCTGAACAACTTACAGATTTTGGTAAAACTCTAAAGCAGATAAATGATAGAATGGACTTACTTGAAAATAAAAATCTAGATATGGAAATAAGGGCAGACTCTATTGAACGTGACTTAAAATCCAAAGATACACTCTTTACAGAAATACAAGCCAAATTACTGGACTTAGAAGCAAGGTCTCGCAGAAATAACATAATAATTAGAGGACTACCTGAATCTTATGATAATCAGAACTTAATTTCAGTGACTAAACAAATATTCAAAGCATTACTTAACTGTGAGACAACCACTAATATCTTAATTGTTGAAAGAGCGCATAGAGCCCTGCGTGCTAGACAAGAATCTACTTCACCTCGGATTATCTACACAAGATTACTAAACTACCAAGACACTCAAAGTATTTTAGAAGCAGCCAAAAGTAAAAAACATCTCATATGGAATAATCATAAGCTGACTTTCGCACAGGATTTACCTCCACAAATAAAAATGAACAGACAAAAGTTATCACCATATTGTGCAGATCTGATAAAAAGGGGCATAAAATTTCGGATGAGGTATCCAAACACACTCTCTTTCAGCTTTAATGACAGAAGTTATACTGTTACAGAACCACAAGAAGCAAAGGATATTTTTTTTAATTATTTAAGGTCCTTCCTGACCTTGCTACACAATAAGTAATTCTTCTTTTATAAAGTAAGTACATTGAATTACAGCTAGTGTCCTTACATTTTTTTATATATACTCTTAAATAACAGGGTATATAACAAGCTTTACCATAAGAAAAATACTCTGGTCTTAAAATATGTATAATGTGTGTTTAATGGTTTATTGAGATGTCACTGTTTTTTAAACATTTTCTATTTCATAATTTAATGCTTTTATAGTTTCCGTGAGAATACATTCCAGAGTGTTTTATGTGGTATTATGCTTTCAGTCAGAAATGTCACTCAAACAAAAAAAGGAGTGAAAGTCATTTAAACTCTCGTGCTAATGTAGCGTTACCAACCTGGATAGAATTCTGTTGTTGTTTATCTTAACCCAGGCACAATCCATTTTCCCTCCTGTTTGCCAGCCTGATGACGTTACTATCCATAGGAGATTTGTGACATGTTTATCTATTCAGTCACATCCCGATTGCCTATATGTTTCCTGTTGCTTAGCTGCTTGTTATTGAAGAGATCACAGATTGCTATCTGATTCCTTTGGTTTTCGTTCACGTATGGTATGGCTTCCTGGTTTCGTGATGCTGTCCCCGATGAGAGATACAAACATTAAGTATCAAAAACTGCTGTTGTTCAATCCAGCTTGGTTGTTGCGTGTAAGTTCATTTTTGTTTTTCAGGTGGCTCTGAAGAATTGCATGCTGCGAGAGGACTTCTACGTGATCAGTGCGTTTTCTGCAGTTGTGCGAGAGTATATCCTGCATAAATCACATCAATGCCAGGAGTATACGCTACCTTTAAATACAGAACACTAAATACGAGAGACAAATGAGCCAGCTAATGGAACTGTTTAAACTGTCTTTTAGCAAACAGCTAAAAAATATGTTTGTGCTATTATGGCTAGACAGGCAACAAGTACACAAACACATACATTCAATGCCATATACTAACTCACAGTATATTCCTTGTTAAGTATCCATGTTTTAGAAAGCAAATACACAAAAAGGCATATGGTCTGACTATCTGTTTTTTTCAACATAGGGAAAGACCTGAAATATAAATGAGTTAGTTAGAAAGCCTGATTAACAGGCACCGAGTCGCGATGCTTTTGCTTGTACGTATGAGTTAGTTGGCCAGTTAATATAATTAGTGATCTGGTCCTATGGTGTTGTATCTAATATTTCAGGCAACTTAGATATATAGTTTCAAATGTGCCTTTTTGTGAGACTATGTCTCTCACACTGATCTGAGATGATGACCCAATCAATAAGGGGTCTTGTTCTTTATTACTGTTTTTCATTACCTTGCAAGTAATTATACTTATATGCAAGTTCATTAATATGTATGTTATGTTACACTATTTGATTATATATGGTTTTCACTGTTATCTACAGTTATTAGAAGCCTTTGGCTTACTCTCCATTTTACATGACCCAGAAAACTTGAATTTAAAATATACTCATAATAGGGCATATTAATAATATGTTACATAAATAGTTTCTCATTTATATCTATAATAATAGATTACATATATTATAAATTTGTGTTTAGAATGTAGGAGCCATGTGATCTTATATGTACAGTGGGACTTGATACTAGATTAGTTATGTATTCTTAATATCCAAAGCACCCACATATATTACAACCTTACACATTAAATGAGGTCTAGAATGGAGAAGATTACTTAGAGTTAACTCTTTTTATAATGTATTAACATATATGTACTATAATTTTATATCTTGTCATCAATACTTTTAAATTATAAGGTTTGAGATAGACTCTTATGTTAACACATTCACTTACATGATTACTTTGCTCTAGATATATTATAACTTTACTACGATATTTATGTTTCACATGCACCTACCAAGGCAAATATATATTATAGTGTTAGATTAACAGTATTTTCTTTATGTGACACAATTTCAAATTAACTATATAGGAGTTTGTGAATACACATGTGAATGGGGTTAAGTATGTCGGGCATCTTGTTATTAGATTATTCTGTAAATATGTTTAGCTTTGTTAACTTTATTATAGTCCTTCTTAGGACTTTACTCAAATTTCCTTTTGATACATGGGATTTATTGAACAGGATAATAATGCAAAACAAAACCAAGCCCCCCAAAAAAACTACAAGGGGGGGAGGGGGAACAATTGGTCAGTGAACTCAATACAAGGACCCAAACGGAGGTACAACACCCGGAGCAACAACAAGTACCCGGGTTAAAACTTTATGAAACACTAGTGAACATTAAAAAAGACTTTACAATTTACAATTATACTGAGTGTAAAATTGACCCCAGCTTGGTGGAACTTTTTGCTAAAGGAATGACATTTGTGCCTTCGAGAAGTTGTGACATTTCAGAGCTGATTATTGACTTCAAATTATTTATACGTAAGCTCAACCTTAACATTTTATTTGGTAACAACAGTTATAATACAAATGAATTGAGGATAGCTAGCACATTTAACCCACCTCAAAATGATGTACTTAATATGTTTGAACACCTTTGTATTAGTGAATTCAGAGATCTAATGAAATATCCTGGTAAGAAGAGTACTGAGTTCAACATGTCAGAAGATGAAAAAATACTGCTAACTTTAATTAGACAACCACCATTGAGACTTATGAAGCCAGACAAGGGTGGGGGGCTAGCAGTATTTTACAATGGGGATTACTCCAACATTATGTGCTCAGTATTAGAAAGTGATACCTATGAGGTGACAAGCAGGAATGAATTAAATCAAGCATATAATAGAATTAAAATGTTTCTCAGTGATTTATATACTGATGGCATTATTGACATAAAACAGTATGCATATGTAACAATGATGGCACCAAGGATCCCAAAAATTTTTGGGATACCAAAGTTACACAAAAACATATTAGATCCTCCTTTTAGAGCGTTGGTGGACGCAAGGCAGTCTATCACATATCCATGTGCAAAACTGGTGGACTCTATTTTAAAGAAATATGTAGAGTTGGAAACTCAAATTCTTAAAGATTCATGGTCTTTTTTAGAAGGTATGCAGGCCACAACTTTCAACAAAGCAGCAAATTTTTTAACTGTGGATATTTGTGATTTATATTCATGTATACCACACGATTTAGGAACTGAGTGGGTAGTTGATTTTATTAGAGCTAAAGGGGCACATGATAATGAATGCATTTTAGTTGAGCAACTCCTAGACATTATTTTAAAAAACAACTTTGTCTCTTTTGAAGGCAAATTGTTTAAACAACAAATAGGAGTAGCTATGGGCTCTCCAGTGGGTTCAAGCTTTGCAAATTTGGTTTTAGCCCATTGGGAAAACAACTACATCCTTAGTAGCCATTGGATGAATAGGATGCTTTGCTACAAAAGATTTTTGGATGATATTTTTATCATTATAAATGGAGATGAACATGTTGCAGATGAATTAGTGAATTATTTTAATTCAACCACTACCTTTCTAAAATTTACTAAAAATTTTCAAGAAACGTCGATTAATTTTTTAGACGTTTACTTAAATAAAAGTATAGATAAATATACGGCAAAGATTTTTAGGAAGGAAACATACTGCAACAGTTATTTACACTTTACAAGCATGCATCCCTACCACCAGAAGAAATCTGTTGTCAAAGGACAACTAGTTAGGGCAGCAAGGATGGTTACCTTAAATGAGGACTTTGAGGAAGAATGTGCATTCTTATATAACATGTTTATAAATAGAGGCTACCCCGACTCATTTTTGAATGACATATTCAAAGAAGTCACTGAGAAAAGAAACAGGGGAATATATAAACCCATTTTGAATACTAATATAGTATCAAATATTTCACCTATGGGTGACACTAGTATAAATTTTATTGACCACCTAGACTTTACTACTACATCTATAGTGGAACAGAGTTTGAATGATGTAGCAGAACATAACCAGGACTTCACTATAGCCTTTACATTCACTTACTGTATACAAGCGCTGGATATAGGCAGAATAGTGAAAAAATATTGGCGGTTTTTATGTTTAGACAAAAATTTATCAAACATTTTTAACTTTGGACCTACTATTTCATACAGAAGGGGTCACAACCTGAAAAAGTTACTTGAAACCAAACCCAAAGTTAAAAAAATGAGAAGAGGTACTAAGAAGTGTGGGGTTTGCAACTATTGTTCATATATAGAAACATCTGAAAAGTTTATTATTAGAAATGAAACCTTTTATGTTAATGAATTATACAACTGTAATTCTAGAGCAATAGTCTATCTAGCACAGTGCACACAGTGCCTGTCATTTTATGTGGGCAAAACAGATAGACGATTGCATGATAGGATATATGAGCACAACTATGCAATTGCAAAAAATAAAGATGAAAATGCTTTGGCTAGACATTGTGCAAAAAACTCAGGCCACACATTTAAATTTATGGTAATTAATCAGATTACTAAAGAATCTGAAGAACAGATTTCTGTGAATGATAATCTATTAAAATTGGAACTTGAGAGAAATGAGTTAAAATGGCAGTTACGTTTAATGGCCTGTAGTGACCCAGGTCTTAATGAGTATTGTTCGATTGCATGTATTCTTAAAATTAAAAATCTATTAAGGTGAATTTTATAGACACCAACTTATAGTTATTGTTAAATTATTAATTAATCATTTTTTATTTTATATATTTTAAAACAAATATAAATAGAAATACTTTAACAACTAGATAAATTTTATTATATTAATTGTTGTGCTTACATTTAGGTATTACGTGTGTAGTTAATTCTATTATGTTATACATATGTTTTACAACACATACTTTGTGTGGACATAACTCCACACTTTAATTAGATTTTAGATATTTTTAAAGTATATTTATGACTTATTTAGTAGAACGATTTAAAAGCACTTTATTGCTAACGGAATCGATTGGTTTATTTCTTTATTTCGTTAGTATATTGGGGTGCAGTCTGGGGCACCTGTGGAGCTTTGTACTGTTTTGGAAATAACGCTACAATATAATTTATAATGTGCTTGGTCCTTTAAATATAAAGTGATCATTTACTTTTAATTAACTAATTGTTGACATTTGTGAATTCCTATAATTGCAGTTGTAACAAGGGAAGTTGTCTGAAGAAGTTCCGACATTGTTGGAACGAAAAACGCTGTTTAGTGTTTAACGTGATTTTTTGTTTCAAATAAACGTTTTTTACATTTTATACTCGCTCTCACACATTTGATTTGGATACTTTTTCCAGTACCTCCAGTATTCTTACATTTCAGTGGTTTGTCAACTCAAGTGCTCAGTGCACATTCACTTACATGATTACTTTGCTCTAGATATAACTTTACTATGATATTTATGTTTCACATGCACCTACCAAGGCAAATATATATTATAGTGTTAGATTAACAGTATTTTCTTTATGTGACACAATTTCAAATTAACTATATAGGAGTTTGTGAATACACATGTGAATGGGGTTAAGTATGTCGGGCATTTTGTTATTAGATTATTCTGTAAATATGTTTAGCTTTGTTAACTTTATTATAGTCCTTCTTAGGACTTTACTCAAATTTTCTTTTGATACATGGGATTTATTGGTGACCAAGTACACACATCACACATATAGTTATCTATATCTTCCTTCTTTAGAGAAGTTAAGGTGGGTAGGCACTGGGGTGGGGAGGTGGGAAGATTTTGAGACTAAACTTAATTCTATTTTGAATCATACCTTTATATATAATAATTGTTGTACTGAGACTAAGTTTTGCTTTTTCTCTTCCTTTTTATATTTTTTTTCATGCACAAACATTTCATTCTCCTGCATTCCTTCTAACAGACCTTTGATAATCACATGACTAATTTATTAATAATTGATTCCTGGAATGTAAGAGGGATTAAGAACAAAGCTAAGAAATCTTTACTATATCATTTAATGTATAAATCACATGCTAATATATGTTTTCTGCAAGAAACACATATTCCTAGGGATGATTGGTACAAAGAAAAAAGCAAAAAATGGGTCAAAAAAATAATAGCTTCTGGTGACACTTCTAATTCCAGGGGGGAGGCTATTATAATTAAACAAAAATTTCAGGGGAGTATTATTGAAGAAAAACATGACAATGAGGGCAGATGGTGCTACTTTACCTCCACCATACAAAATCTAGATAAACCACTTTTGGTGCTAAATATTTATGGCCCTTGTAGTCATCAACATTTTTTTATTCTACAGATACATAATATTCTCTCTTCTTATAAAGATCACTATGTTATTGTAGGTGGAGACTGGAATGCTGTAATCAACCCAGTTATAGACCGCACTAGCTGTTCCTCTTCTTATAATCAACAAGCATCCCTTGTGCTGGAGGACCGAATATTGGACCATAATCTTATAGACCCTCTACAACTTACTAAATACTCAAACAAAAAAGATATATATACATATTACTCAAAATGTTATCATTCATGGTCAAGGTTAGATTTCTTTCTTATATCTACTTTTTTATCACAATTGTTATTAGACTTTAGTATTGAGCCCATATTTATTTCTGATCACTCTAGAATCTTACTAAAATTAAATGTGGACTTTAATTCTAGACATACATTCAAACAAAATAATTGGACTTTGAATAACAATTTGCTCTCTAATAAAGATATTAGCAAAACATGTATAGAAATAATTCAAGAAATGGAAAATAACCTAGATTTAACAGATATTCCCTATGATATACAGTTGGCTGCTTGTAAGGCTAGGTTGAGGGGAATGTTCATTGGTAAGGCTTCATACCTTAAAAAACAAGTTAATAATAAAGAAAGATCCCTAAAACTAAAGATTCAGTCTCTTGAAACTCAATATAGATTAAATTCCGACCCCTCGTGTTATGAGCAAATTATACAATCTCAAAAAGGACTTCTTTTGTTACATCAAAATAACCTCTCAATACTGGAGCAAAGATTATTAGCTACTTACTCTGAATGGGCTCAAGTACCCTCCAAAACTCTAGCAAGAATAATTAAAAAAAACTTTGACAGGCCTAAAATATCGCCTATACAATACAAAAATCAAATATATAACACGGACAAGGAAATTTTGCAACTTTTTCCACTATTATATATTGATTTATATTCCAAAAAATCCAAACCTATAGTTAATTGTCATATAAATAGTTTTCTAAGTTCTATAATGTTCCCTATGTTGAATGAAAAACAACATAACATTTTGTCAGCTCTTCTAAGTCTCCTTGAAATCTCGGACTCCATGACAGACTCAAACCTGGTAAATCCCCAGGTCCAGACGGATTCACACCGGAATTTTTTAAATCCTTTAAGTCAGTAATTGCTCCCTTCTTGTTCAAGGTTTATAATTACATTAAAATAAATGACATAGCTGATCTCCATTGGAACACCTCAAAAACTATACTAATTTTAAAGAATAATAAAGACAAAATGGACCCCAATAATTACAGACCCATTTCATTAATTAATTTAGACATCAAAATTTTATCTTCTGTTCTCACTAATGGACTAAAGAAAGTTTTAACATCTATAACCTCCCCATACCAAACAGGTTTTACATCTCACAGACATGCATGGGACAACACTCTGACTATGGAAGCCATTATACACCTTACGGAAAATGATAATAACCCACTATATGCATTGATTCTTGATGCATCAAAAGCATTTGATAGAGTGAGTTGGGACTTCCTCTTTCAAGCTATGACCTGTTTCAATATTCCTATATCATTTATAAATTTAATCAAAACTTTATACAAAGAATCCTTTACCAGACTGTATATTAATGGATCCACATCTATCCCTATAAATATTACTAATGGTACAAGACAGGGCTGTCCTTTATCTCCTTTTCTCTTCAATTTGTATTTAGAACCATTACTTTTATACATAACACAAAATACATTCCATAGGATTCCTAAGGTCTTGAACACTAATTTACCTTTCTCAGCTTTTGCGGATGATTTAGTAATATACTTTCAAACACCTATCACAGATCTGAACAAACTTGTTAACTCTATTGAGAAATTTTCACTTGCATCGGATTATCACATTAATCCCCAAAAGACTCATATTCTCCCTTTAAACCATCTGGCACATAAATCATACTTATTTCCTGAATCTCCTTTTAATATTACTTATGGAGTTAAATATTTGGGTATTCATGTGGATCAAAATAGCCTATCTACATTTCAAAATAACTTGAATAAAATATGGACATCAATAATGCTTGATATGCGTAGATGGGAACTACTTAACCTATCACTTTTATCCAAAGCTGCAGTGATTAAAATGAATATTCTCCCCAAATTTCTCTACCAATTCAATTCCTCAGATCAAATCATTCCTAAATCCTTCTTCGATAGAGTTAATAAAGAACTAGCTAAATTTTTGTGGTTTCCTAAAACAGTTAGGATTTCTTATCCTAAACTATCAACTTCTAAAGACAGGGGTGGTTTGGTTCTGCCAAATTTGTATCTCTATTATTTAATTGTTTCGGCCAACAAATTACTTTCCATTTCTAAACTGAACAATATTAACTACAATCAACCTCCAATTTGGGTTAAGCTATGGCATCACTATATTATTTCCAAAAACATTAACCCTGCTGCCATTCCATTCATCTCTATAGATATCATAAACACACTCAAAATCTCGAATTTCCTAAAACAAAAGATCAAAGCATTTCATGAGTTACTGAAACTTGTCAAGCTTGATAATAGTCTGTATTTACTTCAACCACTTCACTTGAATCCCAACCTTAAATTAGATAATATGCCATTTAATCTTACAAACTACCCTCTTATTAAAAATATGATTGTCTGGGATCTCTTGAAATATAAAGATTTGTCCCTGGCTAATCTGCGGAAGATACTGAAAGTCAATTGTAATTATACTATAATTCTACGTCAATTAAGAGAAGTGGTCATGGCTAAATGTGTTTTTAATTTGCCAAAAGAACAAGATCTTAACAATTTAGATACGATAATTAAAACATTATCACTCCCTGAGAAAATGCTATCAAAATCATATAATTTGTTAAACAAATTCATACAAGACTCATTATGTCTTTTTTCTAACTTCTGGGATAAACATAATTCGCAATTAACTGAGAAACAAAAACTCTTGGCTATTAGAAACACCTTGGAACACTCCCCTTTTAAGAAATCGATCTATACCCAATTGATGATAAATAATAACGCATATTATACCCCTTCCAAACTTAATAAAATCGATGCTAGTAAATCTCCCTCCTGTCCTTGTTGCTCATTTCCAAAAGCTGACCTTCTGCATATTTTTTGGTATTGCCACTATTCACATAAACTTTGGACTTCTTTGAAGGTAAGGTTACAGAAAATGGGATATCACAAATCCACCTTATCCTGGGAAACAGCAATTCTCCACATACCCTCGATACATCTTTCTAAATTAGACACACATGTATTTATATTTATTTCCTCTCTCATAAAACTTTACATTTCCAAAAACTGGCTTGATCGCACTAAATTGAATTGGAATGCCTTTAGAACAATGGCTTACTCGTACATTTCTGCACAAAAAACTATGTTGAAGAGTCCCAAAAAAAAATGGCTTTAAATAACAAAACTATAGAGAAGGTCCTCTATATTATTAATAACGATCAATAGTTTTTACTTTCTTGTCTTAGTACACTAATATGATTTATTTACCTTCATTCTTCATTATCTCATATGATTAATACTTTATTTAATCATTTGCACCTTGGTCACCATTTGTACATATTGTATATATTGTTGGTTTCTTTATTTTTCCACATTCATGAGTTGAAATGTACATCTATATGTTGTGTAACCTCAAATAACTCCTAAATGATTGTATTTACAATTTTTTTATGCTTGTTGTTATGTTATATTTTATAATTCAATAAAGAGATTTTTGAAGAAAAAAAAAAAGAAAATTCACAATTTTAGAGTAGCTCAAATATTGGGAATTTTCAGATAGAGATTCAAACTGATTACCTTCTGATGGGGTGCACCTATCCCATTTAGTTTTGGATTTGTTTAATATAAATTTAGTGCTTGGCAGAGCCTTGTAAAAACTATATAAAAAGTGTGAAGAGAATTGGATTTGTTTAAATGGTCAGTATTCACAACAGTTAATGATTCCATGGCAAGAGTTTTTCACTATGATTTTCAGTTACTTCATAGGTTCATAGGTTCATACTAGGTTATCTGCCCAATGGCATTTATAAGCCTAGCCCAGAGTTTTGAGGGTTTCACCACCCCTTTAGTTTGGAGGATACTATGCCCATTATTTTGCTGTGCCTCTGTCAAGCAGTGACACCTGAGATAATCCCTGGGGTATATCTGCGATCTCCCATCCAATGGTCAAGATTTCTCTTGAACAAAGCCAGCGAGGAGCTCTGCCTCACATGTACCAGGATTTTGTTCCACAGCATAGGGAGTCTCTGGGTGATGAATCTGTCCCTCCCGCACGCCCTATTAATAACCATGTCAAGGTTTAAGTCTCCCGCCCTTGTAGTTCTGAGGGATCTAGATTTTTTGAGGTGAAGCATGTTCATCAATTCTGGGTTGGACATGGCCTTGTATGTCAGGCACAGGTCACCTCTGAGCAGACGGTAAGTGACTGAATAAAGCTGGAGTTCCTTCAGTCGGGCAGCATAGGACATATTTTTGAGACCCTTTATCCTTTTGGTGAGGAACTTTTGGGGCCTTTCCAGTTGCTGCAGGTGTCATGTCAGATACATTCCGAATGGGGCATTGTACTCAATCATTGGTCTGATGAGTGATGAGTACAGGGGGATGATGACTTCCCTTGATCTAGATGTGAATCCCTTCATGATCAGGTGGGCAATGTTGAAGGTCTTCCTAACTACTTTGGCAACGTGAGTGTCAAACGAAAGGTTACTGTCAACCTGGGTCCCCAGATCCCTGATAACCTCTTCTGTGCTTAGTGGGTTGCCGCCTATATGGTAGCTAGGGGTAACCTTATTTTTCCCAAAGGGTATGACTATGCATTTTTTGGCGTTTAACTTTAGGCCATGGCTCTGGCACCAGTTATCTGTTTCTATAAGACCCTTCTGAAGGATATCTGTGTCAGATGTGTTCTCAACTATGGCGCCCAGTTTGCAGTCATCTGCAAATTTTGTCAGCCATAATCCTCCTGTGTTTGCTTGTACTTCTGAAAAGTAGATGCCAAACAGGAGTGGGCCCAGGACTGAGCCCTGTGGGACACCACTTGTGACAGGCTTTGAGTCTGACATGGCGCCAGCAACTCTGACCCTGTGGGTTCTGTCACTTAGCCAGTTTGCAACCCATCTTGTGACGTATGGGTTTACATTTAAGCTGATGTGTTTTTCAATGATACCTGAGTGGGGTATTGTGTTGAAAGCCTTTGCCAGGTCGAGGTAGGCTGTGTGGACTGCCTTTCCCTCATCAATGGCCTTGGTGACTGTTTCAAAAAAGTCAACCAAGTTTAAAAGGCATGATCTGCCTTTGACAAAGCCAAACTGGGTCGGATCCAAAGTCTGCAAGTCCCCTATGTCTTTATTTATGAGTTCCATTATGATCCTCTCCATAGCTTTGCAGATCAGGCTTGTCAAGCTGATGGGATGGTAATTTCCAGGGTCGGTGGAGGCACCGCCTTTGTGAAGTGGAACCACAGTTGCCGTACGCCACTCCTTAGGCACTTATCCTGAGGTGAGGCTAAGATTAAACAGCTGCCCTAACTGCGGGTTTAATTCCTCATTGAGTTCGTGGAGCACACAACTGGGGACACCATATGGTCCCATGGATGCTGTGTTTTTTGCCTTGGAAAGAGCAGTTCTCACCTGAGCGTTGGAGATGTTTGGGGGGCTACAATCCTCTGGTATAGATATCTCACCTTTTGGGGGGAGGGGGGAGAAGTTTGCACTGAACCTGTCAGCCAGTATGTTGGCAATGTCTGTAGGTTCAGTAATTTTTAAATCATTTTGAACTAATTCTGAGCATATCTGGGAGTTTCCTTCCAGGTTTCTAACATAGCGAAAGAAGGCATTATGATTGTCTTTTGAGTCCTTAGCGACTTTTCTCTCAAAATTTGCCTTGGATGATTTTATGAGAGATCTTAGTTTTTTACTTATAATGATCAAAGGTGATTTCCCTTTTAAGTATTTTGCTCTATCTTGTAGTAGCTTCCTCCTTTTGTTGTAGAGCTTGTTTATGGCTGGGGTCCACCAGACTGGACGCTTGCCTTTGGTACAAAGAGTCTTTGTTTTGTTTGGGATTGCCTGATCCATGCAGTCCTGTAGGTGCTGGTAGAAGGCATTTGTAAGTGATTCAGCGGCTTGAGTAATGGTTTCCGCAGGCTCAGGGGCCTTAAAAGAGACCACACCAGTCTTTAGAAATGTGAAGTCGGCTTTTGAGAAGTTCTTCACTGTGGTCTTTTTTATCTCAGGTGGGGGCGGCATGTGGACTTCCAGTGAGATTAGTTTATGGTCTGATCTCACCAGTGAGGCGTATACTTCGGTGTTGAACATTGTGACCCCATGTTCGTGATGATGAGATCTAGTATGTTTTCTCCTCTTGTGGGGATGGTGACTAGTTGTTCCATGGCATTTGAGTTTATGAACTCTAGGAACCTTTGGGCTAGAGTGTTGGGGCTTGAGTAGTGATCCCAGTCTATATTCGGGTAGTTGAAGTCACCTAGTATGATGGTGTTTGGAGATACATTTATCCCCTCCAGTGTTTTCAGGAAAGCTATGTGAGGTTCCTGAGATTGAGAGGGTGGCCTGTAACATGCTACAAATTGCAGAGCAGTCTTGCCTGTGGTTAGTTGCACCTGGATGGTCTCCGATGCATCGTGCGTTGCCACCAACCTTGAGGTGTGGGTGTCCTTGATGAATATAGACATTCCCCCTCCTTTCTTGGTGTTGTCCGGATTTTGGGGCCGGAACGCATGATATGAGGTAAAACCTGATAGTGCCGGGGTGCTCTCGGGAGCCTTGAACCAGGTTTCAGTCACAGCACAGACATCGATGTTCTCCATACTGAGAAGGGCCTTGAGTGCGTGCATCTTGAGGTTGAGACTTCTGGCATTGAGCAGCATTACCCTTAGTTTTCTTTCCTTTTTTGTGTTCTAGGGTGGTAGGTTTAGAATTTGAGCCTTGCCTAAAAAAGGCACTATGGGGGTGGCAAGAGCCTTTGCCAATATCCGGAAGCCCAGGGGTGACAGGTGCAAGCCGTCCCTTGCGAAGCAGCGTGGCTTGTTCAGCATGTCATCCCAGGCAGACAGACATTGGATCCCCTTTGAATGACACCAGAGTTTAAGCCAATTATTAAAGCTGATCATCTTGTCTCTATTGTGGCATCATTCTTGGTGAAGGTAGGATACTGCTCAAGGTCAGGGTCATACCTGCCTGGGCTACATAATCAGAGAGCTCCTCTATGTCTCTTTTCATGTAGTCCAAGGAGGTACATCTCAGGTCGTTCACACCAGCGTGGACAATGACAGAGTCGTACTTGTACCTGCTGTTGAGAGACCTGAGTGCTTGCATTATGTGGCAGATTCTAGCGCCCGACAGGCAGCTTACTGTGACCTTTTCCTTACTCAATCTGGTGAGCGGGATGTCAGTGTGTCTGACTATGGAGTCACCAATGACGAGTGTGTCTGGCATTGTGTTTGGCCTTAAGGGCTGTAACTGTTTGGAACACTGACTATGTGGTCTATGTGTTGCATGTGTTGTGTCCTGAGGTGGCAGTTGTTTGGGTGTCTGCTTTGGTGGCCTCTTCTGTTTTGGTAGATTTTTGATCAGAGCCTCCTAGTATGTCTTTGTGTATTTATGTGTATGATTTGAAGTTGCGATAGTACTATGTGAGACTGGGTTTGTGGTGTGTGTGGTTACCTTCTCCTCCTGTCTACTTATTGTCCTACGTATTGATCCCTTACAATTTTTATATGCCAGACTGTAACACAAAAGTTTTTCATTTATCAGTGTCAAGAAGTTATAAAAAAAGGTTGGTAAATATTTAACTAAATGGTTAGTTATGGTGAGGAAATTAGGGAAACAGGCTAACATTTCCTGGTCAGTTGGAGGTTCCATAGTTGAGAGTGAATGGCACAACACACTGCTCAATTCTTTATGGCAAGCATCTATAGGCATAGTTACAGATGAGAATGCTGGTGGGGTAATATAGTATATTACTTAGCACCTTTTATATCCACTATTGGTATCTGGTTAAAGATTATCATTATCATGTGGTTTCTACAATATTACTTTGGTATTTGTTTATTGTACTGAATAAACTTTACTGGCCTGAAGCATGTTTCTTTTAGATGAATGGGTTAGGCAAGTGGGTTTTGTTTGCAGAATGCTTTTTCCAGCTTACCAAGGGGAGGGACAGGTGTATGGCCTAGGGATAGGAAATATAAGGTAATCCAGAGACCAGTAAGGTAACATTGACTCTCCCTTTCTCCCTTGCTATGATGATCTTGGGCACCCCACCACCACCACCACTGCCGCCTGCACTTTCTTAGGCCAGTTGGTGGTTGCATATTGATGAGTTAGCAATACAACACACTGCTCAGTTCCTGACGTCAGATGGGTACAGACAAGCATGCCAAGGGGACTGCAGAGTAAGTAACCTGACCCCAGTGATGTCTGTGTTTGGTTAGAGGCTATCATTTGCACAAGGTTTCTGCAATGTTACTTTGGTGTTGAATAAAATTCAGTCACAATGGCAACTGGCCTAAAGTGTGTTTTTTGGGGCCATGGTGGGTTAAGATAAAGAAAGAATCCTTGAGACAGAATTCCACTAGTGAAAACATATCATCCAGAACTTTAGAAAAAAAATACAATGTCATAAGGGACCTGCAACCAATATTCAGTGAGGACAAGTTCAGAAACATTTTTCAAGCATGTCTATTGCTATCCTTTAAACAAATCCCATCCAACATACTTTTCACAATTACTATTAGGGACCAGGTGATGGCAGCCCTCATTAAAGTCAAAAACACTGCCTCCATGGGTCCTGACAACATCCCCAGTTGACCCATAAACAATGTAAATTATCAGGACCACTTCAGGCACTCTAACTACAGTACTAAAACATGCTATCTTCCAAGTGAATGGAAGACTGCAACAGTCATTCCCCTCCATAAGGGCGGGCCATCAACTGACCCAGGAGAAATACAGACCCATCAGTCTAACAAGTCTAATATGCAAAGCCATGAAATGATAATCAAGGACATTGGCAAACTGCAGATACTGGACCCTTCTCAATTTGGCTTAGTTAGGGGAAGATCATGCCTACTTAACATTTATTTATTTTATTTTATATTTGATTACTGGGCTGGTCTGACTGGGCAGTCAGGTGCCCATTTTCAGCAGGGACCTGGGGAGACAAACTCCATATACATGACAGCCATAAAAAATACAAAATAAAAAGCTCCACATACATGATAAAAATACAAAAGTCAGAGATAAGTACAAATTAATAGACAAACAAACAATAGAGCAAACAATAGTGTGTCATGGCATAGTATGATAAGAAGTTACAGAAGTGTACAATATATAAAGTGTACAATAGTAAAGCAGAAAATGTAATGTATATGAGTAAGAAAGTGCAATAATACTATATACAGTTATATACATACATTTAAAAATACAATTTGTTATGGTAGTTTTTTTCTGTGTGTTTAACCTTTGAGCAGTGCCAGAGGAAAATTTATATGAGTGGTGATAGTAGGGCTAGCCATGGTCAGCACAGGTACTTTGCAAGATGAGACTGAGGTGGGGTTTTAACTGGACTTTAAAGATGGGACTGCTGCTTTGCAATCTGATATCTGGTGGAAGATAATTCCAGATTTTAGCAACTGTGTAGGAGTAGAGGGATTCACCAGCACTGTGTCTACACATAGCTACTTCAAGAAGAGCTTTTTTGTGGATCTTAGCTGGCAAGCAGAATTGTGAAAGTTGAGTAAGCCTGAGATATCAGGAATCTTGTTTGGGTGGTACAACAAGTAATGGGCCATGGTGTGTTGGGTATAGTTATGGTTAGCTTCTTTGCGTTGATCACCAAAGCAATGAATGAGGGTAAAACAGTGAATACTGCTTATCTTGACCTGCCCAAGGCATCTGATACAATAGCACACTCAGGCATTGCTGACAAGCTCTCTGAAATAGGCATTAATCCCTACATAACTCTCTGGATTGCTGTCCAAATCTCAGCCAGAACCCAATAAGTCAGGATGAGTGAGACCACCTCTACCAAGAGACCAGTCACCAGTGGAGTACCCCATTGCTCTGGGCTGAAACTGCTCCTGTTTACCATCTACTTCTTAGAAGTCAGAGCTAATGTTTCAGGCCTTTGATTCACCAAGTTTGCTAGTAAATTGGGAGCTGTTATAGATTTCTCCCAAGACACCAACATCTTGCAAGAGGGGATGACACAGATGAATGACTGGTGCCAGAGCCATGGCCTAAGACATAATGCTAAAAAATGCATTATAATGTGAGAAATTGTCAACAGTTCTTAACTACTTCATTGATAAAACACCCATAAGAGTCAACCCAATAGTAAGGGATCTGGGAACATACATAGACAGCAATCTGGCCTTTGATCAACACATAGCTAAGATAATAGGAAAATCATTCTATGTCTCCCAACTTATTGGTAAGGGTATGGGATTCAGGTCCAAGGGAGTTATAGTAGCATTCTACCTAGCCCTTATCATACTTATCATTGAATACAGTGCCTCCTTTGGCATGTATCTAACCAGACATTTGCAATAGTTGGAATGCCCACAAAGGTTTCTAACCAGCAGAACTAAGGGCATGAATACCCTGTCCTACACTGATCATCTAAAGGGTCTGTCTCTGTATTCAGTCTCCTACAAGCAGCAGAGAGGGGGTACAGAGGGGGTATTTGCCTAGCTTGCAGGAGGTTCCTAGGACCCAGCCCCGATGGATCTGTTAAACATGTGCAAAACAATCATCCACAGAAGCACTAGGTGCAGGGATCTGAATATCACTTGTGACATCAACAGAACATGCAGTAGACAGATTGTGTCCCAAAGGTTCCCTACACTATGGAATAGGCTCCACATCTATGTAAAACAAAATGTATCTTTGAACCTATTCAAATGAAATCCTACCAATTGGATGGGAACTCACAAATTTACCTCCAGTCTGGCCCCCATGTCCCTTACTAGTAGGTAGTTTTATTTTTTCACAGACAGTTGGTTGTGAATTAATATCCTTAGACTGTAAATATCTTCTTCCCACTGCTAAACCACCTGCTGTAAAGGCAGCCTTCATATTCTGTCTGGAAATATTTAGCTCATACCTTCCAAGTACAGCCTTTAAACTGCTCTTTGCTGATACTTTTTCTGCCATACTCACCTCTAGTTTTCTTTCCCACTCTGTTCACCCTACGGGCTCACTCTGCTCCCCTACTGTGCCCCCAATTCCCACCCACCCTCAGTACTCCTAGCTTTATTCTTATCTTACCCCACCCTCTCAGCCTAATTACCCAATACCAGCTCCCCCCTCATTACTCCCCCACCTATAGCCATCCATCTAAAACTCTGTATTCTGTACTCCACCCAATAATTATAGTCCCCTCCTCTTCCCTTAAATCTCTAGAATACCTCCATCACTTTTTAAATCATTTCTTCCTCATAACCTTCTCTGTTTTCCTAACCACTTATACCACTCTCTCTTTGCTCCAACATGCTCTCCTCAAGTTATCACACCCTCCAGTCCTGCAGCCTCCTCTTTATGTTCCTACTTCCCTTATACTATGCTACTTAATATTCCACCTATACTTGTCCAATACCACCTACAAAGACAACTATCATACAAACTCACCTTCTCCATCAGTCTTACTCCCATTTCCACTCTATCTCCTCTTCTCTTATTCAACCCAACCCTCTGCACCCATTTCACCCTAAACTCTTCTCCTCTAAAGTCAAGACACTGTCACCTGCTCCAATCTACAATCTACCAAAATTCATGACTGACAGACCAATATGGCTAAAGGATATCTCCTTCAGCAACCTAGTCCAAGCTGGTAATATCCATCCTAACCCTGGTCTTATATTCTTTATTAACAACACTCATCCCTTATCCTCTTCCTCCTGTCTCAACACCCTAAAGATTTTTACAATTAATGCACAAAGTCTAAACAACAAAGTACACCAATTTCAAGCTTGGTTAAGCCATAACCAACCAGATGTCTTTAGCCATCTCTGAAACCTGGCCCAAGCCCTTTATCTCCAACTCTGAGATTCTGCCCCCAGGATTTCATTGTCTCAGAAATGACTGACTAAATAAAAAAGGTGGAGGCACTGCCCTAGTCTACTCCAACCTTCTTACCTTAATTCCACTACAAATTCCAATTCCTCAATTCCAGAATACTGAACTAACTGCTGGAATTCTAAAACTAAATAAACATAAAATATCTGTATCATTGCCCTATATATCTCACCTGGTAATATCTCTACACTCAAAAATATTCTCCTATGGGCCTCTACTGAAATTAACTATGAAACTTATATCCTTGGTGATGTGAATATTGACTGGAATAAAATCAATTTCCCCTCTCCCTCCCTATCCATTAACCTCTATAACTTCACTCAAATAATCCTCTCCATCACTCGACCTAACAAAATAAACCCTCCCGGATCTACTAAAGATTGGATCCTAGTCTCAGATCCAAATAAAATAACCAATTCTGGCACAATTCCTGATACCTTTAGTGACCACCTCCCAGCCTTTATGCATCGCTCAACTAGTTCCTCTCCACACCAGCATCAATACATTCAAACTCGCAACCTCAGTAGCTTCAACCCAACTACTTTCTGAAATACTTTCAAACAAATGAACTGGCAAATTCTAAACATCTTTCCTCTTGACAAGGCTATAGAATACTTCAATTCTGTCTTCCTTGATACTTTAAACTCACTAGCTCCACTAAGAAACAAAAGGATAAAAACTAAAACTGCTCCTTGGCTATCCAAAGAGACAAAACAGATTATGCACCACAGAGACAAACTATGGAAGTGTTACCAAAATAATAAACTGGCCAATACCTTGCTCCAATATAAACAGCTCCACAACCATGCAAAACCACTAATCACCAAAGACAAAAAATCCTACTATATCAAACTTCAGTCCAATAACAACAAAAACCCCGAAGAATTCTGGAACTCACTCCTCAATTCAGGCTCCAAGAATAATCCATGTCCTGACCCAAGTAAATCTAACCTTGAACTAGGCTCTGAATTTAACTCATTTTTCAAAGAAACTATTACTACCCTCACCAAGACATTTCCCAATAATAACCCAACTGCTCTACACTCTCCCCCTTCTAACTCACCTCATTTGTTTGAACTCAAACCCATCTCCATTAGCTTTATAAAAAAACTTTTGTCCAAACTTAAACCTTGCTCTAACGCTTCTGACAATATTCCCTCTTTCTTCCTAAAATGTGCTGCTGATGGCATTGCTCTCAAAATCAGCATCATTATTAACTGATTCATAAAAGAATCATACATCCCCAAACTGTGGTGCTCAGCTTATATTCTTCCTCTTCATAAAGGAGGCAAAAATACCAGCATCTCAAACTTTTGCCCCATTGCTTTGCTCTCACCAATCTCCAAAATCCTAGAGAAATACATCCACCTCCAACTTATGCCTTTCCTGACCAATCTCCTCACTCCTACCCAGCATGGCTTCTGTCCAGGCTATAGCACAATAACCGCTCTACTCTCTTTCCTAGAAACTGTCAATCAAGCCCGAGATTCAGGACACTTAGTTTCTACTGTTTTACTCAATCTGTCTAAAGCCTTTGATACTGTTTCCCACAAGCACCTTCTCTATCATCTCTCAAACCTTGATCTCTCACATAATGCTTTATCATGGTTCTCCAGCTATCTATCAGACAGATTACAGGCAGTCAAATGGAAGAACTCCATCCGTTCCTTCCAACCTACCCCAAATGATGTACCACAGGGATCCATCCTTGGGCCAATGCTTTTTAACATTTTCATCAATAACTTTCACACTGCTATTCCTGATGCCAAAATCATTCAATACATAGATGATTCAACCTTAGTCTGCTCTGCCTCAACCCTCTCTGAATTGCTGACTAAAACCCAAACTGCCTTCTCAGCAACTGAAAACTGGATGCACCAAAAATACCTCTCTCTCAATGCAAATAAATCAAAGATTCTATTCCCTCCCACAAAGACCCTATCCTATGATAAAAACAACTTCAAAGTCTATATAGAAATGGTCCCCTCTGCCAAACTACTTGGCATTACTGTAGATGAACACCTCAAGTTTGATATTCATATTCAACAAAATATTAAGAAAACCCACCAAAAGCTAGGTATGCCATATAGGAATAATCACTTTCTCTCCAACTCTACCAGGCAAACTCTGGCCTTGACTTATCTTCTTCCTTCCTTATTATACGGAGCCCTTCTCCTAACCAACCTGTCCTCCTCTATCACCACTAAACTAGAAAACTGCTACAACAAAATATCTAAATTTGCCTCTAAATCTAAAACTACCAGCCATCACTGCCTAACCCTACAAACCCTGAATTGGCTTGAACTCCCAACCTACCTAGACTATCTCCAACTCACTACTGCATATTGACTCATATTTCACCCAGCAAAATGTCCCACTCTAACTAACATCCTTCCCCCTTATACACCCAACAGAGCTCTCAGATATGAAAATCAGAACTTAATTACTATCCATAAACCTAAACATCCTGCTGGCCAACTTCTCCTATCTTTCTCACTAGGCAAAATGGAATTCCCTTCTCTCCACATTAAGAACCATACCAAACTCGGAAAACTTCAAAACCCAACTATTCAAACACCTGTCCACTAAATGGAAATGTACAACTCTCATAGTTATCTTCCTATGAGTCTATCTAAGCTCTCAATAATTTCTATAGCTTCTCTCTAAGCTCTCAACAACTCCTACAGCTACCCTCACACAGCCCAACCTTGTAAATATTGTAAATTGCATTCTACTGTTGATGTGTGTATGTAAAGTGTATTTACATTTTCTTAAAAGGTTTGTATGTAAACTGTTTCCACACCTAACACATATCTGTTTTCCTCAAATGAAACTGTATGATCTCTACCTTCAAGCTTAATGAATTTGTTAACTATGCATGATGCTGAATGCATTTATGAATAACTATTCTACATAATATTATCTTTAATATTAACTATCAGTTATATCTAGATTGTATAATGCATCTTGGAGCTTTTCTCCCCGGGCCTCCACTGAAAATGTGTCAATTCGGCCCAGTGGACTTCCCCGGTAATCAAACTGCAAATAAATAAATACTTTTAGAGGCTCAATAAGAAAAGTTTTATCCTAACATCCTCCCCTACAAATCCTTCGTTACCACCCTTTTAACATGTCCCCCCGATATAGATGCCCCCATATAGGGTGCATGGCTAGGCATGGAAAGGGCCCTAGTGGTCTTAAGCCTTGTAACAATGTATGAACCTATGAACCTATGAACACCGAATCCAAATAATCTTCTTGTGTGAAGTATCATTAGACAAGAACAAAATGCAACTGAAAATGGCACAAAACCCTGAAACCATCCAAATGCAAAGCATATGAGATTATTTGTACTGCTCCAGGGTTCCTTTCTGATGCACTTCCAAAAATGTTGTTTATCTAATCAAATGCAGGAAAGGTCCAGAAACAGGTTATATAAGAGAGACAGGTCAGAGACACAGAACTAGAATGAGTTCCCTCAGGCACAGAGTAAAATAAAAAAAATACTGACAAGCTAGTAGCAGCACATTTTTTCCAGTCTAATCATTCTACATCAGACATGTCAGTTATGGTTCTACTAAGTAATGTCTAGACACCTTTGGAAAGAAGAACAAGCTACTAAACTTGCTCAGTAGAAAGTCAGTAGTTTGAACCTGGACACTGGTTTTATGAAGCAACTAACAGTTAACACAAATAAGTGTTCTAAAAACAAACAAATATTTTCTTGTTCTGGTAATTTATGATTTTATAATGAATTTACACTGAATCCAAAGTGATGACTATCTCAGAACATTAACAGTGACTGTAAGATTACTGGAGCTTGTATTTTATTACCTGTGTTTTATTTATTGGTTCATAGGTAAGTACAAGGCAAGCTGCCCTTGTGGGCCACTTTAAGCCTAACCAGTTGTCCTTTCAGTGCTCAAATTAACCTATCCCATTTGGTTACAGATTGGCCTTATTCATTTCATGATTGATAGTTATGTATTACCCCAATGAGAGTTACTGAGATCATACCATAGATAATTATGGGGACACATGCATGGTATAAAGCATTTAGGAGCTGCCTCTATCCATTAATAGTACAGGGGGCATTTCTGGGGTAAATTTTCAGTTTCCCATCCATAGCTCTAAGCTGCACTTGAATATAGACAGGTATGGACTTTATTTTATGTGGATAGGGAGTCTGTTCTAGAGCAGTGGTTTCCTCTTTGAGACAGGGTCCCTATTAGAATGACAAAAGTTTCAAATATCCAATAGCTAAAAGTCGACTATGCAGTTACTCAAAATCAGTTTTGTGGGGGGGCTGTGCCCCCCACACCCCCCTCTAATTATATATACCAACTCCGAAATCACACTACAGTGAGGAAAGGGCAAATTTTCTGATCTTTACTGTACTGCGATCTCAGAAAACCGATCTCGAGTGGCTGAATATTCGGCTATTTAGCTGTTCGATATTTGAAACTTTTGTCATTCTAATAGGGACTCGTGAGATATACCTGTCTCTCCAAACCATTCTGTTGATGTTGCAGAAAAGGTTTAGATCCCTAAACCAAGTATTTCTCATGCATTTTGACTTGCTGATGTGCTGTAAATCCATCAGTATAGGGTCCGAGAATGCCTTGTATGCCAGATACAAGTCACCTTTTAGCAATCTGTAGGATACCAAATATAGTGACAGGGCTTTAAATCAGTCCATGTAGAACATGCTGTGGCCTTGTTTTCTTTTAGTAAGGAATTTCTGCAGGCATTCCAGTTGCTGCATGTGTTTGGACAGATACATGCCAAATGGGACATTATATTCAATGACTGGCCTAATGAGGGCTGAGTAAAGGGGGAAAATGACTTCCCTACATCTAGACATAATCTCTTTGTTTATAAGTTGTACAATAAAGAAGGGTTTTCTTACAACAATGTAAACATGCTGGTCAAAAGTTAGGTCACCCTCCACATAACTTCCCAAATCCAGACCAACTGGGTCAGCTGTTAGGGGCACATTGTTACAGTGGTAGTTCCTTGGGATAGATGATTTCTCAATGGATACAAAAATGCTTTTTTGGCATTTAGTTTCAGTCCATGATTTTGTCACCAACTATTTATTTGGGGCATAGGCACCAGAAGCTGTTAAAGACTGGGGGGGAGTGTGGAGGGTGACAGGGGCACTTAATGAACTAAAAAGGGTAATTTTTTTATAACTATTTGCTACCACAACATAGGTCCACTTGGAGGACATTTTAAGCTTAGCCAATTCCATTTTGGTGCTTGAATTAACATTTTCTGATTGGTCTTAGCTATCCCCATGGCTGATAATTGTATATTAGCCCTAGTGAGAACAACTGTGATCATACCATAGATAAATTGTGGGAGCCATGTAACGGATGCAGCATTTAGGAACTGCCTCTATCCATTAGTGGCATGAGGGGAAATCCTGCAGTACATTTTCTATTATCCATCCTTAGATCCAAGTTGCATTTGAATATGGATGGCTGAGCTTTGCTTTATTTTTATGGATAGTTTGTTCCAGAACTGTGGTAGCCTCTGTAATATATATCCATCACTCCACAACATTCAGTTTAGATACCTGGACTGAGTATTTCTGATGCCATTTGACTTGCTGATGTTCAGTAGGTCCATCTGTATTATGTCAGAGGATGCTTTGTATGCCAGAAATGTCACCTCTAAGCACTCTGTAGGATACTGAGTATAGTAATAAATCTTTGAGGTGATCCATGCAAGACCTATTGTCTAGGAATTGTATCCTTTTAGTAAGGTATCTCTGAAGGTGTTCCAATTGTTGCATGGGGCTGGACAGATACATGCCAAAGTGGGCATTATGCAAAATGATTGACATAATGAGAGCTTTGTAAAGGGGGACCACATCATCTCTAGATCTAGTCACAATCAATTTGTTTATAAGCTGTGCAATATAGAAAGGCTTTATGACTCTGGGCACATGTTGGTCAAAAGTCAGATCACTGTACACACAGTTCCCAAATGCCAAACAGTTGGATCAGTTCTCAGAGGGCATTGTCATGATTTCGACACCAGTTATTATTTGGGACAAACCTTCCTGCATGATGGTTAAGTCATTTGTGGAATCAAAAACTTCTCCTAGCTTGCAGTCGTCTCAAACTTAGCTGGGCAAAGCTCTTTGGTATTTTCTTTTACTTTTGAGATGTATATGCCAAACAGAAATAGTCTCAGCACCGAATCCTGGGGTACTCCATTGGTAACTGGTCTCTTCCCCTGTTTTGATCTCCTGCATCCTGTGAGCCAAGTTGGCAATGCAGCTGGTGATGTAAGTGTTTGCTCTTACATTATTCATCTTTTGTACTACACCTGAGTAGGGGATTGTGTCAAAAGGCTTGGCCAGGTCAAGGTAATGTGGTGTGAACTGTTTTACCTTCATCCATTGTTTGGTAACAAGAGTAAAGCTTAAAATTTGCCCATGATTTTGAGCTTTTCACACTTTCCTCTGGGCTGTTTTCAAACACATTTTTAGGGCCATGCATATATGTATGCATTCCTTTATTCACCTTCCTGATTGTATTAAATTATATTCCTTGTATAATACAGCACACTTTTTAGACTTAAGTTAGAGCGCACTTTAAATTTATTGTTTAAACATTTTTCCAGTAGGCAATGAAACAAAAATGCATTAACCAATAATGACAAAACTGCCCTATTCAGAACATTTCCATCATAAAGGTCTACTTCCACACACAACTGCATTTTAAATGTATTGTTTGAACATTTTTCCAGTAGGCAATGAAGCAAAATGCATGCACCAATAATGACAAAACTGTCCTATTCAGAACATTTCCATGATAACAGTCTACTTCCACACACAACTGCATTTTAAATTTATTGTTTGAACATTTTTCCAGTAGGCAATGAAGCAAAATGCATGCACCAATAATGACAAAACTGCCCTATTCAGAACATTTCTATGATAACAGTCTACTTTCACAGACAATTGCATTTTAAATGTATTATTTGAACATTTTTCCAGTAGGCAATGAAGCAAAATGCATGCACCAATAATGACAAAACTGCCCTATTCAGAACATTTCCATGATAACAGTTTACTTCTACACACAATATATAAATACAGAATCACAGTAGACTGTAAGTCATAGGCATGTTGCACAGCTTCTTGAACTTATTTTCAATTGGGGGGGGGGCAAAAGGCCAAAAACCAGGGACATTTTAAACATTGTGTGTATAATTTTGGAAAGTTGCTTGCATAAAACATTGTTACCACTATGCATTTCACTGCCAAGTCTTTAACCCAGAATACTGTACACTACAGTCAGAGCAACATACCACTAAACTAAACCAGTAGTTTCTTGAAAGACAGGAAGACAAACTTAAATGGCTATCATATCTTTAAGTGAATTCAGTTCTCACTTCTCACCATAGGTCTCAACCTCTTAGCACAAAAATACAGAACAAAGCCAATTATGGGGGAATATAGCCCCAAAATAGGGACGCATTTCGAATACTGATTTTATAACCTTGAAATATAATTTTTGAAAGTTGCTTGCATAAAACATAGTTACCACCATGCATTTCACTGCCAAGTCTTGAATCCTGAACATTGTGCACTATAGTCCAAGCAACATACCACTAAACTAAACCAGCAGTTTCTTGAAAGACAGGAAGACAAACCTAAATGGCTATCATATCATTTAGTGAATTCAGTTCTCACTTCTCACCATAGCTCTCAACCTCTTAGCACAAAAATACAGGGTTGGGAGGCTGGCCTAATGGTTAAGGTATTTGCCTTACAAACACAAGGTGCAGGATTTGAGTCTCACAAGGGATAATTGGCTAGGCTTGAAAGGGCAGTTAGCTTAGTACAAACCTATAGCCCCAACATAAGGACACATTTCAAATGCTGATTTTATAACCTTAGGAAATTGCTAGAATAAAAGGTTTTGTTTTACCACTCCTGCAAACCAGAAAGAACAGAACAAAACTGTGAAGCATAAATTTACAAGGGATGGTGGCTAGGGACTTTAGGCTAATTTTACCTGTATCCAAGATACAGGGTTTAGGCCTGAGTACCTCTAGCCACCAGATGCACCCTGCTGGGGGCATTCACACACACACACACACACACACACACACACACACACACACACACACACACACACACACACACACACACACACACACACACACACACCTCCACTCTGCAATTAGTGTACTCACTCTGATAGACAGACTCTGTTTCCCTCCTCCACCCTGCAATTAACTTCTGTCCTACAGTCCAGATGCAGCAAACAAGCTCCATTCTGCAGCAGCTTCTGAATATCCTGCTCACAAATAACAGCTGGAAATGCAGTGATGTCATCACTTGCAAATAACAGCCAGAAATGTGCTGATGTTATCGCAGCAAATGAAACTGTTCGCAAAGAACAGCCAGGAGGTGTGGAAAATGAAAGGGACAAAGGTGATCTGCGAAAGTGTGTGGGGGGGCTCCCCTCCCCCCGTGCTCTATGGTTCCGGTGCCCATGATTTGGGGCAAACCTTCCTGCAAGATAGCTAAATCATTTGGGGATTCAATGACTGCTCCTAGCTAGTAGTCATCTGCAAACTTATCAGTCAGAACCCTTTACTATTGGCTTTTACTTCAGAAAAGTAGATGCCAAACAGGAGAGGTACCAGCCCAGAACCCTGTGGGAATCCAGCGGTGACTGCTCTCTTTGTGAAGGAAACTTCCCTTATTTTGATTTCCTATTTTCTCTCTGTGAGCCAGTTGGTAATCTAGCAGGTTATGACATGAGTAATTATTATCATATAATATTCTAGTCAGAGCACTAAGTAACCATAAGCTTAGCAGTCAGTAAGGCCTTAACATTCAGACAGTTTTAACAGTATAATAAAACCTTGTTCAGTACTGTTGCTTTTCATAGGAATCTGTCCAAAACTTAGACTGGCATCAGCATATAATTTTTTTCTCTCTCTCTGTCTCTCTCACTCTTTCTTGGAGTTAGCTAAACCACAGCGTTTATAATTGACTAACTACTAGCAACATCCATCATTCAACATTACCATCTTATCCCTTTGTAGTACTTGCCTTTTTCCTAACACATCACTTCATCATGAACTGGAGAATACTGCTAATTCATATTTCTTGTTAACAAAAACATATATTTCACAAAGATTACTTTTTAGAAATTACAAATTCTTGGCTTCCTTCTCTTTAACCTCCATACACCTGTCTTGTATTCTGATTAACTGTCATAGAAGTGTATTGAGCTGCTATCTTTTCTAATAAATGAACAGAGACTGTACATGAAGGGAGAAATTTTAATTTTATGGCAGGTTACATACCATCTCACACACACACACACACACACACACACACACACACACACACACACACACACACACACACACACACACACACACAGTATCTGTCTCTGAAGGGTATTTGTCAAATTAAGTTGGCATTTTTCAATTGTCTTTCTTTAGGAAACAAACACAGAGATTATGTATATTTCTTTCTAGGGACAAATGGTTATTTAAACATTGTATCTAACAGAAGTAACTTAGTAACTCCTGATCACAGACTCTTGTTAATCCAAAATCTTGAGTAATTGCAAAACCTATGTTGTTACAATAAAAGATAGTACGCCACATCTTTGTTCCTGTGTCTTGGTGTATGTTTTATGGGAGGATACATACAATTAATTATATGAAAAGCTGTGCACACTACACTTATGTTCTGTGTTACGTGTATTCCATTATGAAACGTTTCCATTAAACAATGTTAATTTGTAAGAATGCCATACTGAATAAAACATAATAACGAAATAAACAATGTATGAGTTTGAATGTACACTTCTTTCCATAAACCACGTCAATTTCACATACAATTTATCAGTATAATGAAACATTGTTCAGTACTGCTAATCTTCATAGAAATCTGTTAACACCCTAGATTGACATGTCGGTATAATTACCTGAAAACACTGTTATACTAGGTAAAACGGTTATATAGTATAATTAAAAAATATTTACAGTACATGTCATATTTTGTTTGTACCTGGATATTTTGGAAGGCAGAAGATGTGGTAATGACAAAAGTAACCATTCCTTAAAAGATGGATCAATTTGATGTTGAAACTTTGGCATTTTGACTTCTGAATTTATAACAGGCTAACTGGATTTTTTTTTTATTTATCTGTGTTTTGGTTACTGAGTTGCTAAATGGCTTCTACTAGGACAGATTTCAGAGAAAACATTAAAATAGTCACCTTAGAAAACATTGATTTGCTTATTTTAAAGAAGGTGAAATAAAGGACAATATATTTTTATCATAATGTAGATACTATGGGAACAATTCCAGAAGGTGGTGTACTTTTGAAATTGATAGCATCCTGTATGACTGAGGCAGGTAATTGAGTGCTCATCACTCTATAAGAATGAGTGCCACCTTGAAATAAATTTGTTATGTGATTGTAAATTATTTAACAAGGCTTTGTAGATCAACAGAAAAGGGAATTTTTATCATCTATGTATTCAAGTAAAATCTGCCTTTGGCTAAACAGAGGATACAGTTGATTTGCTTCGGGGTTGAGCCCAATTACAAAGGGAAGAACTTTATCATGTTGACATGTCTATCTCAGCAAAATGTTCTGAGTTGCACCTTTCTTACCATAATGTTCTGTAATCTGAGTCAGAAATAAATGCAGCTTGTCTTTCTCAATTCTTGATATAACTATGGGTGTTTGTGTGTCTGTTTGTGTGTCTCTGTGTGTGTGCATGTGCACATGTGATTGTATGATTCATCCTAGTGATGTGCCTTGAACTTTTCAAAAATATATCACAAACTTGAGCAAACTACTGCAGTAGCATAATAAATTAACATTCAGGAGTACAATACTGTAGAAAATAAACATTTCATACTAGTCCGTAGCCATGCAAACAATTTATAAACAATATTTTTTGTTTCATAATGCTCAGGACTTTTATCTGGTACATTCTAGTAAAGGATTAATTTGTTGCAGGGTATCAGCAAAGTAAAACTATCACTTTTAAAAGTCTTTTGTCTTTGGAGCTAGCAACTTATTCTGAGATACAAAGAAAGATTTTTGAAGACTCTGTTGTTTTTGAAAGAAAGGAATATAACCCTGAGTTTCCATTATAAAGTCAAGGGGGTTGCAAGTATCTATGGCAACTTCATATAACTGGCAAACAAAAGTTAATACAGAATGCAATTTGCAACAGGCATAATGAATGTGCTACAGAGATAAATGTTATGGGACATACTTTAATATGTTAGAAGTAACATTTCTGTTACAATTAAATAAAGGCCTAAATATGACCTAGATGACAAAATTTGATGAGAAACTATGTTTTTTTGAAAAGCTGGCAGGAAAGAGAGAGAAGAGTAATAAGACAGAGCCTGTTCACTTCTCTATGGGGTGGGGGATAACTGGGGGTGCACATGGTGAGTGCAGGTAGGAGTCCTCAATGTCTGGCAATTACCACAGAAGTTTAAGGATATGAGCTATCCATGATCTGCTTTCTGTAACCCAGGGTATGATACTCTCTTCCTCCATTTGCCTACTGTGTGAGTATTAACAAGTAACTTAACCAGGCATGTTCTGGGGCAATTGAGATCCTGAAGTTGGCTCCTCAATGGCTGACTGTGTGTAAAGTAACTACAAATAAACTTATGTAATGAGACAGCTGGATACTCATGTGTTTTTTCAAGGGGCAGGGTCAATAGGAGACACACCCATTGCATGTTACTCCCTGGGAATGTTACAAGTATAAACAGTGGGAACAGATGGGGCATAAGTTAGAAGTCAGACTCCTCATAGAGGATGATAGTATTACTCCTGCTGCTTGACTGTCATCTCTAAGAGGAACAGTCAGCTGGAAAGCTCATATACTTTGGAGAACAAATGGACCATCTGGGAAATGATGGAAAGATGCTAGATGGTTACCCTGATATTGGATTAAAAAATAAAGAAGAAGTGCAGACAAGCAGACTGGTGAGAAAGAAGCCTTGGAATCTCATGTATCACAGTTTCTCTTATGGAAAAGTCAAAAAGGTGTAAAGGACAAGATGAGTTATGCATACAAAAAGCAGATAAAGCATTATAACATCCAGCATGATCTACTACAAAATAAAAATGCAATGTTCTCTGCGGGATTAGGGCATAGTGATGACTTACCTGATATATAAATAACCTCTACTGCATGATTACAGAAGAAAAAGCATTTCTGCACAGCCCAATCTTCTTAACATTGTAAACACTGAATGCTAATCCATTTCTGTACATTCAGTACAAAAGCACTACATTCTGATACAGTGTGAGAATGAAGCATTAGAGATTAACAAAAATAAATAAATAAATAAATAAATAAATAAATAAATAAATAAAAAACAGAGATCTTGAAACCATGTTCATTTCAAAAGACTTCTTTCCAAGAAAAGGACAAGGTCCCCCTGGCTATGTGTATTAGTACCTCTGTACTTGTCAAATTACAAAAGGCATGCCAACCAAATGACACCAGTCATAAGGAATGAACGTCAATGCTGGACATATAAATTTTATGCTATAGTGAGGTCAAAATGGGTGATAATATCACAGAATGTAGAAGAGATCTAAATGTTTACAAGCCAACCCCTTCTCTCTTGCTATCTCTCTCTCTCTCTCTCTCTCTCTCTCTCTCTCTCTCTCTCAAAAAACTTATTTTTGTCAAAAAACAATTTGGGCAGAAAAGAAAGAAAGAAAGAAGGAAAGAAAGAAACAAGCTGTGTTTCATAGACTTAACTCTGGAAACAAGTTTGTTAACAACTAGAATCAGTCCACAGCAGTCAGTGACCAAAGTATTCCCAAGTCTTCCTTCTTTTTTTACAAGTCATATACTGCAGGGAAACTTCTACATTCAATATTGCAAGCCAATTAGTTCACTCATTATTTCTTCAAAATATTAATCTGTTTAAATAGTCTAATCTGAGGTATCCAGTGAGAACTAAATTGCAAGAGCCAAATTCTGAGAATGCCTGTCTTGGATATATGCCAGAAGACTTCTATGCATCCTAAATTCTTGTAAGGAATGGAGAACTGTGATGTTTCATCTTGTGGCCTTTATGCCCTTGGCCATCCACAGAGTCAGATCAATTTACAGTGAGGAAAATGAAAGTTTGCCTTGAAAAGTATCAAGCCAGGTCTACCTACAACTGAAATGGAGTTTTCCATAAACAGAAGTTGATGTACAATTATTTATTTCCATTTCCTGTTTCTTTTTAAGAGAGAAAAGACAAAGAAAGCAGTGCTTTAATAATTTATGATCAAAGAATATTATATTACAAATATGTACAGTATTTGCACTATTGTTGTTATAACAGTGACACTGTATTTGCTTTTATCCAAGTGGTGGAAAACATCCTGCAGCTGGTGACTTTACAAACACATAGGGTGATGATTTTCATGATGTGTACTCCCAGAGTTTATTTTTGCACATTAGAACAAGGTTACCCTTAAAACTTGAAAAGAAGCAAACTGTCCAGTGGATTGTAGACAAGACATTAAACCTTTACAAAGAGGAAAGGAGATCTGCCACTTAAGAAGGGGGAAAGGATGAAAGCTGACACCCTCAGCATGGTGGTAATTGAACTGTCAGAGTGGATGAGAGGTGTTGACTCCAACTCTTAGCTGAGATATATAAGTATCCTGTTTTTTTTCGATTGTTTATACAGTTTATTGTTTCTAGCAATTTATATATAGCTCTTTTATTGTAATCTGCACGGGTAACTGAGTTGTTTACAGTTAAAGCATTCTGTATCTTTACAAAATCTTTATCTGTTTAAAAACTTTCATTTTGTGGCTTTCTTTAGTGCTCTGTAGGCTAATAGCTGCAGGCTAGTGGGGGCTGGTTCTTTTGTGTTTTTGTAAAAAAAAAAGTTGTTCTTCTGGTATTTAAGCCCTAACTTTGAGAGAGTTTCTGTCTATACAAACTGAGCAGAGCGGATGAGAGGTGTTGACTCCAACTCTTAGCTGAGATATATAAGTATCCTGTTTTTTTCGATTATTTATACAGTTTATTGTTTCTAGCAATTTATATATAGCACTTTTATTGTAATCTGCACGGGTAACTGATTTGTTTACAGTTAAAGCATTCTGTATCTTTACAAAATCTTTATCTGTTTAAAAACTTTCATTTTGTGGCTTTCATTAGTGCTCTGTAGGCTAATAGCTGCAGGCTAGTGGGGGCTGGTTCTTTTGTGTTTCTGTAAAAAAAAAAAGTTGTTCTTCTGGTATTTAAGCCCTAACTTTGAGAGAGTTTCTGTCTATACACACTGAGCAGAGTGGATGAGAGGTGTTGACTCCAACTCTTAGCTGAGATATATAAGTATCCTGTTTTTTTTCGATTATTTATACAGTTTATTGTTTCTAGCAATTTATATATAGCACTTTTATTGTAATCTGCACGGGTAACTGATTTGTTTGCAGTTAAAGCATTGTGTATCTTTACAAATCTTTATCTGTTTAAAAACTTTCATTTTGTGTCTTTCTCTAGTGCTTTGTAGGCTAATAGCTGCAGGCTAGTGGCGGCTGGTTCTTTTGTGTTTTTGTAAAAAAAAAAAAAGTTGTTCTTCTGGTATTTAAGCCCTAACTTTGAGAGAGTTTCTGTCTATACACACTGAACAGAGTGGATGAGAGGTGTTGACTCCAACGCTTAGCTGAGATATGTAAGTATCCTGGTTTTTTTTTATTTATACAGTTTATTCTTTCTAGCAATTTATATATAGCACTTTTATTGTAATCTGCACGGGTAACTGATTTGTTTGCAGTTAAAGCATTCTGTATCTTTACAAAATCTTATCTGTTTAAAAACTTTCATTTTGTGGCTTTCTCTAGTGGTTTGTAGGCGAGTAGCTTTAGTGTCCCCACCCACCCTTCCTGTTGGTGTGTTGTGTTGTGTTATACTTGGTGGCTTTGCAGTTGCCCGCCCCTACTGTAAATCTGATCTGGGACACTTCTCCCAGTCTAGTGTCATTAGCTCATTCTACCTAATACAGAGAGAACATTTGATAAGGCCTTCTGTTTCTCCTTTTTCCTTTAAAAAAAAAAAAATTTGCCTGAATTTCCTCATGTTCTGACTGTGCTTCTCAAACATTTTGGAAATACAGAGTATATTTTAGAGCATTTATTCTAACTGTAATTGCCTTAATATTGCTACAACTCAAGTGCTCTAGGTTGCATTGCATCTGAAGTGCTTGTGTGTTTTAGCTGCTTTTCTGTATATATAGACTTCTCTGCATATGTAGACTAGCTACTTATTCTGCTGTATTACTGCCACTTAAATTGTTTTTCAGTTGTGCACTTGTCTTGCTTCATTTAAAAAGTTTTAAATTGCTAATTATGCAGAGTTTTAATTGCATTTACTGTTTAGGACTACACACTCAAGTGTGTTAGATTTTTCTGTTTATTTACTGCATTATTGCATTGTTTAGCCTGTTTCAACAATATATATATATCTATCTATATATATATATATATATATATATATATATATATATATATATATATATATGGGTCTACTACTAATGCCCGACACGACAATTCCCCGACAGAAAACTCACCGACGCCAGATGACCGACAGGTAAGTGTACCGACAGGGTGATTTGCCGACAGCGGAAAGACCGACAAGGGAATGTGCGATCGCGACGCGGTAAGTGTGCGATGGTGACGGAGTTAGGAGCGGTCAGGTAAGTGCTCGAGATTGTGGGATATCGGGTTAGGCTGTGGGAAAGGTGAGTGTGTGTTCGTGTCGGAGGTATGGTTCGGGTAAGGTAAGTGTGTGCTAGTGAGGGACTGTAGTTTAGGGACAGGTTAAGTGAGTTAGGGTTAGGGTGCAGGTAGGTGAAGTGTGCGTTAGTGTCGGAGCTTGGGCTAGGGGTGGGTTAAGTGAGTTAGGGTGCAGGTAGGTGAAGTGTGCATTAGTGTCGGAGCTTGGGCTAGGGGTGGGTTAAGTGAGTTAGGGTTAGGGTGCAGGTAGGTGATGTGTGCGTTAGTGTCGGAGCTTGGGCTAGGGGTGGGTTAAGTGAGTTAGGGTTAGGGTGCAGGTAGATGAAGTGTGCGATAGTGTCGGACCTTAGGGTTAGGGTTTGGGTCAGGGCTAGTGTGTATGCTATGTAGTGTCGCGTGTTGTTTACGTTCCGTGTGTCGGTGTAATGGTGTTCGGTGTTTTTTGCGTTGTCGGGTTTGTGTCGGGTTTGTGTGTTGTCGGTCATCTGGCGTCGGTGAGTTTTCTGTCGGGGAATCGTCGTGTCCGGCATTAGTAGTAGACCCATATATATATATATATATATATATATATACTATCTTGTTTGCTCATTTCCCACCTTTTCTAGCCAGCCCATATCCCAGGCATTGCTTGTCTCAGGCCTTTTTTTTCTGTGCTCAGAGCTATCCAGACCTTGCTGTGGCAGAGGGAAGTCCTACTGCCTACTAGTGGGACTGATGAGCATTGTACTGCCTATCTAACGCTAGAAGAGTGGTTTGCAGCTCTGAAAGTGTAATTTTATTAGCCTTTTTCGGCTGATTTCTATCCCTTTCAACTTTCTGGCTTAAAAACGTGTGTGTTTGCACATTTTTCATATTGTGCAGCACTACGTGGCTACAGTTAACCTATTCCAGGTGCCAGAAAGTCTGCTTTTCAAATTTTCCCTTAAAACTAGCTGGTTTCTCAGTAGTAGCACTAAAATCTGAACCCCTGTGACTAGCACTTGCTCTAAAACCTGCTGTAAAGCACTAGGAAGCCTGAAACTGATACAAGCACTCAGCTCTCCATGTCAATAAGGAGAAATTAATCATAGGCACTAAACAGCCTACAATTGCAAAGTACCTTGCAACAGTAAGGGAAAACAGCTCTTAAACCTTACAAAAAAGCACCTAAACAGTCATGTCCAAGGGTCAGCTTCCAGCAGTTTCTCCTGTCCACCTGGTGAATCTGGGCATACTGGGGCAATGTGGCAACTGCCTCATGTACACAGACAATCCTCTCCTCCTACCACCCAAAACTACAACCTGCGAGAGATGCACTTACATAGCCAAACTGGAAGCAAAGCTCTCTCCTGTCAAGACTGTGCTAGACAGTCAAGAGGAGAAGGCTAACACCTGCATTACACCTCTAGCAACTCATAGCCCTTCAAAACCCGCACCATCAACTCCCACACATAGCAACACTAAACCCACATATGCGGAGGCCCTTAACATTAACCTGCCCAAGCAACAAGGACCTCCAAAGCCGAAACGCAAACAAACACCAGTCACAACCAAAGTGACACATAGCTCACAACACCAGTGTGCCACCCAACAACAACCCCTAAGGCAAGACAATGTACCCAACACTTTAGTCATAGGTGACTCTATAGTCAGGCCCACTGATGTCCCACTCACCAGGCTGAACAAGGAGAAAACTACAGTCAGCTGCCTGTCGGGTGCCAGGATCCGGCACATAACACATGCACTCAAGTCACTCCACAAGTACAAATACGACTCTGTCATTGTCCATGCTGGAGTAAATGACTTGAGACGTACCTCCCTGGACTACATGAAAAGAGACATGGAGGAGCTCTTGGATCATGTGACCCAGGCAGGTATGACCCTAGCCCTGTGTTAGAAAAATATGTATAAATGTGTGTATGCTTAATGCTAATTAATAATCAAAAGAATTAACATGTTTTTCATTCTATTTTACATGCACTGAGATATATATAAATTGAGTTTCATATGAGACTGAAAAAGATGCTTTTTGAAAACTGCAGTATGCTTTCTGAAACTTGCAAGATGCCCTCTGACCTAGTAATTGCTAGCACAGCAATATTCATGTTTATACATTTTGGAAATGTACTTGAGAAGCAGGTGCTTATCTGCTAGGTCAGGAATGAATGAATGAACAATACTATATTCTGTAAATGTAATGATTTTAAACAATCAGCTCTGTTCGAAGCATGAGAACATGTGCAGCTGCAGAAGCTTAGAGATAAAGTAGACAAAGGATTATTAGAGAAATGAACTGTTAGCATTGTGCTTGAATTAGCCATAGTACCTAGAATGGTAACATAACATGTATCTAACTGGTGGTAATCAAGGCCACGTTGTTTTCCTCAGGAAGTTTCTCATAAAAAATGATAAATCAGCAGAAATTCATGGGAATGATGGTCAACAGATGATGATGAGAAAGGTGGTAATCTGTTACGTCAGCTTGGTAGGCCATGACTATACCAACAATATCTATTTCCCTGGCGATGGAATCAAAGTGTCTGAAATCAGTTTGTAGTTTGCATATAAAATACTTTATTATAGTTTGTTAAGCGCTTTCATCTAACAGTAACTAGATTTCCTCAGAACAAATGGCTGCCTTTTGGCTAACAATATATATAGAGTGTTTAATCTAATAATTAACCAAATTAATTAATCAATTTCACAACATTTTAAAGTGCCAGTGCAATAAAAACCTTGGTAATCCTATTAAAACTTGTTTAAAATACATACTCTGAATAAAAAACACATATTGTATGAACAATTCATTGCATTTCCACATGTATATGGTATTATACATCCATATTTTTGTATATTTGTATGTGTAAACCATGCATGTGTATAGATGTGTTTTTTAATGTGTGTAAATAAATATTGAACAAATACATATTAATAATAACATTCATTTCTAGTAAAATCATAAAACTAATGTGGGGAACCCATGCCCTTCTACAATGTGTGGGGCTTAATAACAAATGTACTGTCCAAAAATGACAAGCAGCTTATGTAACATTTACCATACCCCATTGTTTTAATGTCATAATATCCTATACTGTGTAATATACTACCTGCCGGTCTACCCATCATGAACCAAGATAGGCTTTACTGATATATGATCATTTAGTCCTGGTGGAGTAGATGCATTTAGTTTTATTTGCCATCTAGTCTCTAACTCCCCCAGTTTTTTCCTAATATTTCCTCCTCTGGGGTTCACTATGGCTATATCTAATATAGCAAAATAAAAAGTATTTTATATGCAAACTACAAATTGATTTCAGACACTTTGATTCCATCGCCAGGGAAATAGATATTGTTGGTATAGCTTATATTGTTGGACTGTTTCCCTTTCATTTGAGTTTATTAGTTATAGAATGTATAAAAATTAAAGTATTTCATGTTTCTAGTTAGACAAACTCTGTAATAGCACGTTTTTGTCTCCTTGCTGCAAGATTAAAGTGCCTAAACCTGAACCTACCGTGTTTTGATAATTTTTAAAGTATATTTTTCCTTTGACACCCTGAGTAGCATCCTGCCTTTGCCCAGAATGATACCACAGTATAAGGACAAAATGATTGACTTCAACAATTGGCTAAGCTTCTGGTGTCATTCAAAGGGGATCCAGTATTTGTCTGCCTGGGAAGACATGATCGACAAACCACAATGCTTTGCCAGAGATGGTCTGCACTTGTCACCCCTGGAATTCAGGTTACGGGCTAAAGCTCTTGCCACCCCTATAGTTCCTTTTTTAGGCAAGGTTCAAAGGATAAAACCACCACCGTAACAGATACAAGCATGCAAAATCTGAAGGTAATGCTACTCAATGCTAGAAGTCTAAACCTCAAAATGCACTCTCTCGAGGCACTCCTAAAAATGGAGAACATCGATATCTGTGCAGTGACTGAGACCTGGTTCAAAGCTCCAGAGAGCACCCCTGCAATACCAGGCTACAATTCTTACCACACTTTTCGGCCACAAAACCAAGACCAAAACACTAAAGGTGGAGGAGTGTCCATATTCACCAAGGATATTCACACCTCCAGGCTAATTGCCCAACACAATGCATCTGAAATTCTCCAGGTGCAACTAACACTAAGTAAGACTGCAATCCAAATTGTAGCTTGCTACAGATCCCCCACCATACCCCAAGATTCTCACGACACCTTCCTAAACATACTGGAAAATATTAAGATACAACCAAACACCCTAATACTAGGTGATTTCAACTACCCTGCCATTAATTGGGAAAACTACTTGGGTACTGACTCCTTTTCCCAACGGTTCTTAGAATTCATAATTTCCAACTCCCTGGATCAACTAATCCATTGTCCCACCAGGGGCTCCAATATCCTAGACCCCGTCATTACCAACATGGGAGATAGATGCTCCACACCCGTGGTCACTCCCTCATTGGTCAGGTCTGACCATAAGCAAATCACCCTTGACATCCACATCCCACCCCCACCCCCCAGTAAGGAAACCTCCTTAAAAAAACTTCTCCAAAGCCAACTTCATGCTACTGAAGTCAGAAGTGACAAACTTCACAACACCCATGCAGACGGGATCTGGAAGTTCGACTGCAGAATCCTACACTAAGGCACTGTATGAGCACATCCACTTGTGGATGAATTGTGCCATCCCAAATAGAACCAAGATGCTCTTCTCCAAAAAAAGGAAGCCAATCTGGTGGTCCCCTGCTATAAAAAAACTATACAACAGAAGGAAGAAACTGTTGCAGAAAAGAGGAAAATCCCAGGATGCAAAAAACTCCCTCACCAGCCTCAGTAAGAAGCTGAGATCCCTCATAAAATCCTCAAAAGCTAGTTACTAAAATAAAATTGCCAAAGATTCTAAAGACAACCACAAGGCATTCTATAGTTATGTCAAGAATCTAAATGGCAATTCTCAGATCTGCTCTGAGCGACAACAGAATGGCATTAAATATACTGATCCCAAGGATATTGCCAATATCCTGGCAGATCGATTTAGTGCCAACTTCACTTCCCTGTCACCCCCTAAAGGGCCCATCTCAATATCAAAAGACTGCCAATTTCTGATAATCACAGCCACACAGGTAGAAACAGCACTCTCCAAAGCTAAGAATACAGCATCCATGGGACCAGATGACATCCCAGGCTGTGTACTACATGAATTACAAAATGAACTGGCACCCCACCTAAGTGTCATGTTTAATCATAGCCTCACCTCAGGCTTCATGCCCATTGAGTGGTGCACAGCTACAGTTATCCCGCTCCACAAGGGAGGATCCACCTTGGATCCCGGGAACTACCGTCCCATCAGTCTGACAAGCCTGATCTGCAATGGCATGGAACGCATTATCATGGAACTTATAAACAAAGACATTGGCAACCTCCAGACACAGGACCCCACCCAGTTCGGGTTTGTGAAGGGCCAATCTTGTCTCCTGAATCTGATTGACTTCTTTGAATCAGTCTCCAGAGCTGTGGACGAGGGTAAGGAGGTCCACACAGCCTATCTGGACCTCGCCAAGGCCTTCAACACCATCCCCCACTCTGGAATCAATCCAGCTCCAGACAAGTGACAAGTGGAGTACCTCAGGGTTCAGTCCTGTGACCACTCTTGTTTGGCATCTACTTCTCTGAAGTACAGGCCAACACTAAGGGACTCTGGCTAATAAAGTCTGCAGATGACTGCAAACTGGGAGCCATTACAGAATCCCCAAATGATGTGGATATTCTACAAAAGGGCCTTACAGAAACAGATGCCTGGTGCCAGAGCCATGGGCTCAACCGTAATGCCAAGAAATGTATAGTCATCCCCTTTGGAAAAAAACATGTACCCATGAACTACCCCATAGGTGGCAGGACACTAAACAATGAAAGTGTGATAAGAGAATTAGGGACACAAGTGGACAGTGGTCTCACTTTCGATAACCACATCACCACAACAGTCAGGAAATCCTTCTACGTGGCACACCTCATCACTAAGGGCTTTTCATCCAGAAAAAAGGAGGTCATTGTCCCACTGTACTCATCCCTCATTAGACCCATTATAGAGTATAATGCCCTATTTGGTATGTACCTTACAAGACATCGGCAACAGCTGGAAAGGTCACAGAAATACCTCACTAAAAGAATTACAGGCCTAAAGCAGATGCCATAGCTGACCATCTAAAAAAGCTCCAGCTATACTCTGTGGCATATCGTCTACTCAGAGGCGATCTCTGCTTAACATACAAGGCCATGTCAAACCCTGAGCTGTTGGACATGCTCCACTTAAAGAAATCCCAATCCCTCAGAGCCACACGCTCCAGGGATCTAAACCTTATTATCACAATGAACAAAACATGCTGGAGGGATAGGTTCCTGACCCAGAGACTCCCCATACTCTGGAATAGACTGCCCATACATGTCAAGCAGAGCACCTCATTGGCCCTCTTCAAAAGGAACCTTGATGATTGGATGGGAGATTGGAAATTCACCCTGGGGATCATGTCAGTTGCCCTGCTAGACAGGGGCCCAGAGAAGTAAATATTGTGAGAAAAAATTTCCAGGGAATTGTTATGGTTAGGCTTACATAGGCCTTAGGGCCGATAGCCTAGTACCAACCTATGAACCTATGACAGGTAGTATACCATGTAAAACCAAACAAACTGCACAGGCTAATACCCCTATTCAATCACAAGCTAGTGCCAGTTCTCTTGCAGCACAGCAAATGCCTCTTGCTTGGCAACCTTCAGTGGAGTTACCTCTGCAGCCCAGACCTCTACAATCCTATCCTCCTTCTCAGACTTGTCCTAGCCAGGGACAGTCACACAGAAGACAGGTTCATAGGTTCATAGGTAATTACTAGGGTAGCTGTCCTTGTAGGCCTTTTTAAGTTTAGCCAATTTTCCTTCTTGTAATTAAAATAGCCTATCCTATTTGGATATAAATTGGCCATACCCATCCCATGGACAATAATTATATATTACCCCTAATGAGAATAACTGGGATCAAACCATAGATAATTTGAGGGGATCCATGCATGAGATAAAGGATTTAGGAGTTGCCTGGGTTCAGTAGTAGCAAGGAGGCAGTCCTGGGCTAAATTTTCTGCTTCCCATCCATCGATCTAAGTTGTTCTTTAATATGGACAAAGATGAACTTTGTTTTATGTGGATGGGGAGTCTGTTCCAGAGCAGCAGTTTTGTAAACAAAATTGCAGAAAATATGAAGGAAGACAAAGACATGGTTCTGCCGGGGATTATTATAGAAGGCAAGAAAACAACAGTATGGGCTATCACTGCACCAGATCTAATTCTCCTTGGAGAGAAGTGATGAGAGAAATAAGAAGATCACAGGATGCAGTCAGACAGATAAATGATCGAGTAGTACAACTGAAATCCCTGCTTCAACATTTCTGGAACTAAAGGACTTCATTTCACCCTGGCTTTCTTCTTCCTGGGCCTGTGGTGCCCAGAAGTCTCACCCCAAGTGATGACAGTATTTCCAGTAAACAGGGACTAGTTTATTTTGTCTCCTCTCTTGCTAATAAAGTAAATTATTCTATATAGTAAATGATTTGTGTGACACCCCTACACTGGCCCAGAAATAAAGGAGCCTCAATCCTCACCACTGGCAACAGCTAAGGGGTGTACACACTGGGAGGATGGCAAGTACGCACACACAGTAAACTGCAATTTCCCTTAAGAGCACACAGAGACCACAGTCAGTCTGGGGCTGGTTTCTCCCTCTTTTGCCAGATCCCCAATAAGATTCCCCACTGGCACAGCTATAGGGTTGAGATTTCAGCTGAGTGGCCAAGGCAAAACCTCCAGCACCCTCTCTGTCAACCAGTGCTTCGTGTCCCTACCCAAGTAACTGACATACAGACACTCTTTGAGGTTTGATTTATATACAAACACACACACACTCTCCTGGGAAAAGCTTGCACAGGTTTACTAGCTATGCCCCCTTCTTCCCATACTATGAGGCAGTTTCCACTGCCAACAACCACTCTTATCAACTACTTAAGGCCCTTAACAAAGGGTGTCTAATCCTACTGTGTAATGTTACTATTAATCCAAATGGTAGTTTAACCAAGACTTGCAAGGCTATTTAGGAGTGGCCTGTACAGTGTCACCAAATACATATGCAAGTAATCGCAGAGCTTAAATATGTCTCACAAATATCAGCCACACAGATAGGTTTAAATATATTTAATAATAAATAATAACAGAACAAGACAATACTCAGTAAATCAACACATTAACTTCAGAGTTCAAAATCACAAGAAATATTTTAAAACAACATTCCAGGGCAGTCTCAAATAAATACGGAAAACATCTAAACTACTCTTTGCTATATTCCTAACTATATCTAAAAAAATACTATACCCTGGACTTACTTACAACAAGGCAAGTGCAGATGGTGGTGATGAGAGGATGTTCTTGCTAGGTCCAAGACAAATTACAAAATGCCCAGCCTCTGTCTGAGAGAGTTCTTAAATTAATATTCAGTATTACTGCTGGGTTAGCTTGGATGACATCACTTTTTGTCACCTGACTTTCAGTTCCCAAGCTAAATGCCTCAGTGCCCAACATTTAACATCTCCCTGTAAAAATACATAGCCTTAAAATGGTTGCAAATGCTAGAAGACATAAAACACTTACAAAACAATGCAGATGGCACCATAGTTCTAGACATCCTGTCTCCTTGCAGCACTGAAATTAACTTTTATAACACAATTGTAAAATAATTTAATGTCAGCCTCTTTTTTTGAAGTTTTACAAGTTTACTCTGTATGTTCCACTTTCTAATATTAAAGCATACATTTGCACAGTTATATAGTTTAAATACATTTCTGTTCTTTTCCAGTATGGTACACTGTGGACACATCCTTGAAGCTCAGTACTGTACAAGCCTTGTTCAACTCACACTTCTGTACCAGTAGTTTAATATACACATAACATAATTTTAATGCATTTGGTAATACAAGCAAGTGCATCATGCTGATATTCACAAATGACATATAACGATTTACAAAATTCCAGATAGCTGGGCTGGCAGTATCACCTTTTGTTACATTTCTATATAAATCATATTAATATTAACAAATGGCATATAATTATTTACAAAATTCCAGCTAGCTGGGCTGGAAGTATTTCCCTAGTGTCGCACCCCCCCCCCCAAAAAAAAAATCAAGCTAGTTTTTCACGTGACCCTTGAAAAACATTGCTTGAAAGGGTTGACTATCTAGGGATACCATACCCCATTCCCTGTCATGATATGCCAGCTGCCTTGGCATTGCTGACCCCAGAACAGTGCTGCATCATGTGTCCCATTATATGCCTGCAAACCTAGGCTCCACCATAATAATTTGGGATTTGGTTGCCTTCAGCCATAGATCTCCGTAAGACTCTTCCTGCCTTGTACTGCAAATACTTAGCACAAGGGCTTCCCTGTCATGGTAAGGTTTCATCGTGTTAACATGGTACAATTTGTGCCCCTGCCTCCTGCCTAGTAGTTCTACCATGTTGTTAACATCACTGACCTTCTTTACCACCTTGTATGGTCCCTCCCAGACTGCCTGCAGCTTATTGTGTCTGACAGGAATGAGAACCATTACCTGCTGTCCTTACATCATACTCTCTAGCTCGAGCATTCCTGTCATACCAGACCTTTTTCTGCTGTTGGGGTTCTGCCAGGTTCTCCTGGGCCAAGCCTATGAGTTCCCTGAGCCATGTCCAGAGGTTTAGGACATATGCCACAACAGACTCCTTGTGGGATTCTCACTCACCCTCCCACTCATCTCGAATCAAATCTAGAGGTCCCCTCACCCTATGCCCATACAGCAACTCGAAAATTGAGAAACCTGTGGATTCCTGTGGAACCTCTCTGTCAGCAAATACAGATGGAGCAAATATTTGTCCCACACCCTCTTAAACTGGTCAGCAAATGCCTGTAGCATCATCTTGAGTGTAGAGTTTAACTTCTCAGCAAAACCATTAGTGTGGGGTTAGTAGGGGGTGGTCTTTAGGTGCTTCACCCTACAGTACTCCCAAAGACAAGCCAGCAGGTCTGACGTGAAATTGGTACCTCTGTCAGTCAGTATTTCATTTGGGGAAAATACCTTGCTGAAAATCTCTAACAAAGCATTTCCCACCTTCTCTGCCTCAATGGAGGACAGAGCCACTGCTTCAAGGTATCTGGTAGCATAATCCACTACCACTAGGATATGCTTTTTCCCTGTTGAACTTGGGGTACTCAGAGGCCCCACAATATCCATAGCTACCCTCTGAAATAGTTCCTCAATCACAGGCAAAGGCATCAAAGGAGCTTTCACCTTGTCTCCTGCCTTGCCTACCTTTTGGCACTGCTCACAGGTCCTGCAGTATCCTGTTACATCTCTAGAAATCCCAGGCCATTAAAAGTTCTGCATAATATGTCTCATTGTCCATTTTATGCCCACATGACCTGCAAAGGGAATATCATGGGCTATGGCTAGAAGTGCCAGATGGTAGGCTTTGGGCACTACCAACTACTGTATTTTCTCACCCTCTAGCTCTACCTCAGGGGTCTACTCTTTATACAGTGACCCTTTGTCCCAGTATACAGATTCCCCCTTCTCTTGAGAATCAGCTGTTTCACTAGCTACCTCCCTCAGGCCTTGTAATGTAGGGTTTGAGACCCTGTCTCAGCTTTCTCTTAGTAACCTTTCCCAGCTCCCATTCCACAGGAAGTCTGGTATTCTCTGACAGCAGTGTCTCACTGTCAGCCTGGGTACTAATACTCACCTCTGCCCTTGCAGTCACTCTATCCAAGGTAATGTCAGTACCCACAAGGCAGCTGTAGCTCACCTTCAGTCTCACTGCTAGAGAGTAGCCCCCTCCTTGAAGAAACCACCTCACCAGTCCTGGTGGCAAGTGTGTGATCTGTCTGGGTCTCCCCAGGTTACCAGACCACATGCTTGTCTCCAAGCCTGTCTGCGTGTAACTGCATGCACACACAGTACTGCATTATCAAAATCATTCCCTGTCAGGACATCTGCAGGGATATCCTCAAACACACCTATTTGCTGGCTTCCTTTTCCACCCTTCCAGTCAAGGTGAACCCTAGCTGAAGGTATTTAGAATGGAGTCCCTCGTAAAGCTATGACAGGAGTGGTCTCCCCAAGCAAGTAATGCTCCTCTTTAACTATTGTGGGCTTCACAATGGTTAGTTCAGAGCCTGTGTCTCTCTTAGCAATGGCCTCTTTCCCATTTACTAAGATAGGATATAATCTCTTGTGGTAGTTTGGTACCCTTGTTGTCTCAAGGCAACTTATGGCTGGCATTTTGTCATTTCCACTTACTGGCTCTCCCACCTTTTGTTCCCCAGCTTGCATCCATGGACATCTATATGCTAAATGGCCCCACAGGTTGTATTTAAAGCATTTAACACTTGGTCCTGGATGTGTACCTGGTCTAGTGGCTTCCCCTGCTACTGGCAGATAATGTTGGGGCAGTCTGGCCTGCCACCATGGATTCCCTTAGACCCATGAGCAGCACTGGGTGTCCCTTTCCTGTGCAGTGATGCCCTGCTTGCTATGTATAGGTCTCCCTTGTTCCCCATCTCCTCTGCAGTATTGCATTGTCTATCAGCTAACCAGATTATCATGTCATCAGGCAAAGTGCTAAGGACTTGTTCCCTCACCAAAAGGTCTGCCAGCCCTTCAAAAGTGGTCACCTGACATCCTCTCACCCACCTATGAAAATAAGTGCTTAGATCAGCAATATATTCACACACATTTTCATCTGTCTTGCGTCTATGCTCAAAAAACATTTTCCTGTAAGCTTCAGGTGTTAACTTAATGCATTCGAAAAGACAGTTTTTTACAATATTATAATTTAAGCAATCAGTATCAGACAATTTAGAAATAGCAGTTACAGTTTTACAATGGAGGAAGGGGGTCACGAACTGTACCCAGAGCCCTTGGTCAACATTATACTGTTTACATAGCTTTTCAAACATATGAATGAAACTATCAAAATTATCCCCCTCTGTTAATTGTGGAAGAAATTTACTGACCTTTGTTGCTTCTGGGGTTCAGTTACTCCCTTCCTCATTACCTCCATGTCTCTGGGGAAGAGTCAGCATCTCCTTTTCATGTTGGATCTGCCTCTCCCTCTCCTCAGCCCCAAGAAGTCTCAGTTTCTCATTTTCCTCAACTTCTAGATGTCTCAGTCTCTCTGCTGCTTCTATTTCTAAATGCTTGGCCTCCAGCTCAAGTCTCTTTAACTCCAGATGGATTTTTTAAGTCCTTTGTGGAAAGGTTAAGCTGTCCATTTTCTGAGAGTTGTACATCTCCAAGGCCAACCTAGTTGTCCTCCTTATCACTGGTCTGTGATATAGCTGTCCCCATAGCTACAATCATTTCTGCCATAGTCATGTTGGCGTGCACGAGTTCTTTAGCCTGGCACATGTCAACCAATTGACTCTTTGTCAGCTTGCCAGGGTTGGGAGGGTGGCTTAATGGTTAAGGCATTTGCCTTACAAACACAAGGTGCAGGGCTTGAGTTTCACAAGAGATAATTGGCTAGGCTTAAAATGGCTCACAAGGGCAGTTTGCTTAGTACTAAACTATGAACCTATGAACCTATACTACTCTGCTGACATGCTTGCCGGCCCTCCCTAACTAACTAAGATAAAAAAAATTAAAACAATTGTGATGTAAAACTTTGAATGTTCACTGCGTGGCTGATTGGCAGTACAAACATTTTCAGTGACCACTGTGCACAAGCTACAGGAATTCAGTATCCACACCACTACAAGCCAATCAATATGTGATATGGCTATCTCACTACTGTCAACCAATTAATATGTGATGTGGATATCCCACCACTGCCAACCAATTAATATGTGATGCCCTTGCACTGGCCCAGTAATCAAGGAGCCTCAATCCTCACCACTGGAAACAGCTAGGGGATGTACATACTGGGAGGATGACAAGTACATACAGTAAACCCCAATGTCCCTTAAGATCACACAGAGACCACAGTCGGTCTGGGTCTGGTTTCTCCCTCTTTCTACAGATCCCCAGTTGGACTCCTTGAATGAGAAGAAGGAATATGTTACAGATCTCGTACGGCTGTAGCTGCCCGTTCATAGATTACAGCTGCAGCAGCTATGCTTTTCAGCCAATTTGCACTATGGCAAAGTGCTGATGAAGCCGTTTGGTTTTGGCGATGTAGCTCGCAGGGAAATGTTTTGCGAGTTACATGCCGGAATCCAATAAAACTGCTTGAACAAAACCTATGAATATTTGTCTGTTTTGTCCTGACCAGACGAGTGACAAGGTGTCAGAACCAGGATGAGAAGAACAACTACATCAAGCCATGAGGTGCAGTGTTGAAGGTGAAGGCAGACTAAGCAGGTTGAGTGAAACGGTGCTCAGACAAGCAGAAAAAGGACAGAAACAAGCTAAAGGTAAAGAAAACTGCACAAATGATTTATTTGGCAAAGAAGATAAAACTGTGCATTTATAAGGCACAAAATACATTATTAAATAAACAAAATGTTCAAAACCATGATATTTGATAAAACTATCAGAGATATTCATATGGGGCTCAGAATTACCTTTGGTGTGCATAATGTGCGTGTTTAAAGTAAAACAGGCACAAGAAAAGTATAATGAGCATTATAAGAGATTAAATTGGCATAACAAGTGCAATAAAAGAGAAAATTAAGCTTAAAGAGCAAAGTGTAGGCAAGTTTTTTAGCAAAACATTTTGCTTGAGCACAGACTACTATTTTGTATTAACCAAAGCCATTCAAAGCATAACTAAAGTTGTTCGAAGTATTTCAGAGTGTGCAAAGTGTTTGCAGAGTGTGTGCTTTATTACGGTGCAATTATTTCAAAGAGTTTGCTGTGTGCAAAGTACAGTTATATTCCAAGGAGCAGTCAAAGTACAGCCATTTCAAAAAAGTTTCTTGTGCTGTGTACATTTATTTGCAGAAAGACACCATTTCAGAGTGTTTCTTACACTGTACAGAGTTAATTTGCAAAGTACAGACATTTTGAAGAATTCTTGTGCTGTGTAGTTTATTTGCAAAGTGCATTCATCTCAAAGTGTTTCTTACTCTGAGCTTCTTCAGTCATGTACAGTTTATTGCAAAGTACAGTCATTTTGAAGTATTTCTTACACTGATATGGAGTGGTTTCGTAAAGTACAGTGATTTCAAAGAGTTATTGTGCTACAGAGATTTATTTGGCAAAGTTCAGTTATTTCAAATAGTTTGTTGTGCTATTGGGCATAATTGCAAGTACTGGCATAAAGTTCTGGCATATATATTTGTGTGCATGTTCGTACATGATTTCAAGCACCTTCACTACTGTGTGTTGATATGGCAGAGGCATTTTGTAGACCAAGTCCACTTGTGTTTGATCATAATATAGCAGAGAATTGGAGAGTATTTGAGCAGGAATAAAATATTTTCATACAAGCAACTTTTTCTGGCAAAAAATGCATGTATAACAGCATTCAGTTTGCTTAAATTAGCTGGGTCAGAGTCTATTGAAAGAGAGTGTTCATTTGTATATGCACCAGAAGTATATTCAGGAGAGGGGGAAAACCATCATATTGTGGTTCTGGCTGAATCAAGGGAGGACACCAAGTGCTTAAACATAAATTTAGAGAAATGTCCAACCCCCAGACAAATGTTACATTAGAGAGATGCTTAGTTTATACGAGACCAAAAGCCATCTGAAACTTTTGTAGCTTATATCACTGACTTGAGAAATAAGGCTAAAATGTGTAGATATGATGACTTGAAAGATGAGTTAATAAAATACAGGCTTGTGTGCGGTGTTAACAGTGCTGCAGTGAGAAAGATTTTGCTTCATGACAGTGATTTAATGTTAAGCAAAGCCACAGAGATTTGTCAAATCCATAAGCTCACAGATATGCTTACAAGTGATAAGAGCATGGTTTCAGCAGCCTCTAAAGCAAAATTTGACAGTATGCAACATGTGGTAAGCAGAAACAGGCCTAAGCACATGGCAGCAGCAGCCCTTGTGGGTGTGGCAGGGAGACCTAATAGAGCTGACACACAAAAATGTTGCATGGTTAGAACAAGACCAAAGAGCATTTGATAAGCTCAAACAGCAAATTGCTAACCTGTCTACATTAAGATACTATGTTTTCCACAAACCAGTAGTTCTTTCCTGTAATATTTCAAAATTCGGTCTTGGTGGTTATTCTTCAGGAAGGCAGACCTGTTGCCTACACATCTAGAACACTTACCCAAACTGAGATGCAGTATGCTCAAATTGAGAAGGAACTCTTGACAATTGTGTTGGAATGTTCAAAGTGCCATGATTATATTTATGGCCAAGCTATCCAGATAGAAACTGACCATCTACCTCCAGTTACTATTTTAAAGAAGGTTATGCATTCCACTCTAGCAAGCCTACAAAGAATGATGCTCAAATTACAAATGTATAATTTCAAAATGGTGTATACAAAAGGCAAACTTCTTTATCTAGCTAATGCCTTATCCAGACTGACCAGATATAAAATGGAACAGCTTGATGCAGAGAATTTTGACTTTGATGTCATGGAAGTGCATAATTTTTTTACCATGAGATTTGATGAGCTGAGAGATCATAAAAAGACTTATCCAATTTTGCAAAAGCTCAACCACTTCATCAATGTAGGGGCTGTCAAAGCAATCCTATGCACTGCCACAAGAACAACCATATTTTCCATACAGAGATGAGATGCTGATGGAAGATGGCATCATTTTTAAAGGTCCAAAAGTTGTTGTTCTTACTTCATTACAATGTGAACACATTCAGATTTTACATCGTGGCCACCTAGGTTCTGATTCTACCAAAAAAAAGGGCGAGAGGACTAGTATTTTGGTCTTCTCTAGCAAAAGACATGGGTACAGTGCTTTCTACTTGTTCAGTGTGCAGCAGTACTAAGCCACATGTGCAAAAAGAGCCACTTCAGCTTAGCCAAATTCCTGAACTACCTCGGTCAACAGTAGCAAGTGACATGTTTGAGTGGAACAGTCAACATTATTTAGTGCTGGTAGACTCTTATTCAAACTGGTTTGAGATCAATTTGCTACCTAACCTAACATCCACTGCTGTTATTACTAAGATGAAATGTCATTTCTCAGTCCATGGTAGTCCACACAAAGTAATTTCTGACAACGGTTCTCAGTTTACCAGTCAATTGTTTCAGAGATTTGCTAAAGAATGAGATTTTATCTATGTTACTAGCAGTCTTGAATATTCTCAGTCAAACGGCCTTGCTGAACGTGCAATACAGAGTGCAAAGTAATTAATGGAGAGGTCAAATGACAATACTGCTATTTTCTTGAATTTACTTAATCTTAGAAATATACCCTGTGACAACCAACTAGGCTCGCCTGCTCAGAGACTTCTATCTAAGCAAACCAGAACAACATTGCATATTAGTTCTAGTTTGTTGGTGACTAATGCTAAAAACAACAGAGCAATCAAAGCCCAACTTTTTAAAAAGTGTTATTCTCAGAAGTTCAGCTATGATAAAATGAGCAGATTCCTTCATCCATTAAAAGGAGAGACAGTGAGTATGCAAATGCCAAAAGGCTTTGATCAAATTGGTCAAGTGAGACGTATATGTACCAAGCCGAGATCCTACTTAGTGGAATCTAATGGTATAGAGTACAGGTGAAATTGCAGACATCTTCTTCCTGTATCAGAAATTATATTGCATCATCATACCTGTGATACAGACTCTAGATCTCAGAGCACCCCAGACAAAGTTTGTACCGAAGAACATGTCACAGTATCCATTCCTGATCCTGATGATGTCCCAGATTTCCCCAAAATTGAACATTCTTTGAAGACAGTCCCCATTGCTAGATCCAATTCTGATGTTTATGTTATATGATCAGTTCATATTTCTAGACCCAGTGTAAAATACACAGCAACTTGGACATAATTGTTTTATATGTGTATGATTTTGTATAATTGCATGTCAAAGCATTAGTTTTGTATAATTGCATGTCAAAAGACCATTTCTGTAAATTGCAAGTCATTGAATACTGTCATTTCATACATATATCATTTCGCAAAGATGAAGGATGTAGATCAGAGCATGTGCATGCACCTTTAAGAAGCATTTCCAGATGTAGCATGTACAAATAAATACTGAGCATGCATTTCCAGATGTAGCATGTACAAATAAATACTGAGCATGTGCAGGCAGCAGTGCTATTTTGAGAGAACTGCCAGTGTTAACATGCATGCGTGTGGTAGTCAGTCTGTTTATAAGTTTATTTAACTTTCAAAGCTTCATTTCTGATGTGTTTGTGTGTAATAAAGCTGCTTGAACAGAACTCACGAATGTTCGTCTGTTTTATCCTGACCAGACGAGTGACAAAGCACAAATGGCATTCTTGACTTTAAAGTAAAAAAGATTTATGGATGCTAAATTAATCCAAACTACAGACCAATTAGTACAAGATCATGGCTTTAAAGTGTACTTGAAAAGGGTGAAAGGCCACTCAAAAACTCATGGAGCAGACAAAGCTGGAAATGTCCTAGCCGATGCTCTGGCTAAGAAAGGTGGCAAAAAACATAAAACCTGGGACATTATTTCCATTCAAGCAAATGTAGATGTAGTTACTTATAAGCAAAAAAGACAGAAACTGGAATATTTTATATATCAATATAGTGACAAGCCTGATGCTGGCTTGGTAAAAATCCAGCAGAAAGTTGAGACTGTAGAGATATTTGATTGTTTCATTCTGAATCCCAATGCAAATAAATGTGTTGGGTAGTTCCTTTGGGGAACAGAAGGATTATGCTACAGCATGTAGAAGGTGAGCTAACAGAAACCCATTAGGGGAACAAAAGAACATATGAAATACTGAAAGCAATAGCTTCTTGATCTAATGTAGTATTGTTACCAGATATGTGCAGGGATGTATAGCATGCTGCACAGAGCACCCTTTCAAACAATGTCCTGGTCTGATCATCAAATTGGCTCGATTGGTTGAGTAACAAGGTCTTCTAGAGGCAGTCAATACTTGTTAACTGTCACCTATAAGGTTACAAAATGGATTGGACATTAACATGCACCTAATAACATTACAGAAACAACTGCCTTTTAAATCAACCATCTGTTCTGCCAATGGGAGTTATCCATGAGGGTAGAATCAGACAAAGAAACATATATCACTAGTGAGGTAACATAAAATATGTGAAGCATTTGGGGAGTGTAAAGGAAACTGCATGTGTCCCATTATCCAGAGTCCCCAGCTCAGATGGTAAGAGCAAACCAACCACAATCCATATATTGAAAAGCACTTCAGCCACACAGGAAAGGACTGGAATGTTAAATTGCCACTATCACTAATGGCCATGTGTGCCACTCCAAATGTTTTATTTATTTATTTATTTATTTGTCTTTGTTGACTGGGAAAGTCTCCATTTTCAGTGGAGGCCTGGGGAGAAAAGCTCCACCACAGTACATTTATATTAACAAGTGAATTTCAAACAGTTTTCAGAAAAACAGCAGTTACATTTCTAATTTAACAGTAAAAATAATTACAAAACAAGTATATACAGTAAAGTATTCACATCAGCAATTATAAGTCTATACAGTTGTTCCAGTTTTAAAATCTTGCAGAAGTAAATAGATTGTTATTGCAGAAGGGGAAACATTGCAAATAAGTTATGTTCTTTCATTTCAGTAAAAAAAAGTTTTCAAGGAGATTAACATGTGTAGTAAAGTTAGTTATAAAAATTTGTAGGAAGAGAGATTTTAGTATTGTAGAGGTTTTGTAAAGAGTTTGAGAGATATATGGAAGTAAGTTATAAAATAATGTAGGAGGGGATGGATATTAGCATTATTTATGTTGTGCTGTCTGTTCCAAATCAGTGCATCTAGAAGGTTAGATATACAGGAGATGCATAAGAGGGGTAGACAGGTGGATGGGGCAGTTAGAAAATAGCAATATGACAAGTGTTATTTAAGGTGGGCACACCACTTAACTGTACAGATTTTCACAGAATGTACAGATTTTTGTCTCATATTTTAGTCCATTCCTCATAAAATTTGTGGTTTTCTGGCAAATCACTGAGGAATGAAGTCACTAAATTATTACAGACGTTTGAGTTTCAGACTTTGTATCCTTCATTTGAAAGACATGGGATTAAACTTACACTCCACACCCTACTTCAGATGATGAATGCTAACACAAATCCTGTTATTCTAACAACTTTCTACATTTATAGGAGCAATATTTAAAATCTGTCCATGTTTTGGGGCCTTTCTTACCCATTATTTTTGGCTTTCTCCAGATTTTGTGTGACTAAAGTATGATGATATGGTCAAGTGCCAACATAGCCAGCTGGAGTTTTGTAAATAATGATATGTCCTGTGAATATCAAACTGATTTATATACAATGCTTGTGTTACAAATGTATTAGAACTGTATGCCAAATATCAAAATGATTTGTACAGATGCTTATGCTGAAAATGTATTTCTGAGGATTGCTTGTGTTAAAATATATCAACAGCACACCCTGCCAAAATGAAAAGAAATGCACATGCATTACTGCAACTGAATTAAATGTATATGTTTTAATAGAGGACACTGGGACAGCAAAGGTTAACTTTAAGAAAAATAAGGGAAATGTAAATAAGCTGTTAAACCATTAAAACTTAAAATTTTACAAAATAAAAAAATGGAGCTTTTCTCGCCAGGTGTCCACTTAAAACAGGCCCTTGGCCCAGTTGGACACTACCCGATTAACAAATGTAATAAATAAATAAAAATAAAAACAGTGCCCCACAGTGCTGAAGAGGACTGGAGATGATAGGTCTGGGAAATAGCATTTGTTCATTAGCTCAGTGAAAAGAGGGGAGGCCCCAGGCACTGCCATAAACATTTGGATGTGCATTGTGGTTGTCTGTGCTAAATTCCTGTCTCAGCTTCAAAGGGGAATACTGTACGAACCTAGACTCAGGTGACCAGATGAGGTCATTCTGCTAGCCCTGTTGGAAATTATATTTTAGATATTACAAAGAAAAATCTAAGAGTATTGCGTATTCTGTTTGGGAAGCCTGTCTAGAAAGACTCTCACCCACAATATCTTGCCTTGTGGTAGTAAGTAATTTAAGTAGGGAACATTAAAATCCTCTTAGATTCATTCAGGAATATATTAAAGCTTAGTTTAGAGATTGTCTTTTCTTTTTTTGTATGAGTCTATCCATCAACATTAATTTCAATATTTTCTGTGATCTGAACTATGTGGTTTACTGTAAATATATATTCAGTATTTTCATGATCTTTTATTATTTAGTATTAAATATATTTAAAACTTTTATTGTGTCTGGTTCTTGTAGAAGATATCTAACCTTTGAGAGTACTTATATTTATTTAGTGACACTGTGTGGGCCACTCCAGAAGGCCTGGCCATCCTAGTGAACTACTACTATTGGTATTAGTATTAATATCACACAGTGACTGTAATTGGGCACCCTTTTAAGAGCCTTAGAGTAACTGACTGGTGGCAATGAATCTAACTTACAGTCTGGGCAAAGTTGGTAGAGTGGGTAATCTGTGCCAGCCTTTCCAAGGTGTGTGTGTGTGTGTGTGTGTGTGTGTGTGTGTGTGTGTGTGTGTGTGTGTGTGTGTGTGTGTGTGTGCGCGTGCACGCAAATTAAATCTTAAACAGTGTGTACGTCAGCTATTTGGGGCAGGGACATGAAGCACTGGGTTTACAGAGCCTATGGCTATACCAGTGGGGAGTTTTATTGGGGACCTGGAGGTTGACAGATATAGAGACATCCAGATCCTGGGCTGAGTGTGTTCTCTTAAGGGAAATTGTACTTGATGCAGAGAGATCTATATCTGGAAATACTGAGTGTATCCATTTGTATTCTAAGTGCATATCCCTCTCCAGTGTCACTGGTGATGATTTAGGCTCCTTGATTACTGGCCCAACATAGGGACGACACATAATGGTGGCCATCACATATTGGAAGCAGTGGTGGGCATCACATAGAAGTTGAGATGTATGGGGGGTGAAAAGGGGTGTATTAATTCAAATTCAGGAGGGAAAGTTGTTAGGGGTGTAATGATTCAAGTAGAGGTGGGTAAAAAAAATAGCCACTTCAATTCATGCTTAAACAACTGTCCATTTTGTGCTTGTCCAGCATCCAAAAATGGATAATAATTTAAATTTAGAATAGTGGTAACATATTTAAAACAGCTGTACACTTCCGTATTAAGGAGCATAGCTATAGAGGAATTACCTTTTATCACGTTTCTTAGAGCCTCCTCAGAACTGCAGGATTCTTGCAAGAGACTTTTGCATCTCTCATAAAGTCTCCAGTAGGACATGTAACATGTTATTCTCTTGACTGTCTGGTATTGGATGCATCATTACATCCAAAAGATCATTTCTCTCAGCACTAGACATCGGTGTAGTTTTAAATATATACTCAAAAACCACAAAATAAAACCAAACCGACTGGTAAAAGTAACACCAAACAAGCAGAAAACCACTAAATAGCACTGCAGAGACACCACCAAAATATACTGATTCAAAAATTTTCAAAGTGTTATTTAACATGGGATTAAAAGTTGAAGTTTTTTTTTTATCAAAACAGGAACATGTAAATTATCTTTACATATATACTTCAAATTTAATTTACAAGTAAAGAATTTTTAATTCTAGTTACATCTTAGTCAAGTCTCTTTTTGTGGGTATAAAATTCAACCCTAATTGTAATAATTGAACATGAATAAGTTTTAAAACAAAATTTGGATAAATTAAATATTTATTTAGCTGAACTGAAGGGGCTGTTTGTCGAATTGGAGAGGAATCTCAAAAAGTACCGTGCACTGGCTATTGAAAAGCATATACTTTGAACATTGTGCTGAAATCCATGCAGTTTCTTAGAAGTTTCACTTTTTTTAAGGGACCTAAGGGAACTACAGTTTCTAATTCCGTTTTCTCCACATTGACAGATTTTTTTTTTTTTAATAATGCGGGGTTGGAATGTTTAAAGCTGTTAATTAAGAATAATTAAAATTTAATGAAAGTAGCTATGGAGAATGTCCTTAAGGTGGACCATGCTATGCTCTCTAATTTACCAGAGATGCTTTATGACTTTGACAATGTACGAACAAAACAACAATAAACTGAATAAATAAAATAAGAAAGAGCAATATGGCTCACAGACAGAAACCAGAAACCTTTATTTAGCTCTTTCATCAGCTGTCAGCATTGACTTCTTCAGAATACAAAAAAGCACACTGAACCACTTGTTAAATATGCACTTTTGTCACATGCCTTACACTAATTAAACAATTAATTAATTTTAAAAGGTGTATGTTCATATTATTTAAAACATTGAAATTAATGATAGTTTCCCTATAATACTAGCAGCAGGAAAAACATCATTTTCTATACATATCATTGAAAGCAGCTTTTGAAACAGACAGAGCTGTGTTATGCAAACTGGGATGATAAAACATATAGAAACCTGTACAAAGCTAATAATCAAATTCTCAGAAGTAAATAACAATAAATAACCTCTTAGTGCTTTCACAATCTATTAGCTTAAAATGTCCTTAATAAAATTACATTTTTGTTTACATATGAAATTCAGCTTTTAACTTGAGATAGCTAGAAATGGAAACAGTTTCATTAAGCTTGGGGGGTATATTGCATTGCACTTAAGCTGCCACATTAATTCTCGATACTCTAAAAAATGTCAGAAGGACCCCCCCATCATTGTTTCCTATATGGTCAAGGGCACTGAATTTAAACTGATAACCAGGGTGTTCTTTTATGTGTTTGTATAACGCATTCTTGAGATTGTTCTTTTTAATGTCATATAAATGTTGGTAAACTCGCTTATTGAGGCTATTGATAGTCTTCCCATTATAGAAACTATAGCACTGTTGGCAAATTAGACATCTACTTTGACATTTAAGCCTTTGCTTCAGATCTACCCTACCAAAACCCCTAATGTACAGAGACTCATTCTCCAAAATGTATGGATATTGGTTACAACGTCCACATTTCACCATCTTGCCTTTGCTCACATTGGTTACTTTAGTTTCAAGCAAGTTTTTTATTGACTTGTCTTTCTTATATACTACTATCGGATAGTCACCTAATTTATTTTTAAATTGTTGTTCCATGGCAAAAAGTACCCAGTTGTGATTTAAAATGTCTTTGATTTTACCAAAAAGTGGACTAAAAGTAAGAACCATAGAGTGCTGAAAAGAATTCTTGGTAATATGTGGTATGTCTACCCTACCACTGCTATTGTTGTTATGTACCCCCTTAATATGGGTAAAAAATAGCCTTGCGTTCTCTTTTTGATGACTTCCTGAAGTATGGGTTCTAGAAAGTGTATGAGAGACCCTCTTCCTAGTAGCATATTCTCTAAAATTCCTTTTTCTTTTAGAAAGAATTCCTCTTCACTGACCATCCTTGCCAACCTAACTCCCTGCTCCTTCACCAAAGATCTCTTTTGATGCATTGAGTGAGCACTGGAAAAGTGCAACAATGTATTGGAGTAGGTTGGCTTCCTGTATAACATAACTACAACCAACAGCAGAAACAGAAAAAGAAACCCCAATTCTCCTTTCTTTTACAATAGTCATATACTGAAGTGAAACTAGTACATTCAAGTATTTAGTCTTCTTTCTTCATTCAGACAGATTACAAATTCATTCTTCAGCACCTAGAGCAATTCAAAGAGTCTCTTTGGAGCTGCCCAGCTACCTATACAAAAGAATTTAGAACTGCATTGCTTGCTACAGCTGTGTTCTGAAAAAGTCTATCTTGGATATATGACAGACAACTTCTACATAGCGTAAATTCTTGAAGGGAATTGAAAACTGATAGTATATATTGCTGACTTCATGACCCAGGACTTTTACAAAAGCAAATCAGTTTGCAGTGAGGAAAAAGAGAAATTTGCTTTGAAAGAAATCCAATCAAGTTTACCTACAAATTAATTAGGCTTTTGCCTAAATAGAAGCTACTTTGATGTGCAAGGTCTTATTTCAGTTTTCTGGATTCCCCAGAGAATGGAAGCAGACATCATAACTGTTTTTTTTTTTTCTAATTTTTTTTTTGGTTACTCAGTCAGGCCAAAGCCCCTTGAAAAGAGTTTATCAACCCAGGACTTTTGGATAAAAAAGAAAAAAAGAGCAAAAAGGAATGCTGCACCTCACCAGGTATGTAATAGATGTTTCCAGATAACGGGATGCAAATGGGAGGATAGAGGTATGGGGAATAGGGATTATAGCAGTAGACATGTTGTAGATCTATGGTATTGAGATGTCATTGATATTCTGCTGTCCTACACCTACAGGCATGACCCACTCCTGTCCCTGCTTTCCAGCACATATCAGCTCTGTCCCTATCAATCCCTCCCACAACAGTCAGCTGTTGTAGGAAAAGTAGTGGATTACATGTAGTGCATAATGACAATAACTAAGGATGTACACTTCTGTAACATCAAACGATGTACTGTATGTCATGTCCTCTCATTCTGTGAATGTGTCATATACATAGTTCTAACTTTGTAAAAGTGTCCCTGGATGTCCCTCTTGTACTCCAGCTATGTCCCTGTATTTTTGACATGTGTCCCAGTTTGGTTGAGAGCTATGCCTAGCATACCTGTCAGCCTCCTACAGTAAGAAATCATGACAAAGCCATAATTAATGCTTGGCCAAAGGGACCAACTCAGTGACAGAGTATATATATTGCCCATGCAATGTGAGAATGTGAGTAGACTAACACATATTACTACATAACTGTTTTCTGGTGGGTATGATGTGCGAAAGTCAGAATCTGACTGTATATTCTGACATCAACCATCAATTATTGGCCACCTATTTGTCAGAAATCCACAGATTTGTGTTAATAGGATCACATGTATGAGGCAAACATCTTGATATTTTTCAAACATCTATATAGTTGAGAAGTATGATGCCTAGAGGCGACATATACTATAGCAGGTTTGTATTGCTTTCTGTTATTTTGGCACACTGGTGTTGCTGGACTGTCCCCATATAGTTGTTGTAATAGCACACTGCTATTTTTCTGACAGTGGCCGTATGACATATTAGTTGGAATTTGCCAGTAGGGAACACATGACAGTAGACTGCAGTGATGGGTGTAGGGACATACAGCAGAATATGTCTCTGCACACAGGGACATAACCCAGTATTTTTACTATCTTGGTGATATCCACACATGTAGTGTATTTCCAGACTGTGGGGTATGACGTGTGAAGGAGTAGTCGATAGTGCAGGCCTTTATGGGCGTGCAGGATCTGTACATAGTGGACATCCACGTATCTGGTCCTGTAATGTGTTCCCTTCTTGTTATCTTTCAGGAGCCATGTATCGCAGGAGACATCCACCATTCATAACTGCATGATGACTTAAGAGAATGAGAATGACTTAATACTGGATGGCCTCAGGCACCACCATCACATCTTGCTTAGCAGGGCTTGGCACAATTGTGAACAGTGGGCAGCATTGTGGGCAGACCTTGTGTGGGCTGTTAATCAGACTGGCCAACAGGACAGGACCTATGAGCAGGTCTGACACGGGCCACAGATATGGTGAATGCTGCACATCATAGGGCAGCTGCTGTTGCCAGGGATCATGCTTCCACCAGTGAAGGGCCTGCAATAGAACAACCACTCTCAGCCACAGAGGAATTCTTGGCAAACCTAGGATCAACCAACAGCTCCCAGGCATCCATCTCACCATATATCCTGGAGGTGGGTGCCACAGCATCCACAGAACAGGAGCATCCAGGTAAGCTTACTTTGTTCACCAATGTAATACTGTATCAGTCATTGTGGCAGGCTGTACATACCATTACATTGGATTTTATGCACAGGTGTGCACACATACTCAGAATGTCAGCAATATAGCCATTATCACAGTAACTGTTGTATATGTGGATATATACACATATTACCTTATAGTGGTGCAGCATTTGGTGATGCTGACAATACCTATCCACCTTTTCATAGGTCCATCAGGTGTGGCCAAAGCCCATGGTCCTGTACCTGGTAAGTGTGATACTGTTGTTTTATGGATCATATATACCCTAAGAAAGTTAAGGGCTACTATTATGACCAATGTACAACTGTTGTGCTTAGCCAGAGTAGACTATTTGTATGTTCCAGTCTGGAGCAGTTAACTACAGTGCAAAGAATGGGTAATCACAAGTGTGTATTTGTACAAACATTAACATATTTGCACTTATAGTTTTGAGTGACCATGCAGCCTGCTATATATGAGGCAATTACTCCAAGATGACTGTTCAAATACAATAGGGAGATGATACATACCTAAGCCAGTGATACTACAACTGGCATATAATTCTCAACATAGGTGTACTGGGTGTTATGTGTAGTTCTATCATATACACTGTCACATTGCATACCTCACAGGTTCATTGTACTGGCAACATTATCTCGATGTAGCTGAAGTACATGTTATAAAGGGCCTAACTTGTTTGTGTATGTTGTTGTGAGTTTGTCTGTTGTGCATGGGAGCAGAGATGAGAAGATGTGGCATGTGTAATGCAGTTGTGGTTTCTCATCTGTATGCATCTGTGTGGATTACCATACATAATAGTGCAAGTAGTAAGGTACTGCATTTGTCTTGCTTCTCACAGGTGAACAGGTGGGCTGGTGTCTGTCCTCACAACCTGATGTCATTGTCTCATTGGACTCTGATCATGATGGTGGCCATAGTGAGGCACAAGTGGGGTTGTTGGGGGCTGTATCTGTCCCAGAGGTTGACATTCCTCTTCTGCCCCATTTGTCCCTGAATGCAGTCAGCATGCCCACACATACCCAGTTCCCAGAGGCTACAGATATTGGACGGTCAGAAGGTGACAACATTCCACAGGGCAGTGTAACAACTATGGTGTCAGTGAGTGTAGACCCTGGCCATTGCCAGAGAGCTGGTGAGGTCCCACATAGGCAGATTGACAAGGGTGCTCGAAGGAGGACTGCTGCCCATCCACCAACTGTCGCAGGTGTCACATCACAGGTCACTCGCTGCATGTTTCAGGCCCTCATGGAGACACAGGCACATTCTGAACACAACACCAGATGGATGCTTTGGGTTATGGATGCAGGACAGTCTGACATCTGTGACTGCCTCCACTGCATTGGTGACACCCTTGATTGGTTCACTGTTGTAGTGGACAGATGGTGGGCTGAGACAGTGTCTGGCTTTGACTGCACATTGTCTGTGCTGGAACATCTGGTTGGAGTTGGGAGTCAGACACATGGGCATCTATCTGCTGAAAGTCCATTTGGCCATGCACACTAATGCTCCCTTAGTGGCAGTTCCTCCAGCATTATAGAGGGAAGTGTACTCTCCACACCATGATGTGGCAGGCCATGGTCACATGGTCCTGGGCATTTCCATGGGGCACACGGCCCAGCAGAAAGTGGTCACCATCAGGTACTAGCACTGCATCTGACATTGGGTATGGTGGTGCCAGTGTTACTCCTGGTGAAGCCAGTTCCCATGTTCATGGGCTGAGATGGTGAACTGTCCACTCTACCATGTACTGTCCACAGCTGTCCACCATACACATGTGTAGGGATAGCACTAGGCTTGACTGCGTACATGTACACAATCCAACACCACGTCACATGCAGGTCACCAACAGAAACACACAGCATCTCTCCATGGCCCATCTAACAAGCACCTCTTTCTGACTCACACATATGCTGTTAATTGCTTGGCACAGCCTAGGCCTCTGGCACTGCCACACCACACCCTGTGCATGCGATGATACCTGCGCCACATCCCTGCCATCTATGCCATTGATGCTGGGACCTGTGTCTGGTGCACAGTGTGGCTATATTACTCTACATGTGCTTGTGTAGTGTAGTAGTGTTATGCCATGGCAGTTGTTGTGGGGCAAAACAGATACTTTATGCTGGCATGTGTCATGACTACACATTAAACTTTGTGCATTTTTGCTACCTGATGATATACTGGAAGTATTGTTATAGAATGACAGGTGTGTCATAGATCTGTGTATGTCTTTGTTCTAGGAGTCTGAGCAATTAAACTATGGACACATGGTGGCAATACAGAAGCACAGGATGGCAAGGCAGCACACCAGAAATATGACATCAGCAAGGTATGCCAGTATACGTACATGGCTCCCTAGGTGTATATATGTAGAACGGTGTGTCAAGGACAATGGGGACAGTCAGTGTCATCATGCTTTCATACCCTGTGACAAGGTCTGCTCCCCTTGATACATGTCTTCTAGGTATTCTACACATACAAATCTAGATGGTGGCATACATCAATTATGCTTATATTGATGAGGGCAATTTAGGGCCAGCAGCTAGTCACAGGGCCATAAAATGCCCAGAGATAGGCCAGATGGCCATGTGTCTGGTGCTACAAGGGGATATATTTACACACACAAGTTGGATGCTGTGAGATTAGAATCCCTACCTATCTAGTATTATACACTATAGCTTGTGGTACTTATCGCATGTGCCATGGAGTTTATCAGGTGACAGAGGGTCAGTCAGCAGTCTTAAGGTGGATGACATCAGCAGGCCTTGTACAGGAGGGAATATAGAGGCCAGAAGCCAGTCACTGGGCCATAAAATGCATATCATTGCATGGAGATAGCCCATATGGGCATGTCCATAGTCCTGTGAGGTATATTGTTACACACACACAGACTTGTATGATGTGAGAATAGAACTCCTACCTATCTAGTATTACACACTACAGCTCACAGTACTTATCGTATGCACCACAGGTTGTTTCTGTTGTATATGCTGAGGCAGGCACACTACTTGTGGAGTATGTAAAGTGTCCTTGTGTTAGACAACATGTGCGGCCTGCAGAGTGATACAGCTTGGTACTGTTATTGTATCTAGTGACCTAGGGGTGGAATACCTGGTGATATCCCTGCTATGTGTGTACACTTACCAGTCTGCCCATATGTGGCTGTTTGCAGTTTGATAGGCAGACATGTGGCCAGGGACAATATGGCCTGTCCAAGGCATGCATTGCACCCATTGTACATTACACCACCTGCATACTTTTGTCTGTCTACAGGGTGGCAGTCCACAGGCACAGGGGTCTGTGGGTGAGTGGATTATGTACTGTTGCAGCCTTGGTCTGCTTCCACTGGACAACTGTTGTGAGTTGTAAGTGCAGATAACCCCAGCATTCTGGGCTATGTGGGGACATTCATACATCCCCACCCATATCTATATAAATGTGTATAACAGGGATATCTCCTTAAATTTTGTGTGTGTGTGTTATGTAAATGTGTTATATAGAGATAGGTGGAGAGTATATGAATCATTGTACTTTATATAGCTGTATATACATCTTGTTATTTATATATATATATATATATATATATATATATATATATGTGTGTGTGTGTGTGTGTGTGTGTGTCTATATATATATATATATATATATATATATATGTGCCACATACTGATAGATACACTCATCAAGCGTGAGGGAGATAGGGAGAGACAGATATGTATACGTAGCTGTATGTATGTACAGACATATTTCCACATAGCAGGTCTTTGGACAGTAGAGGTAACAGACATGGGCTCAAGTTAAAGAGGTGTAGGAGCATGCCCAGTGTGACTCCAGGCCAGAGCTACCTGTACTCCAGTCCGAGATTATGTGTGCTACAGGCCATTGGCTGCTGCACCTGTTACCACAGTATTGCACTTCCCTGCTATTGTTCAAGGCATTCCGCAGCTGTTTGCTGACCTTAATATGTGACTTATTCCTCACAAATGTACAGAGCTTCACAGACTGTCCAGAATACTGCCTCATATGTTTGGTCCATTTTACACAACATTGTGGTTTTCTGGCAAATTAGTAGCAAATCAGTGAAGACTGAAGACAATATATGACAGATATTTGAGTTTCAGACTCCATACACATCAGGAGATTCTTGCTAATGCAAGACCTATTATTCTATTAACATTCTACATTTGTAAGAGCAAATATTTAAAACCTGTCCCTATTCATGGGCCTTGGCCCCACTTTAATTCATGGCTTTGGCTAGATTTCCTGCTCTAAGAGGTTGAGAGGTATGATGTGACTGGGGTACATGATGTAACTCAAAAACAACGAAAAATCACAGAAATGCCAGTAATTTATTGAAGCTTTCGGGCTCTCAACCCTTCATCAGCATACACAATACCAAATACTTTACATTTAAATAGAGGTAACAGTTAAGAACTCATGACAAAACCAGACAATAAAATTCACTCAATTAAATTCAAAAAACAATTACTTATTGAGAGAAATCATAAAAAACATTTAAAATGTGAAGAATAATATCATAACAGTTTATAACAAGTTAAAACATTTCATATCCTTAATAGCCTATTTATTAATTTAATCTATATATAACTATTATGCGTTCTAAATTAACCATCTGTTGTCTTAATAAAATAGGTTTTATACTAATGGCATTATTTAAACCAGGAGCGGTATCTGCATGCAACCTTATTATCCACTCTAGTTCCTTTATTTCTCAAAAATTATTAATATCGCCACCCCTCATACCCACTTGTACAGTCTCAATACATCTAAACTTAAAGCTGTGCTTACTATGTTGTGATATATGCTTAAATAAGGCATTAGTCTGTACCTGTCTGTTAATTTCAGACTTGTGCTCTATAATGCGATCTTTGAGTCTTCGCATAGTCTTGCCTACATAGAAGGCATCACATACCATGCACGTAGCAAGATACACTAATTTCGTAGTATTGCAGTTCGCAGTACAGTTAAAATGAAACAGCTCAAAGGTAACAGGGTGCTTAAAATAAGAATCTGCTGTTAAAATATCACAACAACATGTACAGTTATAACATTTCAGTGTACCTTGCATTTTATGTACTGAGACTGGTTGCTTTACAAAATCCTTGTAGCATAACATGCTCTTTAGGGCCTGGTGATTTCTATAAGCAAATCGTGGTTTGATACCTGCTAACTCCCTTAGTTCTGGCATAGCCATCAAAATTGGCCAGTTCTTTTCAATTATTTTGCTTATCTGTTTAGTGTGGGCAGAGTATGTAGTCACATACCTCAACAATACATTATCACTATGTGTAGGGGTGTATAGCTCATCGCTATTATTTGCCTTATCTCTTAAAAATATTGGTTTATATTCCTTTTTTCTACCCTGTGTTACTAATTCAATATTGGTATTGATAATGTACTCCGCATATCCACTTTTCTTGAATTCTGTTTTCATTACTTCCACTTCTTCTTTATAAACTTGTTCATCCGTAGTTAGTCTGCTCAGTCTTATAAATTGAGACTTCATAATACCTTTAAATACATGTGGCGGATGCATACTAGAGCTTTGCAAATATCTTATTGTATGAACATCCTTCTTATGCACCCTAGTTTGTATTGTTTCATCTTGCTTGTATAGCATAACATCTAAAAATACCATTTCATTTGATGAAAAACACATTTTGAACTTAAAAAAACTTGTTGTGCTATTGATATATCTAACAAACTCATCCAATTCTCCTGTTGTACCTTCCCATATGAAAAAACAATCGTCCACAAATCTAACATAACTTTTTACGTATTTACATAATACGTTTTTAGACTCCAGTATATACTCTTTCTCCCAATTATATAATACCAAGTTAGCAAAAGTATTAGCAACTGACGTCCCCATAGCAACACCTGTTAATTGCTTATAGGGGACGTCATCAAAGATAAAAATATTGTTTGACAGTGTTAAATATAAAAGTGAGCAAATATTCTCAACCTCACAAGGTAATTTAGTCGAAGTACTAAACAGAAGTTTCCTTATTGCTTCTACACCATAGTCAATAGGTATGACGGTGAACAAGGATTCTATATCCAAAGTAACAAAGATGTAGCTACTAGAAGCATTATTATACCATATACTTAGTTTTTCCAAAAAGTGTGCACTATCTTTTATTATGCTTTCACATTTGGCTAACATAACAGCCAATACTGTTTGTAGATATTTGGATACAGGTTCAGTTATCCATCCCTTGCCTGAGACTATGGGTCTCAGTGGAGGGTCATAGAGGGATTTGTGGAGCTTAGGTATTCTATATATTTGAGGAAACTTGGGACAGGGAGTAGAAAAGTAATTAAACAGGTCTATTGAGATTTCGTTGTTTAGTTGCATGTCATAAATAGCCATATTCACCTTAGTTACATGACTCTTTATATCAAGCTGAGTTATCTTTTCAAAGGTGCTAGTGTCAGAAAGAAAAATATTAAACTTTCTTGTGTAGTACTTCCTGTCCATAAGGACAGTTGCCCCTCCCTTATCAGCTTGTTTGATAATTATATTGTTATTCCTTTTCAAATCATTAAGTGCCTTATATTCACAGTATGTTAAATTATAATTTTTAACAGGTTGACATCTTTGTGAAAATAAAGATCTTAGTTCAGTTTCCACAATATTTGTGAAAGCTAAAATTACGGGTGCTAACTGGGGGATGAATAAGCTAGATTTTTTACATCGCGAACAATTAGTTACGGAGTTCCCAAAAATCAGCTTTAGCATAAGATTTCTAGCAAATAATTTAAGATCAATAATAGCATCCACAACATTACCAGAAGCAAAGGGGATAAATTTAAGTCCCTTGCTTAATAACATGTAATGATCGTTTGTTAAAGTCAATTCTGTCAAGTTTAAGGTACCTTTTAACATCTGTGTGTTTGTTACCTGCGCGGCACCTTGTTGCTTTTTTTGGGGCTGTTGAGTTTCCTCTTGCCCCCTTGCTGTTGAAAGTGTTCGCTCAGCATAGTTCCTGAAGCCCCCTCGGCTTGCAGCCTGTGTTCCACAACCTTTTCGGGTTGTTGCAGCCGAAAGGGTAAAAAAGCCGAGATCTCCATTTGCTTCTTCCCTTTCGGTTCATTTGATCCACGTGCTTGTTTTGGTGTTGTAGGTACACTGAAATGTTATAACTGTACATGTTGTTGTGATATTTTAACAGCAGATTCTTATTTTAAGCACCCTGTTACCTTTAAGCTGTTTCATTTTAACTGTACTGCGAACTGCAATACTACGAAATTAGTGTATCTTGCTACGTGCATGGTATGTGATGCCTTCTATGTAGGCAAGACTATGCGAAGACTCAAAGATCGCATTATAGAGCACAAGTCTGAAATTAACAGACAGGTACAGACTAATGCCTTATTTAAGCATATATCACAACATAGTAAGTACAGCTTTAAGTTTAGATGTATTGAGACTGTACAAGTGGGTATGAGGGGTGGCGATATTAATAATTTTTTAGAAATAAAGGAACTAGAGTGGATAATAAGGTTGCATGCAGATACCGCTCCTGGTTTAAATAATGCCATTAGTATAAAACCTATTTTATTAAGACAACAGATGGTTAATTTATAATGCATAATAGTTATATATAGATTAAATTAATAAATAGGCTATTAAGGATATGAAATGTTTTAACTTGTTATAAACTGTTATGATATTATTCTTCACATTTTAAATGTTTTTTATGATTTCTCTCAATAAGTAATTGTTTTTTGAATTTAATTGAGTGAATTTTATTGTCTGGTTTTGTCATGAGTTCTTAACTGTTACCTCTATTTAAATGTAAAGTATTTGGTATTGTGTATGCTGATGAAGGGTTGAGAGCCCGAAAGCTTCAATAAATTACTGGCGTTTCTGTGATTTTTCGTTGTTTTTGAGAACTTCTTGCTCTATCTTAGTGTTTCAAGTACATGATGTAACACCACATACAGATTGACAGTCTGCATACCTCACCCTGTACTTGCAGAATATCCAGCATTTCACCCCATATGTCTACTCTGTTCCTCATACATTTGTGGTTTTCCAGTACTATACAGTAAATAGCAGTGCATTGTTGTAACTACGGACATATTTCAGTGATGGCCTCTCCATCCTGCAGGTAATCTGACCTGTTGCAGCCTGCTGTTATCTAGCCACCTGTTAGGTTACTCGAGTGTAGGCATGGCCCTTTGTCCCCCCATTCATTCTGGATTTGTCCAACTTTATTGCAGTAACAGATTGAGGGGGTTATGACAGTCTGTGGGAATACCACCATATGAGTACCTCACATGCAAAAGATGTTGGATGCTGCCAGATTCAAACCATCAACAACATTGCTCTTCCTACTGTCCCTGGTCCAGTGAGCCATACCAGCTACCAGACAGAGAGGTTTCATTCCTCACACTATCAACAACATACAGGAATTGTCTGGTCTACTGGTATATCATTGCAACTTACTGTTACAGCAGTTGTATGGGAACACTGATGTGTTTGCGGTAGGGGAAGACCAGCCCATGCTCTGCTGGCACAGACAGTCATATGACTGCCCTGTGATCCCACTGTTTGGCATCTCCCTTGAAAAATGTTGTGAAGTTTTCAGCCATGTGGCCTATTGGATATCATGGGACACATACTAATGAACAGAGTACCTGTTGTCTTAAGTGGCTGTTAGATCTCTACAAGTAGCCCAGTAGCCCACCATAGATCTCTGCAAGTACCCTCCCTTGCATAAATGCGGCAGGTCCATATATGCTACCATATTGTAGTACCCCTTACAAGTGGTGTATATGAAATTGACTTACCTTGCGAATGCAGCAGGTCACAGATCTGTAGTTCATTGCTAACTCTGTATGATGCATGCAGTCCACAGCCAACACATGGGGTAGATCAGGTTGTGTGGTCTGGCTGGCATAATTTTTACTAATATGTATACGAGTCATAGTAAGGTGTTGGTCCCTAGGGCCCTAGGTTGTCAGTGCATGTGCTATGCATTGTCTCTTGGTCAAGGCCAGGACATATTGGGCCTCCCTGCATCTGCCTACAGGGACAGCCTGAGGGGGTTCCTCCTCCAAGTCCCCCGGTAGGTGCAGCTGTAGTGACATAGGCACTGGTGGGGGGCTGTGTATCCCTTCCCTTTGCTCATCCTGCTGCAGCTGTTTTCGCAGGATCATATTGTGTAGCATGGCACATACTGTGAACATCTGTGTACATGTTGCTGTAGAGTACTGCAGGGCTTCACTAGATATATCAAGGCACTGGAACCGTGACTTCAATAGCCCAAACACATGATCTATGATGTTCCTAGTTTGTGCATGTGCCTCATTATAGCATTCTTTGGTCAATGTGTATGCATTTCTGATGGGAGTTATCATCCATGGTTCCAGTGCATAGCCAGCATCCCCCAGTAAATGGCCACGCGGGATGTCCCTCCTAGCAAACATCTGGTACAGCTCTGATGTGTCAATCCAAAACCTGGAAATGTTGAGGTAAAATGCTGCATTTATTACAAAGAACTTCTTTCTTGTTTGGAATAAACGCTGCATTTGACCTCAATGTTTCCAGGTTTGGGATTTTTTTATTACTGTTTTGCATTTTGTATCCTGCCTGGTTTACCTACATGCTATTCTTGTCTCTTTGGATTTTTTACAGCTCTGATGTGTGCCAAATATCGGAGTTTTGATAACTACCAGGGCTACCAGCGCACACATTCATAATAATGCCTTCAGGATTGCACACGACCTGGCAGTTGATGAAGCAGTACCCCTTGTGGTTCACGTAGATTCTACCCTCCTCACCAGGTGGTACTTTGATGTGTACATGAGTGCATTCTGTGGCACCCAGTACCTCAGGGTAGTATTCTACATGGTAGAAGTGTTGCATACTGCTGGCCCTCACCGCAGGGGTGAGGGAAAATATATGTGTTCACTGGCACGAGGTAGCATGGCATGGAGGAACTGGTGAAGTACCCAGGATGCTGATACCTGTGAGACCCCCATCATGTCCCCAGTTGGTCTTTGGAATGTACCCATAGCTAGTATCCTAAGAGCTGCAGATATCTTAGTTTCCACTGAGATGGGCTCCCCTCTGTTGGCTCTGGGTCTGAGTTGAGGTCGGCAGAACTCAGTGATTTCTTGCAGTATGTCCCTGTCCACCCTGTAGTGCTCTACAATCTCCGTCTCATGAAGCTGCTGGAAGGTTACCCTGGGCCTGAACACTGTCCTTCTCAGTCTAGGCCTGTTGTCAGCATCAGCAGCAGCTGCATTGACCTCAGCATCTAGCACATTCATATGTAGCAGACCTGCAGCAGCCCCTAGCATTGTCGCAGTTAAAATTCCCAAGTCTGTGCTCCAATGGTGCAAAGTATGGGGGGAAAAATCAGATTGTAAGGTGTATGCTTACTTTATAGTGCTCTACTGTAGGAATAGCCTGTGTGATTGGCCACCCATGATGCATTACACTTGCCAGGTACATCATTAAGGGGTTTTAATGGCCCTAGTTTAAGTGAAACAGGGTTCATCAGTAATTAATATATCACTGGCTTTCTCAGCCAATGACAGCCTTCCCTGCTGAGCACTGTGGTGTGCTGTGCAAACCTGCCCCACAAAGATAAGCAGAGCTTAGCAGTCCATAGACACATCCCCATGGAAGGTCATGCTCAGCATGGCAATGCACCACTCAAATTTGTATTTGGATACTTCTTCTGGGCCCATCTCATTTGCTCACTCAACTGAGTGCAGTGAGATCATATTCTGATTTCAGGCACTCCTACTGTGTAGAAAGAGAGCATTTGGGAAGGACAGCCCCTGTAGCCTCTTAATCCTGCTCTGTTCCCTCTCTCAAAAAAAGTAAATAAATAAATAAATAAATAAATAAAATATATACATATTTTATTCAGATGTTCTTACTGTAACTGTCCTAGTTGCTGTTCTGTGTGCTGTTATCTGTTCAGTCACTCTTACTCTGCACTTATTACTGCTTGTTAGTAGCCTTCTAATTTACTGCCTACTGCACTTGTTTTTTAGTAATTTGTTAATTTAGTTGCAGTTATTTAAAACTGTATTGCCGTAATATTGCTACACACGCAAGTGTGCTAGCCAGCACTGCAATTTGAATCATATTTACTGCTGTTTTAACTGCTTTTCTGTAAAAAAAAAAAAAAAAAATTCTAAGTTTACTTCCTGCCTTTCCTGTAACTAGTCTAGTCCAGATACAGACATGCTGTATCCAGGACTGTTGGCAAGCTTCTGAGCCTCCCAAGCCTTTCTGTGTTGGATGGAAGCCTTCTAGTTTATCAGTGGGAGTGGTAAGCACTAGGTAGCCTATCTACCACGGGAAGAGTGGGTTTTGGCCCAGAAATTGTAGTTCTCTGGCCGTTTGGGCAGTTTTTCCATCTCTTTCTACTTTCTGGTTTAAAAGCCTGCATTTGCATTTGGTCCCCACCTTTCCTGTAACTAGTGTTGTCCAGGTACAGATTTGCTGTATCCAGGACTGTTGGTAAGCTTCTGAGCCCCCCTCAAGCCCTTCTGTGTTGGAGATAAGCCTTCTAGCTTATCAGTGGGAGTGGTAAGCACTAGGTGACCTATCTACCACAGGATGAGTGGTTTCTGGATGAGAAATTATAGTTTATTGGCCATTTGGGAAGCTTTTCCATCTCTTTCAACCTTCTTATTTAAAAGCCTGTGTTTGTGCTATTTTTCTGCCTTTCCTGCTACTAGTCTAGTCCAGGTATAGATTTGCTGTATCCAGGACTCTTTGTAAGCTTCTGAGCCCCCAAGCTTTTCCGTGTTGGAGGGAAGCCTTCTAGCTTATCAGTGGGAGTGGTAAGCATTAGTTAGCCTATCTACCACAGGAAGAGTGGTCCCTGGCCCAGAAATTGTAGCTATTGGCTGTTTGGGCAGTTTTTTTCCATCTCTTTCAACTTTCTGGTTTGAAAGTCGCACTTGCACCTGTTTCTTGCCTTTCCTATAACTAGCCTAGTCCGGTTACAGAGTTGCTGTATCCAGGATTATTAGTAAGCTTCTGAGCCCTCCAAGCCTTTCTGTGTTGGAGGGAAGCCTTCTAGCTTATCAGTGGGAGTGGTAAGCATTAGGTAGCCTATCTACCACAAGAGGAGTGGTTCCTGGCCCAGAAATTGTAGCTATTGGCCGTCAGTTTGTCCATCTCTTTCAACTTTCTGGTTTAAAAGACCACATCTGTGCTTGTTTCCCATCTTTCCTGTAACTAACCTACTGGGAAGCACTTGAAATCCTTAAACTGATACAAGCCTTCTAGCTTAGAAGAGAGACTTTGGAGTGATTAAGTATCAGTTTTCTGTATTTTCTTGCTGTACTTAACTGTTTTCCACCTAAACGCTGATTTTCCAGCATTTATTGTCATTTAAAAAGTAGTTTTTTTCACATGTTGTACTTATTTGACTGCCTGCACTTTTAAAACATCATTTTTTGTTTAAATAATTTAACTGTCATAGGCTACACATTAAAGTGCGATAGCCTTTTCTGATCGTTTGTAGTCATTTAAAGCTGTTTTAGTGTATTTTTTTCACTGTTTTTGCCTTATCTCTTCAAAAAAACAAAACAAAAAAAAAAAAAAAAAAAACAGAAACATTCCTTATTTCCCGCCTTTCTAAGCTAGTATAGTCCAGTTTTCAGGCTAGTGATGAATTCAGGGCTGTGTTACAAGTTTCTGAGTTGCCCATACCTTACTTGGATAGAAGGAAGTTTCTCTGGTCACCTGTGAGAGACGGGAGCTTTGAGCAGCCTATCTGTCCCAGGAGGAGTGGTTCCAGCCCAGAAGTTAGTAGTTTATTGGCCATTTTGTGCTAATTTCTATCTCTTTCATTTCCATGCTATAAAAACCGTGTTTGCACGGTTTTGCATGCCAGACAGTGCTGGTTATCTAGGGTTAAATTATTCCCGGCTCCACTAAGTCTCCACTTCAGTTTTTTTCCCTTGATACTAGCTTAACTCTCAACCTAAGCACTCAAAAAGCATCCTACAGCCCAGCACTTGCTCAGACCTAATAGCAAACGCTAATATACCCTAACACTTGATTACCCAGCAGGGCAAGGCTCTTTATTCACCCCTCAGCAACCAAGCAACTAAGCAGCTCACCCTACTATTCAGGCATGACCAAAGGGCAATTTCAGGTGTACTCTCCAGTCCAGCTGGTGAATCTGGGTATCCTGAGGCAATGTTACAACTGCCTCATGTACACAGACAACCCTCTCCTCCTACCACAAAACACTAATATATGCAAGAGATGCAATTATACAGCCAAACTGGAGGCTAAGCTGTCTCCACCCAAGACTGGAACAGACAGTCAAGAGGAGAAGGTTAACAGTTGCACCACACCTCCGGCCACACAAAGACCTACTAAACCAGCACTGGCAAAAAATACACATAAATACACAAAATCATACTCGGAGGCTCTAATTAAAAACCAGCAAAAGCATCAGAGACCTCCAAAGCAGACACCCAAACAACCTGCACCTCCCGTCACAAACTAGACAACACATAAAACACATAATCAGTGTGCCGCACAATCACAGCCCTTAAGGCGAAATAACATACCTAACACACTAGTAGTAGGTGACTCTATAGTCAGGCACACTGACGTCCCACTTACTAGGCTGGACAAGCAGAAGGTTACTGTTAGCTGCTTGTCAGGAGCCAGAATCTGCCACATAAAACAAGCACTCAGGTCACTCCAGAACAAGTTCAAATATGACTCTTTCATTGTTCATGTTGGTGTGAATGACCTGAAATATACCTCCCTGGACTACATGAAAAGAGACATGGAAGAGCTCGCTGATCATGTAGCCCAGGCTGGTATAACCTTGACCCTGAGTAGCATCCTTTCCTCACCAAGAATGATACCTCAGTATAAAGAAAAAATGATCAATTTCAACAATTGGCTAAGCTGCTGGTGTCATTCAAAGGAGATCCAGTGTCTGTCAGCCTGGGACAACATGCTCGACAAGCCACATTGCTTCACAAGAGATGGCTTGCACCTGTCACCCCTAGGCTTTTTAATACTGGCCAAGGCTCTTGCTGCCCCCATAGTGCCTTTTTTAGGCAAGACTCTAAAGTCAAACCCAACTCCGTAAACAGCACAATTAACAAAAACTGAGGGTTATGCTACTCAATGCCAGGAGTATAAATCTCAAAATGCACGTGCTTGAAGCACTCCTCAGTATGGAGAACTTCGACATCTGTGCAGTAACTGAAACCTGGTTCAAGGCTCCAGAGAGCACCCCAGCACTACTGGGCTACAACTCATACCACCAGTTCTGGCCACAGAACACGGACCAAAACAAAAAAGGAGGGGGTGTATTCATATTCATTAAGGATACCTACACCTCCAGGTTAGTGCCGCAGCATGATACCTCTGAGATCATCCATGTGCAACTAACATCTGGCAAATCTGCAATGCAAATTGTGGCCTGCTACAGATCACCTGTCATAATCCAGGACCACCACTCCACCTTTCTGGAGACACTGGAAAACATGAAGGTCCCACCGAACACCCTGATATTGGGCGATTTCAATTACCCTACCATTAACAGGGAAAACTACTCGAGTACAAACTCCCAGGCCCAGCACTTCCTGGAATTCATCAACTCAAATGCCCTGGATCTGCTGGTAAACTCCCCTATCAGAGGTGAAAAGATATTGGACCTGCTCATCACAAACATGGGCGATAGGTGTTCCACACCAGAGGTTAACCCATCACTGGTTAGATCAGACCATAAACTAATCACTCTGGATGACCACACCCCATCACCACCCCCAACTAAGTAAACCACAGTAAAAAAATTTTCTAATGCAAACTTCATCTTACTTAAGACAGAGGCTGTAAGTTTCACAGCCCCCATGCGAAAGGATAATGCTGCCCAAGATGCAGAAACCTTTAAAAATGCACTCTATGAGCACCTACAAGGATGCATGGATCATGCCATCCCTAGCAAAACCAAGACTCATTCCTCTAAGAGAAGGAAAACAGTCTGATAAACCCCTGCCATAAACAGGCTATACATTAGAAGGAGAAAACTAGTAAAAAAGCAAATCCCAAGAAGGAAAGACATCCCTGATCAGCATCAGTAAGAAACTAAGGTCTCTCATAAAATCATCCAAGGCTAACTTCGAAAGAAAAATAGCCAAGGATTCAAATGATAACCACAAAGCCTTCTTTAGCTATATTAAGAATCTAAGTGGCAACTTGCAGATATGCACTGAACTAGTGCAAAATAGCACAAAATATACTGAACCTACTGATATTGCCAACATCCTGGCAGATAGATTCAGTGCAAACTTCACCCCTCTCTCACCCCCAAAAGGGCCTACAACAATACTGGAAAAGTGTAGTGTCCCGGAAATCACAGATGCACAGGTGAACATAGCCCTTTCAAAAGCCAAAAATACAACATCAATGGGGTCAGATGGTGTTCCAGGCTGCGTCTTGCATGAACTACAGAACGAACTAACCCCCCCACCTAAACATGCTGTTCAACTTCAGCCTCTCCACAAGCTATGTGCCCATAGAATGGTGCACAGCAACGGTTATTCCACTCCACAAAGGACGGGCCACAACTGACCCTGTTAACTATCGCTCCATAAGCCTGACTAGCCTGGTCTGCAAGGCTATGGAGCACATCATCATGGAACTCATTAACAAAGACATTGGGAACCTCCAAACACTTGACCCGACCCAGTTTGGCTTTGTTAAGGGCAGATCATGCCTACTAAACCTGGTTGACTTCTTTGAGACAGTCACCAAGGCCATAGATGAGGGAAAGGTTGTTCACACAGCCTACCATGACCTCGCCAAGATTTTCGACACTATTCCCACTTGGGTATTACAGAAAAACAACAGCCTGAACATAATGCCCTACGTCACACGAGATGGGTTGCCAACTAGCTTGCAGACAGAACTCACACGGTAAGAATAGCGGGCTCCAGATCTGACTCTAAACCAGTCACAAGTGTTGTCCTGCAAGGCTTGGTCCTGGGACCCCTACTGTTCGGTATATACTTCTCAGAAGTACAGGCAAACACAGGAGGACTATGGCTAACAAAGTTCGCTGATGACTGCAAACTGGGAGCCATAACTGACTCTCCGGCTGACAAGGACATCCTCCAAAAGGGCCTTACTGAGACGGACACCTGGTGTCAAAGTCATGGCCTCAAGCTAAATGCCAAAAAATGCATAGTCATCCCGTTTGGGAAAAACAAAACACCCACAAATTACCACATAGGTGGCAGCCCCCTTAATATTCAAGAGGTAATAAGAGATCTGGGGACCCAGGTAGATAATAATCTCTCCTTTGACAATCATATTGCCAAAGTAGTTAGGAAATCCTTCTATGTGGCCCATCTAATTGCTAAAGGGTTTGCATCTAGAAATAAAGATGTTATAGTGCCCCTCTACTCATCACTCATCAGACCCATCATAGAGTACAATGCCCCATTTGGGATGTACCTCACAAGACACTTCCAACAGTTGGAGAGACCACAAAAGTACCTCACCAAGATGATTACCGGCCACAAACATATGTCCTATGTAGCCCGACTGAAAAAACTCTGGCTATACTCAGTGGCATATCGCTTACTCAGAGGTGATCTCTGCCTGACTTACAAAGCTATGTCCAACTCAGATTTGATGGGCATGCTCCACCTAAAGAAATCCAAGTCACTGCAAGCCATGCACTCTAGTGAGCTAAACCTCACCACAACAATAAATAGAACATGCTGGAGGGATAGATTCCTGTCACAGAGACTCCTCATGCTTTGGAACAAAATTCCAAACTACATTAGGCAGAGACCCTCACTGACGAGTGGATGGGTAACAGAAAGTACACCCCTGGGATCACTTCATTGGCTCTGCTTAACAGAGAATCAGTTAATTAATCAATGGGGCGGTGGAAGCCGACACACTCTGGCTAGGCTTATAAATGCCCACGGGCAGATAGCATAGTACCTACCTATGAACCTATGAACATGCACAAACACAATGAAACACATGCCTCAGAGGTAAACACCTCTTAGCAGTCAGTGTACACACTTCCCTACTCAGCTCAGCTGCGCCCCATGCAAGCAGGTGTCACTGAGCTCCAATGAGCTTACAATCACTTGGACACCCCCTCTTTGATGTCAGCTACCTCTTCTGTGGACACAAACAGTTCTGTGCCTACCTGATTGGGATCTGTGAACACAGATACCTATTTGTGCTATTCAGTAACCCCAGCTCATTTGCATACAGATCAGTGGACAGAACCTGGTAACCACATGGTTCCAGGCATGTCTTGTTGGCAATCACAGCTGTGTAACATTGTACATACTCCACACAGGATTGTATAATGCATTACTGTTACAATCTCACAAATTCTGTTTTTTACACTCTTTTTATATATTTTTTCCAATAAAGGTGTGTTTGTGCACTGAGGTGCACTGAACAAGCATAAAAAAGGTATTAAACAAATAAAATTATTTTACATTATTTTCCATACGGTTTTGAACACAAGGTGAATAGTTTTGCACATATCTGTGTCCACTGTGCTATTTCTGACACTCTAAGTACACTTTTACAGCCCCTGGTGTCATTTCTACATCCTGTACATGTAATTTTTATGTGTACATTATGGCCACCAACACAGTGTCTGCAGGACTGCCCGTCTGCTTGCTGGATCACTCTACCACCCTCATTTGCATGCATTTCACCTGCTTATGAGGTAATTTGCATGTCTGTATTTGTAGACTCGTGCATGCCCCTCAGCTCCATTTACTGGATCGCACATCTGCTTACTTCCGTTTAAGTACTGTACTACATTGCCTACACAGAAAATAAGTATGTGTCGGCTTTATTGATTTCCCCCATTATGTTTTTACCTATTTGTTCTGACAGCAGTGTCAGTTGATTGAATGATTTACTAAGTACTGATGTAGGAGATAAACTGATTGACAGGATATAGTAAAACTAATGACCGATTCATGCAAGTACAGTAAGTTGTTATTTTGCTCATGTGGCTGTTGTTTTCTTCTGTTCATTGTCCTAACAATGCCCTGGTTACTCCAAGATTGAAATCTATAATATGTGTGTTTAGTTGTTCTGGTGTGAGTTTATTTTCTAATACACGTTTGTGGTTGTGTATGCATTCAGGTTTGTTTGCTTGTACTGGTGTACATGTGTGCCTGTGTATTTCAAGGTAAGGGGTATTGTGCTAGCCTCTTTATAGGATGACTACATTATTCATTCCTTCATTTGATATTTGATATTGATGTCGTGCCTGACTGGTGACAGTGGTGGAGGTGGTGTAAAATTATGCAACATGACTGATATTTGTGTTGAAATATGAAACAAATTCTGTAGCTTTATTTTATTTATGGTAAATAGACAAAAGCACTTCCTGTATTGACAGCTGTACTTAAATATGGTGCATGAGTAAAATATATTCAGACTGCAGACAGAAACTATACAGAAAATCTTTAGACATTTAGTATTCAAAGTGGAAACTAGAAAAGATTACCACTATTAACTTTGCAAAATGTCAGCTTCTGGAAATTCTCTCAAATCTAACCAGGTGACTGCAAGCAGTATAGACAGAACTGTATGACCATCAAAATTATATCCTTTTTCTGTACTTTTTTAATTAAAAAATACTTTTGTCCCATAGCACACCTAACATAGGAACATCAAGAAAAAAAAAAAATATATATATATATATATATATATATATATATATATATATATATGTGGATCTACCTGACAACATCGACACGTCATAACACCGACAACGACTTAGAAGATCGACAAGTCAGAAGACCGACGGAGGAAAACACCAACGCTGAGAACACTGAGATGGGGAAAGGATGTGTAAGTATGCGGTAGTGACGGCCGTTAGGGTGCGAGTAAGGTAAGTGTGCAATGTTGACGGTCTGTAGGGATAGGGGTGGGATAAGTGAGTTAGGGTTAGGGCGCGGGTTAGGTAAGGGTGCAGTAGTGATATTTTTTGGGTTAGGGGCAGGTTAAGTGAGTTAGGGTTAGGGCGCGGGTTAGGTGAGTGTGTGATAGTGACGGACCTTAGGGTTAGGGTTTTGGTTAGGGTTGTAGATAGTTGTGTATGTAAGGGTTAGTGTTGGTTTGTAAGGATTTTGGCGTGCTTGTGTTGTGTGTGTGGGTTTTGGACAGGCGATTTGTTTTGTTTGTTGTTATGATGTGTCGAGTGTATGAGGTGTCGTGTTTGTGAACTGTCGATTATGTGGTGTCGGTGAAGTCGTTGTCGGTGTTGTGAAGTGTCGATGTTGTCAGGTAGATCCGTATATATATATATATACATATATATATCTATATATATATATATATATATATATATATATATATATATATATATATATATACAGCCACTATGGTCAGGTAGTTAGCCACATCCTCCACAGATGTTGGGGCTCCCTCAGTAGGCAAAGAAAAATCTCACTTTTCAGTCCTGGGAAAGGGAACAGGAAGGCTTCCTTGTTGTGTCACAATACTGTGCCCATCCCTGGGTAAGCAGCAGCTGCCATTAGTAACATGGTTGACCCCATTTTTCCTGTCAGAAAGAAATGGAAAACCAAGCATGTATCTACTTCTCCTCAAATTTCATTGGATAGGAGTAATTTACTGGGGCTGGTTCAGGGTTTGATTCTGGTTATTGATCCTTTTTGTAGAGTAGTTTCTGGTAAATGAAAGAGGTATGTCTTCTTTCTTGAAGATATTTAAGATTATGAATCTGAACAGAAAGATACAGGGATGGATTCATGGTTTTGTTCTCAGATTTCTGATTCAGACTCAGAAGAGAGTTCTCTTTCTGATTCTCCCTGTGGAGGGTTCTCTTTCTCTGAGACTACAGATAGAATTTCTCAGTGTTTTCAGTGAGAGAGCACTGAGGTTTCTCAGTCCTTCAAAAACTAATATGAGTTGTTAAAAAAAGGACTTTCCAGAACCTACACCCATTCCTCATGTCCTGTCTGCTTTAGAAGATATGTTCATAGGTTCATAGGTTGGTACTAGGCTATCAGCCCTAGGGCCTATAGAAGCCTAGCTATAACAATTCCCTGGGTAGTTCTTCTCATACTATTTACTTCCCTGGACCCCTGTCTAGCAGGGAGACTGACGTGATCCTCGGGGTGAATTTCCTTTCTCCCATCCAATCGTCAAGGTTCCTTTTGAAGAGGTCCAAAGAGGTACTCTGCTTGACATGTATGGGCAATCTATTCCAAAGTCTGGGGAGTCTCTGGGTCAGGAACCTATCCCTCCAGCATGTTTTGTTTATTGTGATGACAAGGGTTAGATCCCTGGAGTGTGTGGCTCTGAGGGATTGGGATTTCTTTAAGTGTAGCATGTCCAACAGCTCTGGGTTTGACATGGCCTTGTATATTAAGCAGAGATCGCCTCTGAGTAGACGATATGCAACAGAGTATAGCTGGAGTTTTTTAAGGCAGTCAGCACAGGGCATCTGCTTTAGGCCTGTGATTCTTTTAGTGATGTATTTCTGCGGCCTTTCCAGTTGTTGCAGATGTCTTGAGAGGTACATACCAAATGGGGCGTTGTATTCTATAATGGGTCTAATGAGGGATGAGTGCAGTGGGACAATGATCTCCTTTTTTCCGGATGAAAAGCCCTTAGTGATGAGGTGTGCCACATAAAAGGATTTCCTGACTGTTGTGGCGATGTGGTTATCGAAGCTGAGACCACTGTCCACCTGTGTCCCTAAGTGTCTTATCACACTTTTGGTATTTAGTGTACTGCCACCTATATGGTAATTCATGGATACATGTTTTTTCCCAAAGGGGATAACTATACATTTCTTGGCATTGAACTTGAGCCCATGGCTCTGGCACCAAGCATCTGTTTCTGTAAGGCCCTTTTGTAGAGTATCCACATCATTTGGGGATTCAATAATGGCTCCCAGTTCGCAGTCATCTGCAAACTTTGTTAGCCAGAGTCCCTTAGTGTTGGCCTGTACTTCAGAGAAGTAGATGCCAAACAAGAGTGGTCCCAGGACTGAATCCTGAGGTACTCCACTTGTCACTTGTCTGGAGCTGGATTTGGAGATGGCTACTTTTACAGTGTGGGTTCTATCAGTAAGCCAGTTAGCAACCCATTGGGTAATGTAGGGATTAATGCCCAGCTCAGTAAGTTTATCTATGATTCCAGAGTGGAGGATGGTGTCAAAGGCCTTGGCAAGGTCTAGATAGGCTATGTGGACCACCTTACCCTTGTCCATGGCTCTGGAGACTGATTCAAAGAAGTCAATCAGGTTCAGGAGACAAGATCGGCCCTTCACAAACCCAAACTGGGTGGGGTCCAGTGTTTGAAGGTTGCCAATGTCTTTGTCTATAAGTTCCATGATAATACGCTCCATGTCCTTGCATATAAGGCTTGTCAGACTGATGGGACGTTAGTTTCCGGGATCCAAGGTGGATCCCCCTTTGTGGAGTGGGATAACTGTAGCTCTGCGCCACTCAGTTGGCATGAAAACTGAGGTGAGGCTATGATTAAACATGACACTTAGGTGAGGTGCCAGTTCATATTGTAGTTCATGTAGTACACAGCTTGGGATGTCATCTGGTTCCACGGATGCAGTATTCTTAGAATTGGAGAGTGCATTTTTTTACCTGTGTGGCTGTTATTACCGGAATATGGCAATCTTCCGGTATTGAGATGGGCCATTTAGGGGGTGAGAGGGGGGTGAAGTTGGCACTGAATCGATCTGCCAGGATATTGGCAATATCCTTGGGATCAGTATATTTAATGCCATTCTGTTTTAGCTCAGGGCAGATCTGAGCACTGCCATTTAGATTCTTGACATAGTTATAGAATGCCTTGTGATTGTCTTTGGAATCTTTGGCAATTTTATTTTCGTAACTAGCTTTGGAGGATTTTATGAGGGATCTCAGTTTCTTACTGAGGCTGGTAAGGGAGTTTTTTGCATCCTGGGATTTTCCTCTTTTCTGCAACAGTTTCTTCCTTTTGTTGTAAAGTTTGTTTATGGCAGGGAGCCACCAGATTGGCTTCCTTTTTTTGGATGAGAGCATCTTGGTTCTATTTGGGATGGCACTATTCATGCATTAGTGGATGTGCTCGTACAGTGCCTTAGTGTAGGATTCAGCAGTTGAACTTTCAGTTCCTGTCTGCATGGGTGTCATGAAGTTTGTCACTTCTGACTTGAGTAGCATGAAGTTGGCTTTGGAGAAGTTTTTTTATGGAGGTTTCTTTACTGGGGGGTGGGAGTGGGATGTGGATGTTAAAGGTGATTAGCTTATAGTCAGACCTGACTAACAAGGGGGTGACAATAGGTGTGGAACATCGATTTCCCATGTTGGTAATGACCAGGTCTAGGATATTGGAGCCCCTGGTGGGACTATGGATTAGTTGATCCACGACGTTGGAATTTATGAATTCCCAGAACCGTTGGGCAAAGGTGTTGGTACATGAGTAGTTTTCCCAGTTAATGGCAGGATAGTTAAAATCACCCAGTATTAGGGTGTTTGGTTCTATCTTAATATTTTCCAGTATGTTTAGAAAGGTGTAGTGAGAATCTTGGGGTATGGTGGAGGATCTGTAGCAAGCTACAATTTGGATTGCAGTCTTACCTAGTGTTATTTGCACCTGGAGAATTTCAGACGCATTGTGTTGGGCAACTAGCCTGGTGGTGTGAATATCCTTGGTGAATATTGACACTCCCCGACCTTTAGTATTTCGGTCCTGGTTTGGTGGCCGAAAAGTGTGGTAAGAGTTGTAGCCTGGTATTGCAGGGGTGCTCTCTGGAGCCTTGAACCAGGTCTCAGTTACTGCATAGATATCGATGTTCTCCATTTTTAGGAGTGCCTCAAGAGAGTGCATTTTGAGGTTTAGACTTCTAGCATTGAATAGCATTACCTTCAGATTTTGCATGCTTGTACCTGTTACGGTGGTGGTTTTGTCCTTTGAACTTTGCCTAAAAAAGGCACCCTAGGGGTGGCATGACCCTTAGCCAGTAACCTGAATCCCAGGGGCGACAGGCGCAGACCATCTCTGGCAAAGCATCGTGGTCTGTCAATCATGTCATCCCAGGCAGACAGATACTGGATCCCCTTTGAATGACACCAGAAGCTTAGCCAATTGTTGAAGTCAATCATTTTGTCCTTATATTGTGGTATCATTCTGGTCGAAGGCAGGATGCTACTCAGGGCTAGGGTCATACCTGCCTGGGCCACATGATCTGAGAGCTCTTCCATGTCTCTTTTCATATAGTCCAGGGAGGTGCATCTCAAGTCATTCACTCCAACATGGACAATGACAGAGTCATATTTGTACTTGTTGTGGAGTGACTTGAGTGCATGCATTATGTGGCAGATCCTGGCACTCGACAGGCAGCTGACTGTAATTTTATCCTTGTTCACCCTGGTGAGAGGGACATCAGTGTGCCGGACTATAGAGTCACCTATGACTAAAGTGTTAGGTACATTGTCTTGCCTTAGGGGCTGTTGCTAGGTGGCACAATGGTGTTGTGAACTATGTGACACTTTGGTTGTGATTGGTGTTTGTTTGCATTTCAGCTTCAGAGGTCCTTGTTGCTTGGGCAGGTTACAGTTAAAGGCCTCTGCATATATGGTTTAGTGTTGCTATATGTGAGTGTTGGTGGTGTGGGTTTAGAAGGGCTATGTGTTGCTTGAGGTGTAGTGTGGATGTTAACCTTTTCCTCTTGACTGTCTAGCACAATCTTGGGTGGAGAGAGCTTTGCTTCCAGTTTGGCTATGTAAGTGTATCTCTCACAGGTTGTAGTGTTGGGAGGTAGGAGGAGAGGGTTGTCTGTGTACATGAGGCAATTGCTGCATTGCCCCAGTATTCCCAGATTCACCTGGTGGACAGGAGAAATCACCAGAAGCTGACCCTTGGACATGCCTGGTTTGGTGCTTTTTTTTTTTTTTTTTTTTTTTTTGTAAAGTACAGAAGCTGTTTTCCCTTACCTTAGCAAGGTACTTTGCAATTATAGGCTGTTTAGTGCCTACTATTAATTTCTCCTTATTAACAAGGAGAGTTGAGTGCTTGTATCAGTGTAAGGCTTCCTAATGCTTTCCAGCAGGTACTAGAGAAAGTGCCAGTCACAGGAATGCTTAAAGGTAAGATGAAAAAAATGCACACTGCATTGTGCACTAGAGGAGATAGATGTGAAAGTAGGTAACTTAAGTTTTATCTGTTTAAAACGTTAAGGTTTAGTGGAGAGTTACTATTTTTAAAACAGCAAGATGGATTGAAAGAGGTTGTCACTTTTGTATTCTGGTACTATGGAATACAATAGGATGGCTAATAAATTTGAATAGTTGAAGGGGAGGGATTTCAAAAATAATGATTTTGTGATTACTCACACAAGCCAGTGAAAGTACAGAGGAAATGAGATGTATGGTCAGATTAACATAAGAGGCAGGCAACTAGAAAGACAGTGGTATGTAACAAGACAACTGTAACTGGGTGGGAGGGGGGAAAATTCTGCCTGACTCAGAAGAGAGAGAGCTGTGGTCTCTTTTGAAGTTTTAATATGCTGTTAAAGCAGAATGCAAGTAAAACACAAGGTAAAGAAAACAAACCACAGTATTCAAAACATAGAAAGGCAATAAAGTAATACAAAATACAAAAAATAAAAGCAAACTAACCTTTCCTTCACAGCAAAGTGCAGCAGAGTCTGGATGAGCCTTTCTGGTAAAGCTCTGAAATGTTTTATTTTACCCCTTAAATAGAAGGTTTAGTTCCTAGCTCCAACCCCTCAGTTAACAAATGATTAACCTTAAGTGACCTCTTCTATCTTATGAATGAGTCCTTAATTGATCAGTTCTAATTTCTGCCTGAGTCAGTTCTAATTTCTGCCTGACTCAGAAGAGAGAGAGCTGTAGTCTCTTTTCTGAAGTTTTAATATGCTGTTAAAGCAGAATGCAAGTAAAACACAAGGTAAAGAAAACAAACCACAGTATTCAAAATATAGAAAGGCAATAAAGTAATACAAAATACAAAAAATAAAAGCAAACTAACCTTTCCTTCACAGCAAAGTGTAGCAGAGTCTGGATGAGCCTTTCTGGTAAAGCTCTGAAATGTTTTATTTTACTCCTTAAATAGAAGGTTTAGTTCCTAGCTCCACCCCTCAGTTAACAAATAATTAACCTTAAGTGACCTCTTCTATCTTATGAATGAGTCCTTAATTGATCAGTTCTAATTTCTGCCTGACTCAGTTCTAATTTCTACCTGACTCAGAAGAGAGGGAGCTGTGGTCTCTTTTAAAGTTTTAATATGCTGTTAAAGCAGAATGCAAGTAAAACACAAGGTAAAGAAAACAAACCACAGTATTCAAAATATAGAAAGGCAATAAAGTGATACAAAATACAAAAAATAAAAGCAAACTAACCTTTCCTTCACAGCAAAGCGTAGCAGAGTCTGGATGAGCCTTTCTGGTAAAGCTACAAAATGTTTTATTTTACCCCTTAAATAGAAGGTTTAGTTCCTAGCTCCACCCCCTCAGTTAACAAATGATTAACCTTAAGTGACCTCTTCTATCTTATGAATGGGTCCTTAATTGATCAGTTCTAATTTCTGACTGACTCAGAAGAGAGAGCGAGAGAGCTGTGGTCTCTTTTGAAGTTTTAATAAGTTGTTAAAGCAGAATGCAAGTAAAACACAAGGTAAAGAAAACACACCACAGTATTCAAAATATAGAAAGGCAATAAAGTAATACAAAATACAAAAAATAAAAGCAAACTAACCTTTCCTTCACAGCAAAGTGTAGCAGAGTCTGGATGAGTCTTTCTGGTACAGCTCTGAAATGTTTTATTGTACCCCTTAAATAGAAGGTTTAGTTCCTAGCTCCACCCCCTCAGTTAACAAATGATTAACCTTAAGTGACCTCTTCTATCTTGTGATTGAGTCCTTAATTGATCAGTTCTAATTTCTGCCTGACTCAGTTCTAATTTCTTCCTGACTCAGAAGAGAGAGAGAGCTGTGGTCTCTTTTCTGAAGTTTTAATATGCTGTTAAAGCAGAATGCAAGTAAATCACAAGGTAAAGAAAACAAACCACAGTATTCAAAATATAGAAAGGCAATAAAGTGCTACAAAAAATAAAAGCAAACTAACCTTTCCTTCACAGCAAAGTGTAGCAGAGACTGGATGAGCCTTTCTGGTAAAGCTCTGAAAAGTTTTATTTTACCCCTTAAATAGAATGTTTAGTTCCTAACTCCACCCCCTCAGTTAACAAATGATTAACCTTAAGTGACCTCTTATATCTTATGGATGAGTCCTTAATTGATCAGTTCTAATTTCTGCCTGAGTCAGTTCTAATTTCTACCTGACTCAGAAGAGAGAGAGCTGTGGTCTCTTTTGAAGTTCTAATATGCTGTTAAAGCAGAATGCAAGTAAAACACAAGGTAAAGAAAACAAACCACAGTATTCAAAATATGGAAAGGCAATAAAGTAATACAAAATACAAAAAATAAAGCAAACTAACCTTTCCTTCACAGCAAAGCATAGCAGAGTCTGGATGAGCCTTTCTGGTAAAGGTGTCTTGCTGTCTGCAATTTTCCTGATAGTCAGCTAGCTGTTCCTAAAATGGCAGCTAGGATGTGTATAGTTCCTCAGTCTTTTAATTTTAATACACTTTTCCCAACCCAAACTCAGCAGCTATAGCCATAGTGGAGCCCACTGCTGCTCAGCAGTTAGATAATTACAATCTTCCTCTTTCTAATAAGAATGGGAAATTATAATAAATAGGTATAGAAAAAAGTGCATATACTTCTGCAACTTTGATTTTTCAAAATTTTAGATTGACAGGCTCATATGTTAATTTTTTTCTGAGATATAGTGAAAGCATGACAAATGTTATTCTGATGCCCATGCCCTGGCCCAGCAATCAAGGAGTCTCAGTCCTCATCACTAACACCAGAGAGGGCATCTCATATATGAAGAAAGGATAACAAATACACACAGTAAAGTGCAATTTCCCTTAAGAGCACACATAGATCACAGTCAGTCTGGGGCTGGTCGCTCCCTTGTTTTCCAGGTCCCCAATAAGACTCCCCATTGGCACAGCTATAGGGTCCAGATCTCAGCCTAGATGGGCAAGCTAAACCCTCCAGCACCTTCTCTGTCCAACCAGTGCTTCGTGTCCCTGCCCAAGTTGCTGACACACACACACTTTGAGATAAGAGTTTATGCAACCACACAGACACTCCTGGGAAAGGATGGTACAGGTTCTCCAGCTGTGCCCCTATCACCCAGACTATATGGTAGTACCGCTTGCCACCACCCAGCTAATACGTATCAGCTATCAAAGGCCCTTAAAAGGGTGTCCAATTATTACTGTGCAATATTATTATTCAATTGGTAGTATAACTAAACAGTCAATGCTTATTGGAGTGAATTGGTACACTAATCACTATAAATATGCAAGGTACTCTAGAAATTAAATTATCTCTACACAAAACAGCCACAGTTGAAATGTTTAAAAATATTTAATAATAAATAATAAAAACACAAGACAATACTTCTTACTACACAGTGCTAGTCAAGAGTTCAGAGATCACAGAAAAATACTTAAAATAATTTGGTAATACAGTTCTGACATCACAGAAAAACACTTAGTCTAATATTTCTAGTTCCTAGCTATTTCTAAATGAAAACACAAGTATAAGATAACTTACATAAGAGCAAGACAGTGCTGTGAGTTGGATGGTCTAGACAAAAAATGCTTAATCCTCTCTGGTTCTCTCTGTTTAAATTGAAATTTCAGTTCTGATTCACATTACCTCATTCTTCACAATTTCATAGGGTTCCCAGGCTACACATTACATCATTCTTCACACTTCCCTGGGTTCCCAGGCTAATAGAAACTGCATTTATATTCTTAACATCTCCTTTTTTTTATCTTGTAGCTGGTCAGGAAACAGAGCAATAAAAATACATTTTCATGTTTAAATCTAGCAATTTAACTCTTGGTTAAAACAATAGCAAGAATTTCTTCATTTAGACTCTTCGGCACCACTGTCTACATGGAAGGGTCACCACATGCTTTACTTTTGTCAGTAGAGTGCTCTGTTGTAATTTTTTTTCCAGTTCCACATGTAACACTATTTCTTTACATTTAAGACAACAAGCCTGTAGTTTACATTCATATTTACAAATTACAGAATTATCTGCAAAATTATATCTGGCTAGGCTGGCAGCCTTCACACCCCCCCCCCCCACCGGAGAACTCAAGATTGTTTTTCAAGTGACTCTTGAGAAACGCTGCTTGAGAGGGTTAGCTCTATCTGAGTGTACCTTACCCCATTCCCTGTCTTGAGAGCCCATCTGCATTGGCATTGCTAACCCCACTCCGGTGCTGCACTGACATATCATATGCATTCAACCCCAGGCTCCATCTTAGCAACTTGGTATTTTGCTGGCTGGCTCTGTTTAACCATGTTAGGGGGTTGTGATCTGTCATTACAGTGAATTTCCATCCATACAGATGAGGCTGAGGTTTCTGCAGTGCCCACACTATGGCTAGACATTCATTTTCTACAGCTGCATAGCATTCCTCCCTGTGATGGAGCCTATGACTGAGATAAACCACTGGCTGCTCTTTTCCCTCTGAAGAAATCTGGTTAAGTACAGCCCCCACCCCATGGTTCAAAGCATCCACCTGCCCAACAAATTATTTGCTGTAATCTGGACTGGTTAACACAGGGGGTCCTCCCAAAACTTCTTTAAGCTTCTGGAATGCCTGCTCACATGCTGGGGACCACACTACCTTATCTGTTCTGTTATTCCTTGTTAGGTCTGTGAAGGAAGCAACTACGGTACTATAACTGAGTATGAATTTTCTGTAGTACCCTGCTGTCCCAAAAAATCCACTCATCTGTTTTTTTAGTAACAAGTGTAGGCCATGCCTGAATGGCTTCCACTTTGGCATGTTTTGGCCTTATCTTACCACTCCCCACTCTATGTCATAGGTAGGAGACCTCTGCCATACCCACCTGACATTTGCTCAGCTTAATGGTCAACCCTGCCCTCTGTAGATTGCCCAGCACCTCCCTGACATGCTGAAAGTGCTCTGGCCAGGAATGGCTGCAGATGGCAATATCATCTAGGTAAGCAAGGGCAAACCCTCCTGCTCCTGCTAGGATATGATCTACCAGTCTCTGGAAAGTTGCTGGAATGTTCTCCATCCCAGAGGGCATCTTTGTGAACTTATACAAGCCAAAAGGAGACTTAAAGGCTGACTTCTCTCTAGCACTGGGAGTCAAGGGCACCTGCCAATAACCCTTGGTAAGATCAATGGTTGTAAGATACTTAGCCACACCCAGCTGCTCTAGGGCCTCATCTGTCCTAGACATGGAGTAAACATCTGACTCAGTGTGACTATTTAATTTCCTGTAGTCCACACAGAACCTGCTGCTGCCATCCTTCCTTGGCACCAGCACCACTGGGGAGGCCCAGGGACTGCTGGATTCTTGAATCACCCCTAGTTCCAACATCTCCTATACCTCTTCCCTCAGAGTCTGTTTGACTCTCTCAGGCACTCTATAAGGGGCCTACCTAATAGGCCTTTGGGGTCCTGTATCTACCTGGTGCTGCCCCAGGTGGGTGCACCCTGGTTTCCCAGTGAACATGTCCCCAAATTCCTGCAACACTTCCTGGATTTCTTGAACCTGGGTAGGAGATAGCTGCTGGGACATTGCTACCCCTTCCACTGAGGTGTCAGCCTGAGCCTCACTGAGGAGATCAGTTCCCAGATCTCCCTCAGACTCCTCCTACAATCCACTGCAAATGCTCAGCACAAAAGCCTCCCTATCATGGTAAGGTTTCATCATGTTAACATGGTACAATTTGTGCCCCTGTCTTCTGCCTAGTAGTTCCACCATGTAGTTAACATCACTTACCTTCTGTACCACCTTGTAGGGTCCCTCCCAAGGTGCTTGCAGTGTGTTGTGTCTGACAGGAATAAGAACCATTACCTGCTGCCCCACACCATACTCTCTAGCTTGAGCATTCCTGTCATACCACACCTTTTTCTGTTGTTGGGCTTCTGCCAGGCTCTCCTGGGCCAAGCCCATTAGTTCCCTGAGCCTTGTCCTGAGGTTTAGGATGTATGCCACAACAGACTCCTTGTGAGCCTCACACTCACCTTACCACTCATCTCCAATTAAATCAAGAGGTCCCCTCAACCTATGGATTCCTGGGGAACCTCTCTGTAAGCAAACAACAGATGGGGCAAATATTTATCTCACTCTCTCTCAAACTGATCTGCAAATACCTGTAGCATGGACTTGATTGTAGAGTTTAACCTCTCAGCAAGACCATTAGTCTGAGGATGGTAGGTGTTGCTCTTCATGTGCTTCACCCCGCAGGACTTCCACAAACAAGCCAGCAGGTCTGACATGAAATTGGCACCTCTGTCAGTCTGTATTTGTATTGGGAAACCTAGCCTGCTGAAAATCTCTAACAAAGCATTTGCCACCTTCTCTGCCTCAATGGACGACAAAGCCACTGCCTCAGGGTATCATGTAGCATAATCCACTACCACTAGGATATACATTTTCCCTGTGGAACTTGGGGTACTCAGAGGACCCACAATATCCATAGCTACCCTCTGAAATGGCTCCTCAATCACAGGCAAAGGCATCAAAGGAGCTCTCACCTTGTCTTCTGCCTTGCCTACCTTTTGGCACTGCTCACAGGTCCTGCAGTACCCTGTTACATCTCTGGAAATTTTAGGTCAACAGAAGTTCTGCATAATACACCTCTTTGTATGTTTTATGCCCATATGACCTGCAAAGGGCATATCATGGGCTATGGCTAGAAGCACCAGATGGTAGGCTCTAGGCACTACCAACAGCTGTACTCTCTCACCTTCTAGCCCTCCCTCAGACGTCCACTCTCTGTATAGTAACCCTTTGTCCCAGTATACAGATTCCCCCTTTCCTTGAGAATCAGGTGCCTCCCTAGCTACCTGCCTCAGGCCTTGCAATGCAGGGTCTAAGAGCTGAGCCTGTGTCAACTCTCTCCTTGTAACTCTTCCCAGCTCCCCTTCCACAGGAAGTCAGGCATCCTCTGACAGTGGTGCCTCACTGTCAGTCTGAGTACTATTCACCTCTATCTTTGCAGTCCCTCTGTCCAAGGGAACATCAGTACCCACAAGCAGCTGTGGCTCACCTTCAGTTTCACTGCTACAGAGTATCTCCCTCCCTTAAATAACCACCTCACCAGTCCTGGCTGCAAGCAAGCAGTCTGTCTGGGTCTCCCCCAGGCTACCAGACCCACATGCTTGTCTCTTAGTCTGACTGCATGTAACTGCATAAGCACATGGTACTACCTCATCCAAAGCCTTCCCTCTCAAGACATCTGCAGGGTGGTAGTCTAGTACCCCTGTTATCTCAAGACAACATACTATTGGCATTTTGTCTTTCCCACTTACTGGCTCTCTCACCTTTTGTTCCCCACCTTGCCTCTGTGGACACCTGTATGCCACATGGCCCCACTGGTTGCATTCAAAACATTTAACCCTAGCTCCTGGATGTGTATCTGGACTAGTGGCTTCCCCTGCTACTGACAGATTCTGTTTTGGCAGTCTGTGCTGCCCACCATGGGTTCCTTTAGACCCATGAGCAGTACTGGGGGGTCCTCTTCCTGTGTAGGGCTGCCCTGCTTGCCAGGTATAGGTCTCCCATCTTCCCCAACTCATCTGAAGTAGCACATTGTCTATCAGCTAACCAGATCCTCATGTCCTCAGGCAAAGTGCTAAGGGCTTGTTCCATCACCAAAAGGTCTGCTAGCCCTTTAAAAGTGGTTACCCGACATCCAATCACCCACCCATGGAAATAAGTGCTCAGTTCAGCAACATATTCACACACACTTTCATCTGCCTTGCGTCTATGTTCACAAAACTTTTTCCTATACGTTTCAGGTAGCTTAAAAAACTCTAATAGACAATTTATTACAGCAGTATAATCAAAACATGCAACATCAGGCATTTTAAACAATACAGTTACAGCTTTACCATGGAGTAAGGGGGTCAGCAACCATACCCAGAGCCTTTGGTCAATACTATACTGTTTGCATACCCTCTTAAACATAAGAATAAAACAATCAAAATTATCCCCCTCTTTAAACTGTGGAAGAAATTTACTGACCTGCTGTGCTTCTGGGATCCAGTTACTCCCTTCCCCATTACCTCCATGACTCTGGCAAAGAGTCAACATTTCTCTCTCATGCATCCTCTGCCTCTCCTTTTCCTCAGCCTCTTTCTCCAAATGCCTGGCCTCCAACTCAAGTCTATTTAGCTCCAGATGGATTTTCAAGTCCTCTACAGAAATGTTGAGCTGTCCATTCTCCGAGGGTATTATATCTCCACTGCCAGTCTGATTGTCCTTCTGGTTGCTGTTTTCTGATGCAGCAATCAGGTCTGCCTTAGTCAGGTTTCCATGCATCAGTCTCCTAGCCTGGCACATCTCCACTGGCTGACTCCTTATCAGCTTACCATACTCCTCTGCTGACATGCTGCCTGCTCACTCTGACTAACTAAGCTAACAAAAGAAATAAAACAATTGTGATCTGAACTCTGAGTATTCACTGCATGGCTGATTTAGAGTACAAAACACCTTCAAAGCTCACTGAACACAAGCTACAGGGAGTCACTCTACCCACAACACTACAAGCCAATTAGTATTTGCCACCAATTAATATGTGATGTGGATATCCCACCTCTGACAAACAATTAATATGTGACACTCATGCCCTGGCCCAGCAATCAGGGAGCCTCAATCCTCACCACTAACACCGGAGAGGGCATCTCATATATGAAGAAAGGATAACAAATACACATAGTAAAGTGCAATTTCCCTTAAAAGCACACAGAGATCACAGTCAGTCTGGGGCTGGTCAGTCTTCTGCTCTCCATGTCCCCAATAAGACTCCCCACTGACAAAGCTATAGGGTCCAGATCTCAGCCTAGCTGGGCAAGCTAAAACTTCCAGCACCCTCTCTGTCCAACCAGTGCTTCGTGTCCCTGCCCAAATAGCTGACACATACATACTTTGAAATAAGAGTTTATACACCCACACAGACACTCCTGGGAAAGGCTGGTGCAGGTTCTCCAGCTGTGCCCCTATCACCCAAACTATATGGTAGTACCACCTGCCACCACCCAGCTAATACTTATCAGCTACTCAAAGGCCCTTTAAAGGGTGTCCAATTATTACTGTGCAATATTATTATCCAATTGGTAGTATATATACACAGTCAAGGCTTATTGGAGTGACTTGGTACAGTAATCACTATAAATATGCAAGGTACTTTAGAGATTAAACTATCTCTACACAAAACAGCCACAGTTGAAAGGTATAAAAATATTTCATAATAAATAATAAAAACACAAGACAATACTTCTTACTACACAGTGCTAGTCAAGAGTTCAGAGATCACAGAGAAATACTTAAAATAAATCAGTAGTACAGTATTGACATCACAGAAAAACAGTGTAATATTTCTAGTTTCTAGCTATTTCTAAAAGAAAACACAAGTCTAAGATAACTTACATAAGAGCAAGACAGTGCTGTGAGTTGGATGGTCAAGAAAAAATGCTTAATCCTCTCTTGTTTTCTCTGATTAAATTGAAAGTGCAATTCTGATTCACATTTCATTATTCTTCACACTTTCCTGTGGTTCCCAGGTTACACATTACATCATTCTTCACACTTCCCTAGGTTTCCAGGCTAACAGAAACTATATTTACATTCTTAACATCTCCTTTTGTTATCTTGCAGCTGGTCAGGAAACAGAGCAATAAAAATACATTTGCATGCTCAAATCTAGCAATTTAACTCTTGGTTAAAACAATAGCAAGGCTTTCTTCATCTAGGCTCTTCAGCACCACTGTCTACATGAAAGGGTCACCACATGCTTTACTTTGGTCAGTAGAGTGCGCTGTTGTCACATTTTTTCCAGTTCCAGATGTAACACTATTTCTTTACATTTAAGACAACAAGACTGCAGTTTACATTCATATTTACAAATGACAGAATTATCTGCAAAATTATATCTGGCTAGGCTAGCAACCTTCAAAGTTATATCTACAGTTTCTTTTTGTGAAGAACATTTTCCTTTAAATTACTTAGTTTCTTCTATTGCACAGGTCACTGCTCATTGTTTGCTGTGTGTGTATATGACTCTGTTGATACATCTTCCAGAGCTATCACCACTGGTATGGTTTTAAGGAGGTTTGCTTGGCTGCATTCTCAGAACCTTCCAGATGATGTTAAAAATGAGATTTTAAATTCTCCCTTGAATAGATATTTAGTGTTTCTTCCCTTTGCTGCAGAAACAGATGTATGTGTGTGTGTGTGTGTGTGTGTGTGTGTGTGTGTGTGTGTGTGTGTGTGTGTGTGTGTGTATATATATATATATATATATATATGTTCATAGGTAGGTACTAGGCTATCAGCCCAAGGGCCTAAGTAAGTCTAGCCAACAAGGTTCTCTGGCTTACACCACCCAAGAAAGTTAGTTTCCTGTGCCCCTGTTGAGCAGAGGCACAGAAGTGATCCCTGGGGTGTATTTCCTATTTCCCATCCACTCATCAAGATTTTTCTTGAAGACTGCTAATGAGGAACTTTGCTTGACATAGATAGGTAGCTTGTTCCAGAGTATAGGAATTCCCTGGGACAGGAATCTACTCCTCCACCTTGTCCTGTTTATTGTGGTGACAAGGTTTAGCTCCCTAGAGCATGTAGCTCAGAAGGATTGGGATTTTTTTAGGTGTAGCATGTCCAACAGCTCTGGGTTTAACATAACTTTATATGTTAGGCATTGATCTCCTCAGAGTAGGTGATATGCTACAGAGTAAAGCTGGAGTTTTTTGAGATGGTCAGTGTAGGGCATCTGTTTGAGGCCAGTAATCCTCTTTGTGAGGTACTTCTGTGGCCTTTCCAGCTGCTGCAGATGTCTTGTGAGGTACATTCCAAAAGGGGCATTGTACTCTATAATGGGTCTAATGAGTGCCAAGTAGAGGGGAACAATGACCTCTTTTTTCCTGGATGAGAACCATTTTGTGATGAGGTGTGCCACATAGAAAGATTTCCTGACTACTGCGGTGATGTGATTATCAAAGGAGAGACTACTACTATTGTTGCCCCTAGCAGAGGTGTGGATAAGTTGATCCAGGGCATTGGAATTTATGAATTCCAGAAAATGTTGAGTGAAGGAGTTGGTACATGAGTAGTTTTCCCAGTTAATGGTGGGGTAGTTGAAATTGCCCATTATTAGGGTGTTTGGTTGAACCTTAATATTTTCCAGTATATCAAGAAAAGAGGAGTGGGAATCCTGGGGCATGGTGGGGGATCTGTAGCAAGCTACAATTTGGATTGCACATTTGCCCAGAGTTAGTTGCACTTGGATAACCTCTGATGCATTATGCTGCGCAACTAGCCTGGAGATGTGGATATCCTTAATGAATATGGACAAACCTCCGCCTTTGGTGTTCTGGTCCAGGTATCAAGAAAAGAGGAGGGGGAATCCTGGGGCATGGTGGGGGATCTGTAGCAAGCTACAATTTGGATTGCAGTTTTGCCCAGAGTTAGTTGCACTTGGATAACCTCGGATGCATTATGCTGCGCAAGTAGCCTGGAGATGTGGATATCCTTAATGAATATGGACATACCTCCACCTTTGGTGTTCTGGTCCAGATTAGATGGACGAAAAGTGTGGTATGGGTTATAGCCTGGTAATGCAGGGGTGCTCTCTAGAGCCTTAAACCAGGTCTCAGTCACTGCACAGATATCGATGTTCTCCATTTGAAGGAGTGACTCGAGTGATTGCGTTTTGAGATTTAGACTTCTAGGATAACTGTTGCTGTGTTCCATTAAGTGGGCACAAAACCTGATGTGAGACTATGATTGAACATGGTGCTCAGGTGGGGAGCCAGTTTGTTCTGAAGTTCGTGTAAAACACAGCCTGGGATATTGTCCGGTCCCATGGATGCTGTGTTTTTGGTTTTAGAGAGTGCAGCTTTTACCTGCATAGATGTGATTACAGGGATCCTGAATTCTTCCTGTATAGATATGGGCCCTTTCGGGGGTGAGAGGGGGTTAAAGTTAGCAATGGACCTATCTGCCAGGATGTTGGCAATATCAGTTGGTTCTGTAATTTTCATGCTGTTGTGCTGTAACTCAGAGCAGATCTGGGTGTTGCCATTGAGATTCCTGACATAGCTATAGAATGCTTTGTGGTTGCTTTTAGAATCAGTGGCAATTTTGTTTTTGTAGCTAGCTTTGGAGGATCTTATAAGGGATCTCAGCTTCTTACTGAGGCTGACCAGGGAGCTCCTCCACTCATGGGATTTTACTCTCTTTTGCAACAGTTTCTTCCTTCTGTTGTAGAGTTTGTTTATGGCAGGGGACCACCAGATTGGCTTCCTTTTTTTGGAGGATAGCATCTCGGTTCTGTTTGGGATAGCACGATCTATGCACTCGTGTAAGTGCTTATAGAGTACATTTGTGTAGGATTCAGCTGTCGTAACTGTATTGTCCATCTGCATGGGTGTCATGAAGTTCGCCACTTCTGTCTAAGAAGCATGAAGTTGGCTTTGGATACATTTTTTACCATGGTTTCCTTAAGGATGGGTGGGGCGGGATGTGGATATCTAGCGTGATTAGCTTATGGTCAGATCTGACCAACGGGAAATTGATTTCAGGTGTGGAACACCAGTCACTCATGTTGGTAATGACTAGGTCTAGGATATTGTTGCCCCTGGTGGGGGTGTGGATAAGTTGATCCAGGGCATTGGAATTTATGAATTCCAGAAAATGTTGAGCAAAGGAGTTGGTACATAAGTAGTTTTCCCAGTTAATGGTGGGGTAGTGGAAATCACCCATTATTAGGGTGTTTGGTTGAACCCTAATCTTTTCCAGTATATCAAGAAAAGAGGAGTGGGAATCCTGGAGCATGGTGGGGGGATATGTAGCAAGCTACAATTTGGATTGCAGTTTTGTCCAGAGTTAGTTGCACTTGGATAACCTCGGCTGCATTATGCTGCGCAATTAGTCTGGAGATGTGGATATCCTTAATGAATATGGACACACCTCTGCCTTTGGTGTTCTGGTCCAGGTTAGATGGCCGAAAAGTGTGGTATGAGTTATAGCCTGGTAATGCAGGGGTGCTCTCTAGATCCTTGAACCAGGTCTCAGTCAATGCACAGATATCAGTGTTCTCCATTTTAAGGAGTGCCTTGAGTGAGTGCATTTTGAGATTTAGACTTCTAGCATTGAGTAGCATTACCCCCAGTTTTTGCTTGCCTGTTCCTGTCACAGTGGTGAATTTGTCATTTGAATCTTGCCTAAAAAAGGCACTATAGGGGCGGCAACAGCCTTAGCCAGTATCCAGAATCCCAGGGGTGACATGTGCAGGCCATCTCTGGCAAAGCATCATGGTCTGTCAACCATGTCGCCCCAGACAGGCAGATACTGGATCCCCTAAGAATGACACCAGAAGCTTAGCCAATTGTTGAAGTCAATCATTTTGTCCTTGTAGTGCGGTATCATTCTGGGTGATGGCAGAATGCTAATCAGGGCTAGGGTCATACCTGCCTGGGCTACCAGATCGGAGAGCTCTTCCATGTCTCTTTTCATGTAGTCCAGGGAGGTATGTCTCAGGTTGTTCACACCAACATGGACAATGACAGAGTCATATTTGTACTTGTTGTGGGGTGACCTGAGTGCATGGGTTATGTGGCAAATCCTGGCACCTGACAGCCAGTTGACAGCAACCTTCTCCTTGTTTAGCCTGGTGAGTGGGACATCAGTGTGCCTGACTATTGAGTCACCTGTGACTAGTGTGTGGGGTACATTGGTTTGCCTTATGGGCTGTGGTTTATTGGCACACTGAGTCTGTGGGCTATGTGTCATTTAGGTTGTGTTGGGGGTGGAGGTTGCTTGCACTTTTGCTTTGGAGGTCTCTGTTGCATGAGCAGATTATTATTGAGAGCCTCTGTGAATGTCTTTGTGTTTCTATGTGTGGATTTTGATGGTGTAGGTTTAGTGGGACTATGTGATGAGTGTGGTGTGTTGCAAGTGTTTATCTTCTCCTCTTGACTGTCAAGATCAGTCTTGGTTGGAGGGAGCTTAACCTCCAGTTTGGCTAGATAAGTGTATCTCTCACAGGTTATGGTGGTGGGTGGTAGGAGGAGAGGGTTGTCTATGTAAATGAAGCAATTGCTACATTGTCTCAAGATGCCCAGATTCATCAGATAGACAGGAGAGAACACTGGGAGCTGACCTTTGAACATGCCTGAATAAAAAAAACTACTTTCCTCTAGACAAGTGAGGAAAGTGAGTATAGGAGCTGTTTTTATCCCAACAGGTCAAAACATTACCACTGTGGAAATTATCCTACACTGGATCTCCCACCATATACAACATGAAAAAGTAATACTAGGAGACCTAAATATAGACTGGCAGATTATTAATAACAGCACCCTAAGATTCCATAAACTTGTATGGTTATACAGTTAATTGTTTAATTGTATCAATTTCCTAGAGTACACAAAAGTACTGGTAGTCAATAAGTCATAGACTCTGTTCTTACTAATAGGCCCAACAATTGTAGGGCAGCTGATAGCCTTCCAGACAGCCTAAGTAACCATCAACCTACTTCCACTTTCAGAAGTTACAATATCCAAGATAAATGTATGTAACTCAAAAAACTCTGACAAACACACTTTATTTCAAATCCATTAGATAATATAACTGGAAAATACTAAAATCCAATGCCTCAGACTCTGCCGTCTCACTCTTCAATGAGATATACCTAAAAATTCTCAATAACCTTTCCCCAGTATGTTCTAAAAGGGTCAAATCCAATCCTGCACAATGACTACCAAACA
>NC_056746.1:1487053024-1487065524 GCF_019279795.1 Protopterus annectens
TGTGCGATGTACACGGTCTTTGGGGATGGGGTGGGTTAAGTGAGTTAGGGTTAGGGCTCGGGTCGGGTAAGTGTGTAGTAGTGATATCTTTTGCGGTAGGGCTGGCTAAAGTGAGTTAGGGTTAGGGCTCGGGTTGGGTAAGGGAGTAGTAGTGATATCTTTTGGGTTAGGTGGGTTAAGTGAGTTAGGGTTAGGGGCCGGGTTAGGTGAGTGTGCGAGAGTGACAGACTTTAGGGTTAGGGTTTGGGTCAGGGTTGTCGATAGGTGTGCATGTCAGGTTTAGTGTTGCTTTGGTAGGAGTTTGGTTTGCTTGTGTTGTGTGTGTGGTGTTTGGAGTGGGGATCCGTTTTGTTTTTAATTATTGTTGTTGTGGTGTGGAGTGTATGAGGTGTATATCGTAGGTAGCAGCGCGAGTATGTATGTAGTTGTGTATGTGTTTCTGTGGTAGTGATTGTACTTTGCAGGTATGTGTTGTTTAGTGCTAGTATGTAGTTTAGACTTGTCGGTTGAGTGAGTTTCGTTTATGTTAGTTTTCGTTGTTTTGACATTTCGGTTAATTGAAGTCCATCTGCCGGCTGTCGATGGAACAACGTGTCGTTTATCTGATATGAACCCATATATATATATATATATATATATATATATATATATATATATATATATATATATATGTGTGTGTGTGTGTGTGTGTGTGTGTGTGAGACTGTAAATATACATATGTATATAGCTAGGATATGATACAGCAGTTATGAATTACATATGCTCACAGGCCGTGCACTCGCTTTAGAGCACAGCGCTGGGGCATCCAGGAGTCCGAATTCATGGTATGGCTCCTGGTAAAGCACCATGACAGGAGACTACTGCAGGGCCAGTACCAGGGCTCACAGTACAAAACAGAAGCCTGGACAGTCTCGCCCGTGACTTCACTAGTGCCACAGGTATCCCCTGGACTGGTGAGCAGGTCAGGCACCACCATGCAGACCTGAAGCGGTGGAGGGAGGATGTCCTGGAAGAGTGGATCCAGGAAGCAAGGCAGATGCAGAATGCCCCAGAACTGAGTAAGTACTCATTCCACTACGTAGTTAATAATTGGCTAGCTTGTGTATACTATGGATAGATATGGCTAAATATCACTGTACTTCTGTGACAGCTGCAGATGAGCGTGCTGAGAACCAGCAAGCCTATGATGCTAGGCTGCAAAGGATGCATTGCGAGGCAGGTTAGTAAACAGCCTGCATTTACTGTCATAACAAATAAATGTAAGAGCCTGAGAAAGTGTTGTACCAGTATACAGAATAGTGTAATATGCTGTGAATAAAGGTGTAACCCCTGCATTGCTTCTGTTTACTCTGCAGTCATATGTTGTTATATTGTTGCAGTTATTAAATAGCACTGTTGTAGTAAGAAGTGTTACCAACACTGTGGTATGCAGATACAATGTGTATGAAGTGCTGTATAACAATGTCGGAAGTGCAAATAGGTCAGTCATATTACACAAAATATATTGCAAAGCCTCACAACAATTGCCTGATAGCATAGTGTACAGTGATCTTAACTGTAATGCTTTTGTCACACACAGCAGGGCTTTGGATCCCAGGAGTACAAGTAAGTTGTATGCATAATCATTCCACACAACTGCACACAGTCTGTTAGAATGTTCAGAGAGAAAGCTGTATGCATATGTACACTTAACAACTGTACAGATTTTGCTAGAATGCTTAAATAGAGAGTGGTATGCATATTCATACCCCTCGACTGTTCCAATCTGCCCAATATGTCCTGATAAATGGCCCACATCACCTGCCTTTTGCCCTGTTCCCCTGACAAATTAGTGTGAAGATCCAAGAAATGTAGGCAGCTATTAATGACATATAACTAATAGCCAGACTTGTAAATAGTCAGAGAATGTACATACAAACATACCTGTCATCCCAGAGTCTCACCCAAAGTCTATGAGATCAGTCTCAAAACATGTTGTATTAACACCTGCATCTTGTCAAGCCTGTACATAAGACACAGGCCCCGTACATACTAATCTACAAACATACCACTGCATAATATAATGCCATTGGGTAGTGTAATAAAACATGTAAGAGACAGACCACTGCAGTGACTACGGATGTTGTGAAAACTACAAGGATGTATTAGTAGTTTAAAGTCTCTCTCTCTCTCTCACCCCTACCATATGTGCAAACATAACTGTTTTATACAACTCATTTGGTATGTCTAAACTCCTCCCCTTTGTTGGGACGTATGTCCTATTGGTTTATAAATATTCACATCTGTTTCTATGCATGTGCCATGTTAGAATACACCCATATTGGTGGCCTGTTGCCATCAGTGAAACCTGCATGTTGTTGTAATGGCCACTGTTTACACATATATGCATGTGTTCTGCCTGCTCTGCAACTATGTTATATATGGTGCCCTGGGTAATGGGAATACCTATGCACGCTGTTATAACTAATCATGAATGCTGTTGACTATTACTAACCCATATCTGCCTTAAACATACTACAATATAGCTCATATGGGAAGGCCGGTCCCAGTGGACCCACCTGTCCCACCTCAGCTGGCCGTGGCACCAGGCTCCAGTACAACTGGGGCCCAGACTGGGACCTCCTCCTCCATTGGCCCTGCAGCACCTTCATGTGGAACCATCTCAGGGGATGGGGCTCGGCTGCCCTGGGAGTGGGAGCGGACAGGAACCTGTCACCCATGGTACAGTCCGGGCCATGGTGCGTAGGGAGCTCGACAGGGAAATTCGAGACCGCCTATGCCAGCTTGAGGGCTGAGTGGCACAACTAGAGGGGGATCCTTCCCCTCCTACACAGCCCCCAGCACAGCTACCTTCTGGGCTGTGAAGGTGCAGTGGTGACTGCCCATGGGTGGGGACCTCAGTCCCACTGTATCCATTGGTGGGCTCATGGGCTTGTGACTTCCAAACACCCCCTCCCCATCCAAGGTGCCCCCCCCCACATGTGTCATATACCATCCCTGTACATGTCTCGTTTGTCTTGTCTGTCATCCTACCCAACCTATCTTCCCTGATCATACCTACTCTCCTTCCCCAACATCCCAATCTCATTTAAACATAAAAGAAAAGAAGGGCAATCTGTTCCCCCCAAAAAAAGCACTTCCCATAGATAGCTGTCCATTTCACACACGTGTCCACTGGACACATGTAAATGTTTCTAATTGGCATCACAACATACTATTGTTGTCCTCACTCCTCTGTCAGGGTTATGAGTGTCCAAATGTCCCGCCAAATTTATTGCATATGCACAGCCATTGCTGTAGAAGAAATGGACAGCTTTGGACCTTCCCTACACCCTTCCTGCACATCCCTCGCTATTTTCCCTACTGTCTTTCCCTCTTTGTGCTCCTTTTTCACCACTTTCCTATCAACCCTTTTTTCTTTTTTTTTTAAAGAAATTAGTACAGGGGTAAGCGGGAGTAAACACTTTTAAGTAGCAGTGAGTGGGTTTCAGCCTGTTTGCGCGGAGGTAAGCACTGTCTACACAGGTTAAGCAATCAAGAAGGTAACTGAGTGTAAGGAACTGTAACAAAAAGTAACCACTGCTTACCATCATGCAAACCCATGCACACCTGCTCACACCTGCTTAAAAGTGCCTTAACCACTCCATGTCCAACAGCCTTGTTCTGCCCAGCAGCAAAATAAACGGCCTCTACAAGGTTCGAAACCAGAACCCCGCACAACATAGACAATGTGATTTATCACAAAGCCATGGCAGATATACAGACAACGGATGTTATCACAAACATATCATCCAGCACAGTCTTTCAACAGTATAGGAAATGTATTCCATCATATAGATGTATGTGTGTGTTTATGTCCAGATATAAATACATACATATATATAGATATATCAAGAACATCCAATGTGACAAAAAAGCATTAAAAAGGAATGGAAAGGGAAACACCAGCAACTCCTGTATTATGTAGTGGTGTTGTCCTATGTAATATCAGGACTCCCTCAGACAGACATGTGTCATTAATACACGCAAACATTTGTACATTGGCCAAATACATTACTCTGCACATTTTATTTACATTAACACAACAGTTACTGTCCAATCATTAGGTGAGAACAGTACTCTTGCAAGGTGCTGTGTGTGACATCATCATCATGAAAAGGTAAATGGGGTAACCATAGAGGAACTGGTAGTGTTGTGTGTACAATGGGGTCATCGGCATCACGTGTACCTAGAACCTTTAGGAGTCATGTGCATACCAGGATCGTGTGCCTGAGAGAGAGTGGGGTGAGGACAACCGTAGTACATTGTGATGCAAATTAAAAAGGTTACATGTATCCAGTGGACACGTGTGTGAAATGGACAGCTATGTATGGGGCAAATGTTGTTCTAGGAACAGATTGGCCTTTTGTTTCTGTAAGGTGAGAGTAGGATGTTGGGAAAGGAGAGTAGTTATGCTCGTGGAGGATAGGTTGGTTATGATGACAAACAAGACAGCATACAGGGTCGGTATATGACACATGTGGGGGGATACACCTTTGATGGGGAGAGGTGTTCGGCAGTCACAAGCCCATGAGCCCTCAGATGGAAACAGTGGGACAGAGGTTCCCACCCATGGGCAGCTACCACTGCAAAGGTGACTGTGCTGGGTGCTGTCTAGGAGGGGCAGGCTCACCCTCTAAATGTGACACTCTGCCCTCGAGCTGGTGTACCTGGCCTCAAAACCCCTTATTGAGCCCCCTATGCACCATGTCCAGGACTGTACGACAGCTGACAAGTTCCTATCTGGACCTGTTACCAGGGGACAAGCCCCATCCTTAGTGGCAGTTCCACCAGAAGGTGGTGCAGAGCCAACAAAGGTGGAGGTCCAAGGTTGGGCCCCAGATGTGCTGGTGCCTGGTGCCATGGCTAACTGAAGTGGGACAGGAGGTTCCGCCGGGACCTCCAATCCCATACAGCCTATGGTGTTGCAGTTTTAACACAGATATGGTTTAGTAATAGTCAACAGCATTCAGGATTACTTATAACAGCATGCATAGATATGACCATCAACACAACATATGGCTTACATTTACATTGGGAGCACAACACATGCATATATACTGCATGACATCTGTACAAAGTGTAGAAGACTTGTGACTGCAGCTATGAACAGTGGCCCATTATTGGCATGTCACTGTGAGAACCTCAGATAGTGACTGTCATACCACTGTTTCATGTGACATATGTCCAATCAGGGATGCAATGGCAGTAACTCTCATCATTATCACCATGTACTGACTGCAATCCTCACACTATGCTTCTGCAGTTCACAGATGTGTGTTCAGTGAGTAACACAAGAAACAAATGGTTCCACACACTGACCGGTCCACAGATGGCCCTACAGATGGGGGTTCCCTCACAAACAGAGCACTGTCTTGCCAGTTTTAAAACATGCAGACTAGCCATTACCACACACAACTTGTTAAAATGGCAGTAGTCTCAATGAAGCATAGCTACATTTACATGCTGTAGTCATGTCTGGCACATCACCCACCTGTCTTTAGGCTATTTTCCACTGTGTATGTTGTTTGAGGAATATCCAGATATCATCTGTGATGCTGTTTACCAAACACCAGATCCAGGTTCCACTCACAGCGACTGTCATGGGCAAACACCAACATGATGTTCCTAGATATTGTACTGTGTTTCCATGTGATTGGCTATGGGGACGTCACCACAGCTGTTCCACATGCAATCAGCTAGAGTAGGACTGCAATAGGTGCAGAGGCCATCACCTGATCATGACCATCACTTACAAAACACGAGCTGCTGCTGAGCAGGTGTACAACTCCACATCCAGCACAGAGTGTGTGGGAGGGACAGACAGGCAAATTACATCAGAGAAGGGCTTGGAGACTAAAACCTAAGCATTGCCTGTCACACACCTACCAGTACAGGGGTTCAACCCCCTGACTGACTAACCATTACTATTACAAGTGCATACAGTTACTCCATGTGCCACATAGCTGACATGTTGGTGTGCTGTAAGAACATATATGTGTGCTGGTGAGCAACATCTGCAACAGAGATATAGTAGACATACATTAGGTGTAGCACACATGGCTGTCCACATGAACAGATGTCATTGTCAACACAACCACACTCTCTAAGGGACTCAGCCACATTGCCACACTTTTCCAGACTCACAAATACACTTCCTAACTACTTAGTTTGCCGCACTGCAGTAATGCACACGTACTACATGCACCACAGGGGATATCCTGAGGTTCTATGGGCTAGGGCATGTGAACATGTCTGAAATCAGTCAGCATGCCAATGGGAGCTATACTGGGTGTGACTGTGGTTGGGAGCATCATACCCCACATGCAGACACAAGGTGCCAGTACTGACATGCATGTGTGCATTGCTTCATGGGTGTGTAGTGGTTGGCTGTGTAAGATGGCTGTACAAGGCTAGGTGAGGGGTAATCCTTGGCATCACGCCACCCGACAATGGTGTGCAGTGTGGTTCAGGGGTGTAGTGTCTGCAATGTCCCACACAGATGGGCATTGTATGAACTGTCCTGTCATCCTGGTTACCATTGTGTATGGCCATTGCTTTGCAATGCATGCCATGTCTGTGTTTGATAGTCCTTGACATGGACATTACCTGGGATGTGTACATCCCATAATAATGTACAGTGACATGTACAAGTGTACCTGGTTTGGCTGACACATGTTGTGTACACAGACTGTTAACATTAGATATGCCAATACTGGCCTGGTGTGGCAGGACCTGCTAACAGACAGCAGGTTGACCCTGCACCTGCACTGATAGCATGATAAAGGTATTCCCTGGTGTCAGTGGCATCTGTCCATACAGGGCATGTATGAAAGGCATTGTATATCCTTTGTGGATCACATTTGATGGCACCACATATGTTGCAAGCATCCAGTGGGGAACATAGTGAAGGCACATTGTCTGCAATTATGTGCCTATTGTACTGTTGGACAGGGTGCCATGCCCTCTGCAGCTCACCATGCCTGCTATCTGTCATCAATGTCTAAGGTACTAGCAACATAGTGGGATATTCTAGGCAAGTGTGTTTGTGTATGACACATGGGTTTAGAACATATTCTGGGTAATAGTAGGGTTGCATACTTTGTTCACCAGGCCTTTTGCCAGATGTAGGGGTATGGCTTGCCAACCCAGTCCCTTGGCTGATTGACATCTGTACTCCTCGTAAGGTGGACATTGTGACATATAATATGGACACCATATAGGAAAACTATAAAAAACTGCTCCCCAGCATGTCCAGTGGTCAGACACCCACAGCTACCTCCACACAGGGTCTGACTGTCACACACACGCACCATTTCTTGGGACTAGAACCCCTACCTAACTAGTTTATCACATTACAGCATTACACAGTTACAGCACCCTCTATGGAGATTACTGGGTTACAGTAGTCCCAGAGGTGTATTTCTAGGTGGATGACATCAGCAGGATTGCCAAAGGTGAGTATGTGAATTGTAAAGAGTGTGCATACTCTAAAAAGCATTGCTTCTTTCTCAGGCAGACACACACACAGTTAGCCTGTCTGGGATTAGAACACCAACCAAACTAGTTTATCACACTACAGCATTATACAGTTACAGCACATGCTACAGAGAGTACTGGGTTACAATAGTCCCAGAGGTGTATTTCTAGGTGGGTGACATCAGAAGGATTTCCAAAGGTGTGTATGTGAATTGTAAAGAGTGTGCATACTCTAAAAAGCATTGTTCCTTTCTCAGGCAGACAAACATACAAACATAGTTGGCCTGTCTGGGATTAGAACACCTACCAAACTAGTTTATCACACTACGACATTACCCAGTTACAGCAAGTGCTACAGAGATTATTGGGTTATAGCAGTCCCAGAGGTGTATTCGTAGATGGGTGACATCAGCAGGATTGCCAAAGAAGGGAATTTCAAGTGTACTGCAAGTTGCACATGTATGTTACCTGTATGCACCCACTGCTTACTGTCATGAAAACACATTTACACCCACTTACAACTGTTTAAACATGTAATATTCAGTCTTAATTGACAGTATCAATAAGCCTTGCAGGTCTTGAACCCTGGATAATGCACACTGAAGTCACTGGACTTACCACTAAGCCATCTGGGTTGTATACATGTTTCATGGATTTTATAATGCACATCTTACTAAAGGTATTCCACAGTACTGAAAACAAATGGGACAGTCATTTTTGTGTACATATGTACAGTACCCTTGAATGTACTGTACTCTGTGAAGCAATAAAGACAAGTCTACATCTGTACAACTGTGATAATATATATATATATATATATATATATATATATATATATATATATATATATATATATATATATATATATATATATATGTATATATATATATATATATATATATATATATATATATATATATATATGCACAGCTATATATATATATATATATATATATATATATATATATATATATATATACACACACACACACACACACACACACACACACACACACAATAAACACACATGTCTGAACACCCTTTGTGACACAGAAGGGTTCCAAAGGAACTGACGTGTACACAAAACAGAGGCAACTCTTGTTTTATAACATTTAAATATTAATCAGTTCACCAGAGAAGGGATGGTTGTAGTGTATGTGGAGTTTGGGGTGGGGAATGATGGTAATGTAATCTACCCCGGGGATTGTGGAGTTTGGGTGGGGGAATGATGGGTATGGACTTACACCCCGGTGACCACGTCTGTGTCACTGCTCGACAGTGGCACAGGAAAATAATATACCCAACTGTAGTCATTCTTGACTGTATATTCTTTTCCATTCCTAACTATGTAATGCTTTGTAGACTACAGTCACCACAGATGGCTACCATGGTGTGCAGCATGTTAAAAGACATTACACATGTGTATGCCTGGCTACAGGGTAGTCATACACACAAACACATACACACACACTTGCCAGTATTGTGCATACACTTCTTGCCTATGTAAAGGTAACTAGTACAGTCATATGCAGTTGGGGTATGTGCCACAGAACACATACAATTACACTTACTCAGATTCCATTTCTGAGCTGGGTGACATCACAGGACTGATTACTTGCAGTGGGGAAGGGGGAAAATAGAGGTTTAGCAGTAGACAAGGATAAAGGCCAGTGCAAAAGGTGGTATCTCTTTGGAATGCAGCAAACCAACTGTCATAACAGGATGCAGACACAAATACACACACACACACACACACAAAACCACACTCAGCCATTTGCTGACACACACACACACACAGTTGCCACTGGTGGGATCGGAACTCCTGCCTATCTACAGATCACTATTACAGTACTATGCAGTTACAAGACACGCCACAGAGATTACATCTTCCAAGGCAGTCAGAATGCCCTTCTAAGATTGAGGACAACAACAGGGATACTGAGAGTCAAGATGTACATAGCTGTAAACCTGTTTGTTTAAAGTAGGAGTCCATTACAACCTGTATGCACAAACAAGACACATCATCTGCAGGTAAGACATAGGTAGGCCTGAGAGGTATAGTTGTATCACAACAAGCCCTGACCTGGAGTATGCCCATCTGTGGAATGGACAACTACTATCACTATACAAGGTTACAGTGGTCATGCTCATACACATAGAATCACAGAATGCGTTTGGATGCATTGACTCCAATTACACAAGGTAACAGTGGGCATGCTCATACACTTAGTAGCACAGGGCCATTTGGGATGCATTATGACTACAACAACACAAGGATATACTGGGCATGCGCATACACTTAGAAACAAAGGGCTTGTTTGGATGCACTGGCTCAAATTACACAAGGTGGCAGTGGGTACGCTCATACACTTAGTAGCACAGGGCTGTTTGGGATGCACTCCGATTCTAACCACAGAAGGCCACAGTGTACATGCTCATACACTTACATGTACAGAACACGTTGTAATGGACTCCTATTGTAAACACACAGGTTTACAGCTATGTACATCTTACCTGTCAGTATATATGCACATCATACTGGTTTACTACCAGATACCTGTATGTGGCCCGTAAATGATATAGCTGTGTCTGTGCTGTGTGATACAATGCATACATGCACATGAAGTACTGACATATATATGTTAAGTATACACAATCATGCATGTGTGGACATGACAGACAATAGGTTAACTGGGACACACAGGCGGATGCTACCTATAGCATGTGTCACACACCTTGCTGCCCTGAAAGGCATACATTGATAGCATGTTGTGGACAGTGGCATTATACTTGAACAGTGGCATGTGCAAGCATAATGTGTGAGCCCCATTGTGTAATGGTACTGAGGTGCAGGTGTCAAGATGACCTCTCCCGGCTGTGTTAGTAGTTGTCATTATTAGCAGGACTGCTACACTAAGTATATCTCACATTGGTCATATACACAGCGTCTGCTGCTGTCCGTCACCTTAGATGTGGCATTTGCTACCAAGCACATTACTGCCACTCGCAGTGATGTCATGGTATGAGTGGTAACTGCTTGAACAAAACAGTGAGCCAATGTCCAGATGTTATTATGAGGTTGTCCAGTGTCTGTCATTCTGGGCTGTCATGACTGAATGAAAAGCCTTTGACACAGGCACATGCATCCATGTTTCAAGTGAGTGTGGATAATACCTAGGTCACATTTACCCATTTAGTAGCATTCCAAGGCAAAAGTCCTTCACACAGAAGTAACACCCTGACACCTACAAGACAATTGCATTGGATGCTTATGCTAACCAGTGCTAGATGTGTGGCTTTCGTAATCCATTTGCTCAATGTAGAACCTACAATGGGGAATACTGACATCTGTGCAGTGAGGAACACCTGGCTGAAGGCTCTGTAGTGTGCAGTTGCACTACCACCATATAACTCAAATCCAAACATGTGGGCCATAACACTAGTAAGGACCATTCCAGGTGGTGGTGTCCATATATTCATAAAGGGTGCTCACATGTAAAGACCACTACTCCGACATAACTCATTACAGATGAGTCAGATACAGGTGACACTGGCAAACATTGCATTCTAGGTTGTAATCTCATATACATCCACCACCTTGTCCTCAGACTACCAACACACATTCATATGTGGTATGACATAGTATGGTAGACCACCAGATAACCTTCGATTGGTGGACTGTAACTAGGCCTACATCAACTGTGCAAAGTATCCATGTACAGACACAGCTGCATAATGTGTTATGCAATGCAATAATATCACTGTTTCTAACCAAGTCAGTTGTACACATACCAGGGTCCCTGGATTTGTCAGCATTAACACAGTTGACTGTTGCTGTACACCAGTAAACAACACCCTCATGGTTGTATATGACCTAACTGTACCTGCCCTGGACATGTACATGCCACACTCATACAAAATAAATGACATTACAATAGCTTTCATTATCCTTTCTACATACAGCTGGCTACAGTTATTACACACATGCACATGGCAGATAGCATGCTTACAGTACTTAAGATTTGATATCTATGTTAACAGATGCAATATTCCTCTCTACTGGTCACCCTTAACACCTATCATATCATACAACAAACCATGTGGCATGTTAAAGTCCCAAAAATTTGAAACACCAGCAACTCCTGTATTATGTAGTGGTGTTGTCCTATGTAATATCAGGACTCCCTCAGACAGACATGTGTCATTAATACACGCAAACATTTGTACATTGGCCAAATACATTACTCTGCACATTTTATTTACATTAACACAACAGTTACTGTCCAATCATTAGGTGAGAACAGTACTCTTGCAAGGTGCTGTGTGTGACATCATCATCATGAAAAGGTAAATGGGGTAACCATAGAGGAACTGGTAGTGTTGTGTGTACAATGGGGTCATCGGCATCACGTGTACCTAGAACCTTTAGGAGTCATGTGCATACCAGGATCGTGTGCCTGAGAGAGTGGCGTGAGGACAACCGTAGTACATTGTGATGCAAATTAAAAAGGTTACATGTATCCAGTGGACACGTGTGTGAAATGGACAGCTATGTATGGGGCAAATGTTGTTCTAGGAACAGATTGGCCTTTTGTTTCTGTAAGGTGAGAGTAGGATGTTGGGAAAGGAGAGTAGTTATGCTCGTGGAGGATAGGTTGGTTATGATGACAAACAAGACAGCATACAGGGTCGGTATATGACACATGTGGGGGGATACACCTTTGATGGGGAGAGGTGTTCGGCAGTCACAAGCCCATGAGCCCTCAGATGGAAACAGTGGGACAGAGGTTCCCACCCATGGGCAGCTACCACTGCAAAGGTGACTGTGCTGGGTGCTGTCTAGGAGGGGCAGGCTCACCCTCTAAATGTGACACTCTGCCCTCGAGCTGGTGTACCTGGCCTCAAAACCCCTTATTGAGCCCCCTATGCACCATGTCCAGGACTGTACGACAGCTGACAAGTTCCTATCTGGACCTGTTACC
>NC_056746.1:1487070524-1487125346 GCF_019279795.1 Protopterus annectens
ATACTGGGCATGCGCATACACTTAGAAACAAAGGGCTTGTTTGGATGCACTGGCTCAAATTACACAAGGTGGCAGTGGGTACGCTCATACACTTAGTAGCACAGGGCTGTTTGGGATGCACTCGATTCTAACCACAGAAGGCCACAGTGTACATGCTCATACACTTACATGTACAGAACACGTTGTAATGGACTCCTATTGTAAACACACAGGTTTACAGCTATGTACATCTTACCTGTCAGTATATATGCACATCATACTGGTTTACTACCAGATACCTGTATGTGGCCCGTAAATGATATAGCTGTGTCTGTGCTGTGTGATACAATGCATACATGCACATGAAGTACTGACATATATATGTTAAGTATACACAATCATGCATGTGTGGACATGACAGACAATAGGTTAACTGGGACACACAGGCGGATGCTACCTATAGCATGTGTCACACACCTTGCTGCCCTGAAAGGCATACATTGATAGCATGTTGTGGACAGTGGCATTATACTTGAACAGTGGCATGTGCAAGCATAATGTGTGAGCCCCATTGTGTAATGGTACTGAGGTGCAGGTGTCAAGATGACCTCTCCCGGCTGTGTTAGTAGTTGTCATTATTAGCAGGACTGCTACACTAAGTATATCTCACATTGGTCATATACACAGCGTCTGCTGCTGTCCGTCACCTTAGATGTGGCATTTGCTACCAAGCACATTACTGCCACTCGCAGTGATGTCATGGTATGAGTGGTAACTGCTTGAACAAAACAGTGAGCCAATGTCCAGATGTTATTATGAGGTTGTCCAGTGTCTGTCATTCTGGGCTGTCATGACTGAATGAAAAGCCTTTGACACAGGCACATGCATCCATGTTTCAAGTGAGTGTGGATAATACCTAGGTCACATTTACCCATTTAGTAGCATTCCAAGGCAAAAGTCCTTCACACAGAAGTAACACCCTGACACCTACAAGACAATTGCATTGGATGCTTATGCTAACCAGTGCTAGATGTGTGGCTTTCGTAATCCATTTGCTCAATGTAGAACCTACAATGGGGAATACTGACATCTGTGCAGTGAGGAACACCTGGCTGAAGGCTCTGTAGTGTGCAGTTGCACTACCACCATATAACTCAAATCCAAACATGTGGGCCATAACACTAGTAAGGACCATTCCAGGTGGTGGTGTCCATATATTCATAAAGGGTGCTCACATGTAAAGACCACTACTCCGACATAACTCATTACAGATGAGTCAGATACAGGTGACACTGGCAAACATTGCATTCTAGGTTGTAATCTCATATACATCCACCACCTTGTCCTCAGACTACCAACACACATTCATATGTGGTATGACATAGTATGGTAGACCACCAGATAACCTTCGATTGGTGGACTGTAACTAGGCCTACATCAACTGTGCAAAGTATCCATGTACAGACACAGCTGCATAATGTGTTATGCAATGCAATAATATCACTGTTTCTAACCAAGTCAGTTGTACACATACCAGGGTCCCTCGGATTTGTCAGCATTAACACAGTTGACTGTTGCTGTACACCAGTAAACAACACCCTCATGGTTGTATATGACCTAACTGTACCTGCCCTGGACATGTACATGCCACACTCATACAAAATAAATGACATTACAATAGCTTTCATTATCCTTTCTACATACAGCTGGCTACATTCATTACACACATGCACATGGCAGATAGCATGCTAACAGTACATAAGGTTTGATATCTATGTTAACAGAGGTAATATTCCCTCTCTACTGGTCACCCATGACACCTATCATATCATACAACAAACCATGTGGCATGTATGTCATTAGACATGTCCAGCTAATGCAATGCCTACAAACATACCCAAATAATAGGATCATAGGACCTACACAAGGCCTGTATTGACAGACTCAGGGAAATAGCTCTGTTCTGTATGTTCCTGAGTAATCATAGGTGATATGTCCATAACATGTACGGCCATGTGTGCCCACAGCTCCTACATATACCCCATGCCAACAATTGCAAGCCATGCATGCTGTGTGCTGTCTGGACATTAGCCTTAGTACCACAATAGCCAGTACATATTGGGGTGAGATGTTTACAAGCCACAGACCTCGCACATGCTTGAATGAGTGTACTGCCTAGCTCTAACAGAGCACATTGCTGGCACTCTTCCAGTAAACATGAGGTGTGTGTGACAAATATGATGTGTTCACTGTTGACCATTATAGTGCCCTGGCTTCACCATGGAACTGTCAAGTAACAGTTTGTAGGAGCATGACATGGAATAATGCTGTGTGTGTCTTGCTGATATGTGCTGTTGTTTATATATATATATATATATATATATATATATATATATATATATATATATATATATACTTGGCTACTCAGTGAAGGTGGTTGTGTCCTACCAGTACATGAATACAACATCCATTATGGTGTAATGCTCAGCTATGTTTCACACATGGCGTGGGGAAGGTGAGGAATGTATCCTCTTGACCTGCTAGTCCACTTACTGATGTAGACCGCATATGTGTACATGTATTGATGTTTGTTTAGATTCCATGCGTGTGCAGTGTCTGATGTTTGAAGGTGACTGTTGTCTCAGTACATCATGCTGTTGCAATGCAGCTTCAACATTGCCGACTGTAAATGGTGATATGCTCAAAGTACAGTAAGCTGTACATGAGGTATAGACAGATGTTTGAACATGACTACTAAGTGGTGGGGGCCTCTTTGCAGATGAATGATTACTGAGGACAGCTCACAGGCGTGTTACAACCATTCCTACAATAACCTGTGTAACTGCTAAGGTCTGGTTTTGTTAATTGAACTGGAAGACAGACAATGTAGAATGCAGTAAGGGTGACACTGAAGGAAAACCTCTTGACACCTGTAACAGTAATACCTCCCCTTTGCATATATTGTGCATATATCAAGACAGTTGGCAAAGGAAAGAGTCAGTAAACTTTGAAGTGAATGCGATAGTGCTGTACCTCTGTAATACCTATCATGAGTTAGGCAGGTGTTTGATTCACAGTAGTGGCACGTGTGGGTGTGTGTGTGTGTGTGTGTGTGTGTGTGTGTGTGTGTGTGTGTGTGTGTGTGTGTCCATATATGTCACGTATGGTTGGGAATACATCCCACATTTTTTTCACTCTCCTGAACACTGTTGTTGACATCAGTACAGAGTGAAGTGTAGAAAGAAAGGCATAGGCAGGTGGTTGAACCTCATACATGTCAAGTGTCTGTGTATGTGTGTGACATAGGTGTATATCTTTGTGAATGACACAGTGTGTGTGTGTGTGTGTGTGTGTGTGTGTGTGTGTGTGTGTGTGTGTGTGTGTGTGTGTGTGTGTGTGTGTGTGTGTATGGCTGTCTGGTCCCTGGAGTGAGGCTGTATTTTACCATAGTGAAATGTTAATGCCCCTCCCCCCATCCACTCAATGCAATCTAGTATCCCTGTTGATATCATCAATCTTAGACAAGCATTCTAACCACCTGTTAACATGTACAACTTGGGGTGTGGCTTGTTGTTACATAGCCTACTGATGAACTCCCCTCCCCATATACACTCACTGCACTGTAGTATCCCTGTTGATGTCCTCGATCTTAGGGCATTCCGACTGCCTGTACATGTGTAATCTCTGTGGCACATCTTGTAATTACATAGTACTATAATGATGATTTGCACATAGGCAGGGGTTCTCATCCCAACACTGGCAACTGTGTGTCTGTGTGTGTGTTTGTGTGTGTGTGTGTGTGTGTGTGTGTGTGTGTGTGTGTGTGTGTGTGTGTGTGTGTGTGTGTGTGTGTGTGTGTGTGTGTGTGTCAAAGTGTGTGTTACTGTGTCTTTGAATCCCTGGGTGTGTCTGTGTTTGCATCCTGTCATGGCAGCAGGTATTACTGCTTCCCAATGAGAAGCCACTATTTCCACTGGCCTTTACCCTTGTCATCCGCTATACCACTCTTTTACCTCCTCCCCGCTCCAGGTAACTATACCTGTGATGTCACCCACTATGGATGTGATGGCTCTGAACACAGTAGCTTACTACACAGCTATCATGCTCTTGGATCATTAGAACAGTAAACATAATTGAAACACGGGAGATTATAACTGTGATCTCGAAGCTAAAAGTGCATGCAGGTATTGTCATACAGACCTGTGAGTAGTCAACATGTACATATAGGACACTAACTGCAAACACTGACATCCCTCGGTACATGCAATTACTCCTGAAAGAGGAAGGCAGAACATCAAAATCAACATGCTGTTAATGTTGTTACACATGATACATACTGTCAAATGTACAAAATGCATTCTAAAACTGTATTACATGGTATGTCTGCTGCCTGTCAACACTACTCAACAATATTAATCTACAATTGTCTACCTAGTACGTTCACTCTGTGCATCAGACCATATGAGCATTTCCCTGCACCAATGGTGTGGATGACAGGGATGCGGCACAGGCATCATCATATGCATAGGGTGATAATGTTTGCCAGAGGCCTAGGCTGCGCCATTCAATGACATCATGTGTGTGTGTTAGGGCCTGTGATATCATTGGGCATGTGTGGATGTTATGCGTTTGTGTGTTGAGGTGCCCTACATTTGTTTTTGGTATGTGTGTGTATGCATTCACACAGGTCTGGCATGTGGCTGGCCTACACAGGGGTATTATTGACAGATGCAGACTGTACAAGGCAGGTTTCACAGTTCACGGTGTCTGGCCATGACCAAGTGACCAGTGCCTGCCAGGGGTTGCATGGGCACTACCAGGCAGAGGTCCAGATTGGGTACTGTCTGATGACACGTGTCATCTGGAACTGTGTCCCTGTTGGGACCATCCAGGACCACGTGCACATGGCCTGCTGTCTCCTGGTGTGGACTTCACAGCACCAGCTGCACTGCTGCTGTTACCGCCACTATGGGAGCGGGCATGTGCAGTAACATGTTCACATAGACTTTCAAAAGGTGATGTAGTTGACCTACGTACACGTGCCCGACACCTCACTCCCACCAGATGTTCCAGCACAGACATTCCACACTCGAGGATTGACATGTCATGGTCAAGAACTCCCACCATGTCTTCCAATTGTCTATCCAAAACATCTGCAAGATGATGGTGAGCATTTGCAATTGCCTGGATGTTGTCAGTTAATGAATGGACAGCAGATCTCTGAAGCCTCAGACCTTCTCTGTTGTGCCATTCAGCATGTGCTTGTGCCTCCATTATAGCCTGAAACATGCATCTGGTGACTCCAGTTGATATGCTTTGTCTCGCAGGGGCATGTTGGCCAGTGGTCCTCCTATGAGCAGCAATGGGCACATGCCTGTGTGGGACATCACCAGTCAGTTGACTGGGATCATGGTGTGCAGGCACACCTTCCATAGTCTCCACACTTCCCTGCTCCATGCTACCACCTGCCAACTGTCCTTCCTCTATGGCCAGTGGTGATAGGGTATGTGTAGGCAGGGGAACTGTGAGCGAGGATGAGGGGGATACAGGTGGAATGGCAACCAATGGCACAGATTCAGCCCCTGACAACCCTGCCTGTGCCTCAATCATACTTTCATCATCACTGCTAGAGTCTGTGGGAACACTAACATCAGGTGGACTGCAGGAGGGCAATGCACCTACATCAGCACCTGTGAGGGGCAGACAAGAAATGTACATTACAAGTTATACAACACAGACACATGCTATGGCACCCAATGGCATGCAACATGCAGGTGATATGGCAGATGGCATTCAGCTTAGACAATTATAGTGGTAGTTAACATACATCCCTGAGTTGCACACAACAGCATGCATGTGTTATAGCAGATGGCATGCATCTTACACAATTATAGTGGTGGTTAGCATACATACCTGTATTGCACCATTTGTGTTAGTAGCTTATGCCCCATACCTGCAACAAAATGCATGCTCTATGCACCATTGCAATGCACTGCCATGGTGTATGCAACATACACCACATGTTAACAGACCATTGCTGACCTTTGTCATCTGCCACTGATGCTTTGTGTTGGCCACTGCCCCTATGTGTGAGGACATGAGCAGAAGGGTATGTTGACTGAATACTATGTTTGTCTCAGCCCTAGCTTGCATATCTCCCCAAAGCAGTGCATGTCTGTTCAACATTATTCCACCTACCACTGAGCTGAGTCTACAGACATTGTGCATGTGGCTGTACACACATGTTTGACATAGCTGACCCTACTTTGCAATGGTGCCATTAACCAGCACAGGTTTACAGTACACCGGCCTGATGTGTGGCATATGATCTTGCCAATCACATGTATTATGACATGTCTTCTGCTGACATGTTGAATGACATGCATACATGTGTAACACAATGGTGTTCTTTCCAATCTACAGTACGGTAATGGTTTCCCAATGCAGGGACATGATATACTAACATGGGCCTTCAGCTGACGCAATGTTGTCTGTCCGCCCTACAAATATGCAGTGACATACTGCGCATTGTGCTGATGTGCATAGCCATTGCAGGGCATCATGTAGCTTCACTATTGCTATACAGTGAGAGTTATTGACACAGTTCAGAGCCATGACTGTGTTCACATACAATACATATCTAATGTGGAATGTGACCCACGTCACTGAGGCATATACACACTAAACCCTAATGTGGAATGTGTGACACAGGTCACAAAAGGGTATACAGATGACACCCCTGCACATCTGCAACCATATTACTGATGCCTGGCAACTATGCCCACACATGGCTAACTTAGCAGTACTCTATGTCCCACATGCCATCTGTGTACCTCACAAACATGAGGAACAGGCATGACAGTAATATCTGACACCAGCAAGGTGAATGTACTGTATCTGTGGCCTGATGTGGTTGCATGTGTATGTTGTGCAACACGTTTATGTATTTGAATACTGTATAGGTGAATGCTTTCATGTCGTGACACACTCAAGATGTTCAAGACATGTCATGTGGTGGTTTCATGTTATGACTACACAAGCTGTGCACAGGCCTATATGATGATTAGTGTTTCACATCTGCAATATCACCATTACACAAAGGCCATAGTTGTATTGTGTCAAGCCAATGTACAACAGGGTGTACACACATATACATCACTTCTACTGTGTGTGTTGCTTCATGTCTCTGGCCATCCTCCATGGCCATGTGTACACATGTTCTGTCCAATGGTTGTGATGGCTATCTATTTCACATGTCAGTGTTATCCCATATGACATACACCCATAGATGTCATATACTCCACTGAGGACAGGGTTATGCAGACAAAGGGTGGTATGTATGGGATGTGAGATATCATGTTTTGCAGGATAGTTGAGCAGTGTTGCAGTCAGTCCACTACATGTCATGGACATGTCAGATAGCATATGACATTGTGTGACATTCATAGCAAGGGTATAATCCACAAGGGTGTATCCTGTGGGCTGGTCATACTCCAGCTCCAACACATTAAGAGTGTGTGCATACATATGCTCTCTGTACAGTACTGTTTGTATTCCCAACATGTGTAATGCTGATCTGTAGTACCTGTCCCTACAGTGAACCACACCTCCACCATTGTATTCACAGTTGTCCACACATCTGGCAATGACAGTTTGGAAGGTTTAGTGTAGGTGTTTCATATAGTCTTCAATTGTTTCACATGGAAAACCACTGTGATGAATTGCAGGTCTGACCAGTGTCTATTAGCAGGACCACGATATATTATGTGTATGTGTGTTATGGCAGATAGCATGCGATTAATATGATTTGTGCATTATCAAGCCTGGTAAATAATAACAATCTCACCTGACACAGGCTGCTGTCACTGCAAAATGTCAGAGGTACCTAAATAGGAGTGTCACAGCAGTAAGATCATTATCCACACCTGTGTGATAGCTACAGGGTGCAATGTCCATGTTAGCACATAAGCCAGTACAATACACTATATTATGGAGTATGCACATCTGTGCATACAAAGAGTAGCAGACTATAGTATGTGGCATGTGTGCATACATGCCTTGCATATGATGTTACATTACATATTGTACAGTAACACATGTAACTATGTGAAATATAGATGTGTTATATGTGCAGTACTGACTTACCAGGCAACTCCAGGCTTGGTGATTGAGAGACACCCACCTCCACAATACCAGCTAAAGCTTGTGGATGGAGGTCTGCAGGCGTCCCCAGGTTGGCCAGCAGCTCCTCGGTACATGTGAGTGGGGGCTGGTCGAGTGCCCCCCCACCTGTTGCACCTTGTTCCCTGGTGATTGCATTAGCACGCTGTTTTGCCTGTCTTAGGAGGTCGGTGCAGTGTTGGTGCACCTGCTGATAGGTGTGATTGTAATCATTTACCCTCCTGCGGAGTTCTTCCCACATGGCATCCTACTACTGTGCATCCTGTGGCACATGGCTGAAGAGTGTTAAATGGTTGTCAAGGAGGTATGGGATGAGGACCTCATCCTCCAAGCGGGTGTATGCTGGCAGCCTGTCATGCAGCATACCTGGAAGACATAATGATGGAGACAGGTTACAGTAACTCACAGAGAAGTACAGCTGAACATACATGTGTATCACATTTATTAAGATTACAAATAAGTCTTTGCAAATCTACATGACATTAACACCACTGACATGTTTAAGTCACACACATTTGACACTTACTGGTGATGTGATGTTATCACCATATATGTGTGTGTCATGTGATGACATTGCTCATACTCCATGTGGATGTTGTCTTGACATGGGCATGTCTGTTTGCCTGTACTGGTGTCTATACCTATCAGCACATGCCTGGATGTGTTCACATTAATGCAATAGACCTTAATGCTGTCTATATGTCACATATATAGTCATATACAGCCTTTAGGGACGTGACCAGTGACCCTGCAGACTTGCTCACAGAATGTTTTACATGTATGTGTTTTGCCATATACCTCTACATGGCACTGTACAGCTGTGTAGCATCCTGCCATGTATTGCCTGTGTTGCACATGTGAAACACATGGGACAATAGCTAGCCTGATGGTATTTGCAGGGTTGGATATCAACTACAGCATTTATGGTCGTAGTGAACTAGTAGGCTATATGCCCTGGGCCATTTATTAGCCTAGGCAGAAAGGTTACCTAGCTGTAGCCAACAGACAGGTAAGTTTCAGTGGCCAGTTTAAGCAGTGCCACAGAACTGATCCACAGGGTTACTGATATATTTGGCATGCGGTCATCACACCATGTCACAGAGAGGGGCGATGTGCAGCTGTGCTGGACAGGGATGCATAGTATGGCAGGAGTATGCAAAGGGTATGGGACAGAGATCTGTCAGGCATGTTGTGATCCTTGTACTCGAAAGGTGGATGTCCATGAAGTATGTGTTTATTTGGAATCAGGATGTGTTAAGTGTAGCATGTCCAACATCTCTGGGTTGGACATGGCTTTATTCATGGTAGGCTGCATGCTACATAATGGAGCTAGGGATTGGGAAGGGCAGTGTAGGCCATCTACACATGGGCAATAACCCTTAAAGGAAATATGTAATCTATTGTGGGTCACATGAGTGTTGAGTATGGCTGAACAATTATCTCTATATTCATTGTTGGCACCCTATCATGATTAGGGGTGCCACATACAACTACCTGACTGGTGTGGTGATGTAACTATCAAAGGAAATACTACTGTCCAGCTGCATCCCATACACACAGAGTTGCCATTACGTTGACCGCTGCCTAGGTGGTAGTTCATGGGTACATGGTTTTTAATATGGGGATGACAATGCAATACTTAGCTGTCAGATTGTGGCCATACATCACACACCACACATCTGACACACAAAGACCCTTCTGTATGTTGAATGCAGCATACATTGAGTCAACTATTGCTCCTAGTTCATAGTCATTTGCAAACATCAATAGGCAGATGCCTTCTGTGTTAGTCTGTTTGGTATAGATAACAAAGAGGGGGAGTACCAGGAATGAATCCTGTATTACTGTGGCTGGCACTGGTTTGATGTGCGTGTATTAGTCAGACACCTTCTGTAGTGTTGGTTCTGCCAGCAGTCCAGTTGCCAACCACTCCTGTGAAATAGGAATATATACCTAGTTTACTGAGTGTAGCTGGAACACAGTATGGGCGATGTTGTCCTAAGACCTAGCAAGGTCATGATATGCTGTGTGAATCAACCTTACTATCATCTACATCTGTACTGAGTACATCAAATAAGTTGATCATGGTTCATGGCCTTGCAGACCAGACTCAGCAGGGTAGTAGTGCACTATTTCCCATTATCAATGGTGTCTCCCCCTTTGTGGGGTGTGATAACTGTTGCTGTGCACCATTCAGTGTGTACACAGCCTGACAAGGAGCTATGATTGAACATGATGTGTATGTGGAGAGCTGATTGTTCTTACATTTGTGTAGGATACACCCTGGGATGTTGACAGGTCCCATGAAAGCTGTATGTATGGCTTTAGAGAGTGCAGCTTGTACCTGCATAGTTGTTATTGCAGGGGCTTTGTAGTGTACATGGATATATAACTATGTGCACCTGTTGGGGGGATGGGGGTGGGTTTAAGTTCCCCAAGACCCTATCTGGATGAACAGGTGCTATTTCTGTAGGTGCAGTACTTCCCATGCCATAGTGCTGTGCAGCATGGCAGGTCTTATTGTTGCCATTATGATTAATGACACAGCTATAGAATGCTCTGTGGTTGGCCTCATAATATGTGGCTGATTAGTTTCACAGTAGCTTTGTGTGGTTTTATATGGTGTATCTGCATCTTACTGAGGCTGACCAGGGATCACCTACACTCACGTGTGTTCACTCTTGCAACAGTTACTATCTTCTGTGGTACAGTTTAAAGCATGGTACCACCAGTTTGCCTTCTTGTTTGTGTTTGGTTAAATCTTAGTTCTGTTTCAATGGCACAATCACTGCATGTATGTGACTGCTTAAGGTTCATTTGTATAGGATTCAGCATTTGCACATGCATTGCCCATTTGCATGGGTGCCATGACAGTCACCACTTTGCTCTTAGGAAGCATAATATTGGCTTTGGAGACTGACTATGTGTAGCATACTGTTAGCCCTGTTTGTGTGACTATTGTGATCCAGGTCATTGGGGTTGATGGAATCCAACATACATTGAGCACAGGTGTTGGTACATGAGGAGTATTCTCAGTTTATAATGGAATAGTTGAGAGTAGCCATTATTATGGTTCTGTCTCAAACCTAATCTTCCCCATTACAGCACATTATGACAGTTGGGAAATATGCGGCATGGTGGGTGATCTGTTGCAAGGTACAATTTGAATTCCACTTTGGCACAAAGGTAGTTGCTCAGCATAATGCATCTGAAGTTATGCAAGTGCAACTAGCGTGGGGGTGTACATATCCTTCCGGAATATGGACACACCTGTGGCCCGTGTGTTCCAATAAAGGATAATGGGCAAGAGGTGAGGTATGTGTTATAACAAGGTGTGCTCTCCTGAGTGTTGAAACATGTTTCAGCCACTGCACAGATATGTTCTCCATGTCAGGGATTGAGATATGTGAGTCCATATAGTGTCTCTGACATGTATCATTGAGTAGCAAGACCCACAGTTTATTGCTTGGCTGTCCCTGTAACAGCAGTGGACCTTCACTTGAACTGTGCATGATGAAGGCACTATAGGGGAAGCATGAGCCCTAGCTAGTATCCAGATTCCCAGGGGTGACAGGTGCAGGCCCTGTCTGGCAAAGCATCATGGTCTGTCAACCATGTTATCCCAGGCAGACAGATACTGGATACCCTTTGACTTGCACCACTACATTAGACAATTGTGGAATACAATCCTTTTGTCCCTGTACTGCAGTATCATTCTGGCCAATGGCAGAATGCTACCCAGGCCTTGGGACATACCTGCATGGGCTACAAAACCTGACAGTTCCTACATGTGTTTCCATGCAGTCCAGGCTACTGCATCACAGGTCCTGCACAACAACATGGAATATGTCAGAGTCATGTGTATAGTTCAAAAGGTGGTCTGAGTGTATGGGTATGTGGCTAATCATGGCAGACAGGCAGCTGACAGTATGTATGCCCTCGTATAGGTTGGTGTGTAACATAGTGCTAGAGTTTGCATTCACAAGTGAGTACTGTCAGACATGTTTCCAGCCATGTGTTCTGAGGTGTGGCACAATTATGCAAACTATGTCATACAGTTTGTGTATTTCGATGTCTGTCTATTCCAGCTTGGGAGGTCACTTGTTTGGCCAGATACTTAGAAGTGTCTGTGAATGTGTGTGATTTCTGGTAGTGTGTGTGGGTGTCCTTACTGAGTTCTGGTAAGGGTATGTGTTGGTTGTGATTATGAGATGCATGTGTTAACCGGGTCTATATCAGATCATTGAAATGGCTCATTATCGAATGCTGCAACGTCGAACTGCAAAACCAGAACCTTAACAATATCGAAACCTCAAAACAGCAAATGTTTTCCCCAGGGAAAAAAATTTGCTGTTCCGAGAAAAACACACACACCACAAGCACACTAAAAAGCAGCAAGCCACACACATACATTTAAAAGTTACATCTAACCCTACAGTACACTGCACATACACTACTATCTATCCACTTACCTTAACCCAGACTCTAACCCTAAGGTCCGTCACTATCGCACACTCACCTCACCCCCACCCTAACCCTAACTCACTTAACCTGTCCCTAACCCCAAATTCTGTCACAATCGCAAACTTACCTGACCCGCGCCCTAACCCTAACTCACCCAACCCACGCCCTAACCTGAACATCCGCACAGTCACACATTTACCTTAACCCAATCCGTAACTTTCCACCGCATTGCTGAAAACAGCAAAGCCACAACAACGACCAACTGAATTCTTTCCCTAGGAAAGAATTTGGTCTTGTGCAGATTCACTGTTTCCAGCATTTGTGATATTGGGTTCAATATTAGATCATTAAAAATTCTGACATTTCGATGATCTAATATAGACCCGTGTTAACCTACACCTCATGACTGTCCAGTCCAGTTATGGCTGTAGACTGGACTGCCTTCCTGCTTATGCCCTGTAGATGCATCCCAGACAATGTGTGGGGTGTGGTATTATGCGTGTTTGGCAGTGTACATGGCATAGAGATTACATTCCCCCAGGATGGCCACATACACAAAGCTGACATTAGTAAACACCAGTAGCTGACTAGTGGACATGCCTGTATGAGCATTCAGTACTACAAGTACCAAGTACTGTATTTAGTTTACTTATAGCTTATGAAGATGTTTTAGACAGTGATGCTCACATGTAAATATTTGTGTTATGGATGTGAAAACACTGGCTATTACGGAAATATTGTAGCTACCATTAGCAGCAATCCTCCTCTGAGGAGCACATCACATCCTGATAGTTGATTACAGATGATGCAAGTGTCTACAGGTCTGTTTCCTTTTCTGGGTATATACTCACATTTCCACCAGGACCATGAGCTCTGTTGGGCACAGACACCCACTCCCCAAACAGAGTTATGTATCAATAGCCTCTGATGCCACTATTAACATGATCAGGATATAATCAGATAGTGTAAGCCATCACCTATGAAGGAGTTATTACACATGGGCAACAGTCTCCTACATCTTACACTCCTATTGCAGATGTTACACTGGAGTTAAAGATGATATGCAACCTGTTTCATTACCAGTACTGTGCACTACCTTACATACAGTATGTGCAAGCGGCTGTTCGGATGGCAATAAGAGGTTAGGCTACACAAACCTGGTAACTCAACCAGTGTGTCTCTACTCTCAATATCCACTCTATGTAGGGGTGCACATAGCCATTTGGCCCAGCCCTGTAACAAGGGTCACTACACATTTGCATAACATGTACACATGCACAGCTGTTATTGCTTGCAAATGATACTAGAGAGGTCCAGCCCTGTAACAGGGGTCACACTACACATTTGCATAACATGTACACATGCACAGCTGTTACTGCTTGCAAACGATACTAGAGAGGTGGATATTACATGTGTTATGTGCATGGTTAGTTACCTAGCTCTTCCAATTATCTTTGCTATTATGCTGCTAAACTGTCAGATGAATACAAGTGATATGTATCCTGTTATTGAGTATTGTAATTACCAATATGCATTACTACTGTCTGCATAACATAACAGAAATGCCATGTAGAATGGAATACAGATCTGCCTAAAATAATGTACATTACACAGTTATTGACACAATATTCCACAATGCAAACCATATTTGCACAGTAAGCCCACCTTTGACATGTTCATCTTACTTATACACTCATACATATGTCTACTGTTACAATATATCAACATATACTATCCACTGTTATAGCACATACTTGTTGGACCAACCCTGACACTGACAGTGGCTGGAAGCAAATTGGTGAGTTCCAAGCCCATATCATCCCTTGTGGTGTATGAGGAATTTGCCTTGTGACCTACAGCAGTACACACATAGAATACTACAAGCATTACTACTGCTCAACAATACATCACTACCAGATAGCTATTTCCACTATATACATTGATTACACTGTAATTCTTACAGAACAGGCACTAAATACACAGACATACTACATGTTATACATACCTTCTTAGTAATTGGAGGTGTTATTGACTAGTATAATACTCGTTTTTGGTTTGTCTTTCAGTGTTTTGTACTGTTCTAAAGGTAGATACAAATGGTTTGAATGTGTGACAAGGCAACCTTTTATAGTTACAGATCAGTAACATGTGCTATCCCGATAACCTATTGGTGTTCCTAAGTAGCTAATTACATGCACATCAGCTGCACTGCTACTGCCTTAGCCAATACCATGGCAACAGTGGAGTATAACTGAGTACTCCACTTGGGCATTGTCCCTTTGCCTTACTTGTAAGGAATACAGCCTGGAAGTGTTGTTTGAAATCTATTGCAACAGCTGTATGGAGACGAACAGTAATATATTGCGTGTAATGCCTAGAGGATTTGGTCTAAATGTGAGTACAGCTGTTATATTTCCGAACATTGCTACTTGTGCAGGGTTTATCTGTACCTAATACTTCTACACATGTTTCAGTCTGGCCAGGATGTTTGACAAGCTCAAGGCTGCATAGCTATACATATAATTTTAGGGGGTTTACAGTGTGCTTACCAGACATCTTTAGTTTGGTGTTAATGTGTATCATACTGTGCTGGTAATCAGTACTCGGTAACACTTCCTGGTGTAAGAACCTTTCAACCCTCTGAAACGGGATTAGTTCATACAAACCCTGCAACATCAGCAGCTGTTATAACAACAACTATTTCACATAGGGCCATGTTAGTGTGTCTGTGTCCAGGTATGTTAAGGTTTCAGCAGATGTTGTACAGTAGTTGAATAATTGGTTATGGTATAACAGTATGTATTGATGTAATTATTTTGGGTGTGGGGGAGATGTTGGTGGGTGTACATAGCAGATGCAGGTGTGTAGGAACCCCTTTTATACAACTTCTATATGTGTGTGGGTGTTCTTTCTCTATGTGAACAGTTATCCCTTAGTGGACTAATACTATGGTAATTGCAGGCTGATTCATTAAGGCATTGTTAAATGCTTCCTGTATAGCATGCATGTACTGTTAGTCTTTGAATCCTTTTGGAAATACATCGGAATGTAATAAAGTTTTGCTAAATGAAAGCTGTCTGTGTATTTCTGTCATGGATATTTGCAGTCATTGCAGTTGTGTTGGTGACTGTGTCCATAGAACATATTTGTAATAGTGTATTGGCATATACTCTTCATATCAATGACAGATTATCTATATCATGTATACTGAAACTTAAGAGTTTAACTAGATAGTATCTATTGTACCTATTGATTTTCATTATGGCATACATACACAAGTAAAATATAGATAATAGTTTTAATTATAAATATACGTACAACAACAAATAGGATAGTTTTTTATTTGATTGTACAGTAGCTTTCGGTAGCAGTTGTTTTGTAGTTGGTAGTAGCATGAGATGAGTAAAGTACCCAGGGGTTATTGATGGTTTATTTTCACTTATTTGTATTCTGATTTATTGCATTCATTGCATAATGTGACATTAAAATTCCATCATTTACATTCATTAAATTTAACAAAATGCTGGCTCATCAAAAAAGTAACATCTACTATTTTTATATGTTTATAATCCATCAGGTTCTTTTTCTGATTAATATAATGTTTTTGAAGAGTTTTTATATGCATTCAATGATATTTTGTATATTTTTCTATAGATAAGATGTGCGGGTATTTAAAGGGTAGTGATCGAGTGACGTTGTTTCCGCTTTTATTTCTCTTAGGAGTTTTCTGAGGAAGTTGGTGTATTGTAACCGATGAAAAGCTTGGGAGAAGCTTAAACCTAATAAATTTTGTTCGTTTTACATTTTGGCGACTTGGAGTTTTATTTTGGTGTTCTCGAGGGACGGAGGAATTTCGTGCATCCCATCTCATATACTCTTCATATGTTATGTTCATATTGTTTTGGGGGGCAGAATGTGTGATTGCTATGGTCCATGTTATACTCAGATATGAACACTTCGGATGCTGTCTACACACATGTGTGTGTGTGTGTGTGTGTGTGTGTGTGTGTGTGTGTGTGTGTGTGTGTGTGTGTGTGTGTGTGTATATATATATATATATATATATATATATATATATATTATATATGTGTATATGTATATAGATATAATATATAATATATATTATTGCATACGTTTATCTGTACCTCCATAGATGTGTAGATGTTTTTAACCTATCTATATATCTACATATATATGTAGATCTGTATATATCGACATGTCTCTATGTATATCTCTCTCTCACTATCTCTCTCTCTCTCTATATATATATACATATATATGAGCATACACCTTTCATTGGGTACATGGCGGGTTGTCCTATTTCAACACATTCCTCCCTTTTCTGATTTAACCTGCCTGCATACACATCTGGCATAGGTACATCTCAGGTAGCTTAGTGGTACATTACTCTGAGGATGGAGTACATGGTTGCGGGTTCTAATCCTGGAAGGTGTTATTATTTTACCTCTCGGTGTAGGCACTGGTAGGGAAAGTGTGAATAATGCACATTTAAGCAGTTGTAAGCAGGCTTGCCCGTGGTCTGCGCGACATTAAGCAAAGGTTCAACCTGTGAAGTGCTTCTCCGTTTAACCATGTTTAAGCGCTGCTTACTGTTGCGCAAACCTGCGCAAACCTGCTTACAACTGATTAAAAGTGCTATAATAAACCTGCATCCAACAGCCCTTATTCTGGCCCTCAAAATAACTTAACAGCCCTTGCAGGTCTTGAACCCGGAACCATGAACACCATAGTCACTGACTTTACCACTAAGGCATCTGAGGCATGTACAAATGTTATGGTGCTTAGAATATACATTTTACTACAGGCATTCCTCACTACTGAAAACAAATGCGACAGTCAATTGGTGTACATATGTCTGATACATGTTAATGTTCATATGTTTGCAAAATTAGGTGTTGCAATGTGACATGACAGGGTGTATTATGAATGAGAAAGGTTCTTGTTTTGTGTCCTTTTATATATTGTCCACATACTCCATGTATACCCCTCCAGTTCACTTATTGAACATCCGACCCAGGCTCTCTTTGATGCATGATTTCATTACCCATCACTCCTCACCCACCCCAATCTTCAAATACACAACAACCATCCCTTCTATGGTGAATTAGGTTAATATGAATAGTTATAATACCAGAGCTGCATGTGTTTTGTGTACACTTCAATTCCTTTGGATTGCTTCTGTGTCACGAAGTATGTTCATAGATGTTTATATATGTGGCTATTGATGTAACTGTATATATATATATATATATATATATATATATATATATATATATATATACATACACAAAAAAATATATATATATATATATATATATATATATATATATATATATAATTTATATCTATGTGCAGACATCACTGACATGTATATATATATATATATATATATATATATATATATATATGTCATATTAATTTGTAACAGTTATACATATGTAGACTTGTATGTGTTGGCTCACACACTACAGTGCATTACAATGTACTATACATATGTACACAAAGTGACTGTTCCATTTGTGGTCATTACAGTGGAACGCATATGGTATAAGGTGTAGTCTAAAGACCGTGAAAGATGTATATACTTCAGATGGCTTAGTGGTAAGTCTCATGGCTATAGTGTGCATGGTCCAGGGTTCAGCACCTGTGATGCTTTAAAAATGTTTTTTACTCCAGAATAAGACTCATTTAAGCAGTTGTAAGCATGTTTAAAAGTGTTTGTTTGACATTATAGCAGCAGTTTAACACAGTTAAACTTTGTTACGTATAACCTGTGTGCCAAACACGGCCACATTCGCTAACTACTCAGGATATATACATTTCAGTGAAGTAACATCTCACTATGTACTTACATAAAATTACATTCTCTGTTGACTTTACTCTCCAGCACACATGGGTTTATATGGGTGTTTCGAATGTTTATTATACAGACAATTACTACCTATATATGCAAGTTGTGGTTAAGGTATACTTTTTAACATGATAAACATCCCTGACTTTATTGAGATTGGGACCTCGAATGCACAGATACTATGCAGATGCTGTAACCATTACAATATTGACATTAACTTTGCTTATGCCTATTTCCTATTTAGATGATTTCTATGTGTTAGCTAGGCTAAGCAAAGGGCGGAGGCACTCAAACCCATTGAGCTTCACTTACTCTTGAAATAACAACATATAACAAATGTAATGTGAGACAATAAATTACATTCCTAACTACATTAGGCATAGCCCCTCACTGACACACTTCAAGGGAAACCTTGTTGTGTGAATGGATAACAGAATATACACCCCTGCGATCATGTGTTCCAGAACTATACAGCCAGGGGGTGGTGGAGCCCGTCCAGTTTGATATCTGCAAGACCTGTTGGGGAAATTGAATGGTGTTGAATTGTCACACTGACATGCCCTCTTTAGGACACTAAGTGCCCCTACCACCCTCCACCACCCCAGTCTTCAACAGCTTCCGGCAACTCTGCCTGGAACTGCTTCATTGGCTATGCTTGACAGGAGCTCACTTACGTTATCAGTGGTGCGGAGAAAGCCAACACACTGTAGCTATGCTTCTAATTTCCCTTGGGTCTTCAACAGCTTCCGGCAACTCTGCCTGGAACTGCTTCATTGGCTATGCTTGACAGGGGCTCACTTACATCATCAGTGGTGCGGAGAAAGCCAACACACTGTAGCTATGCTTCTAATTGCCCTTTGGCAGATAGGTAGTAGGCTATCTGTGAACCTATAAAGTGCAGGCCATCACAGCCATAATATGTGAATAAACAGACTTTCAGATCACAATATACAGTGAGAAATCACCATGAAGTCAGGAAAAAGTTAAGTACAGCAAGAACATACAGAACACTGATCCATAATCACTCCATAAGCCTATCTTGGAAGCTAGAAGACTTGTATAAGTTTAAGGCTTTCTATTGTTTACCAGTAGGTTACCTACAGGAGAGATGAGAAACAAGCACAAATGGGAAACACGCATGCAACAATACAATACCGGCTTATTTGTCAGCCTTAGGCTTTGGAATACTAGCCAAGGCTATTGGCGCCCCCATGGTGCATTTTTTAGGAGAGTCTCAAAGGTGAATACCAGGTCCGTAAGCAGCACAAGAGCAGAATAAATGAGGTCATGCTACTCAACACCAGGGATTGTGATCACAACATGCATGCACTCACAGCACTCCTCAGGATGGATGACGTCAACATCTGTGCAGTAACTGAGACCAGTTTTAAGGCTCCTGAGAGCACAATAGCACTGCCAGACTACAACCCATACCACACATTTCAGCCACAGAACATGGACTGACATAGACATGGAGGGAGTGTATCCATATTCATCAGGGATACCTACACCTCCAGGTTAGTGGGGCAGCATGATACCTCTGAGATCATCCATGTGCAGCTAACATCAGCCACAACTGCAATGTAAACTGTGCCCTGCTACACATCACCCTCCATGACCCAGAATCCCCACTCCACCTACCTGGAGACAGTGAAGAACATGACAGTCCTACCACCCACCCTGGCATTAGTCGATGTCAACTACCCTACCATTAACTGGGAAACTTACTCAAGTACCCAGTCCAGGACTAGTGCTTCCTGGAATTTATCACCTCATATGCCCTGTATCGGGTGGTAACCTCTGTAATGAGGGGTGGAAACATACTAGAAGTGGTCATCACCAACATGGGTGACAGGTGCACCACAGCAGAGGTTAACCAGTCATTGGCTAGATCTGACCATGAACTATTCACTGCTTCCACACCCAAACATCTCCCCCACCCACAGAAACCATTGTATACCTTTCCTACAGCTAAATTTACACTACTTGAGACAGGGGTGGGGGGTTTCACAGCCCCCATGCTAAGGGGAAACACTGCACAAGATACAAACTGATTTACAAATGCAATTTATAAGTACCTACATGGATGTATGACTCATGCCATCACTGGTAAACCAAGACTCACTCCTCCTAGACAAGGACACCATTCTGGTGGACCTCTGCAATAAACAGGCTATACAACAGAAGTAGGACAGTGTTTCAGACAAACAGCAAATCCCACAAAGGGCAGACATCCATGACCACTATTAGTATGATTAGTAGGTCCCTCATGACATCATCCAAGGTAACATCAACAGGAAAGTACACAAGGATTCAAAAGATAACCATAAAGCCTTCTTTGGCTATGTCAAGGATCTAAGTAGTGACACACAGATTTGCACTGTGCCGGTGAAATATAACACAAAATATGCTGACCTTACTGATATCGCCAACATCCTTGCAGATACATTCAGTGCATACTTCACCCAATAAAGAGCCCACAACACTACCCGAAAGGTACAGTATCCCACACATCAGAGACACACAGGTGGAAATGGCCCTCTCTAACAGCAGAACACAGCATCAATGGATGCAGATGTTGTCCCAGACTGCATCTTGCAAACAGTACAAGACAACCTGACCCCCCACCTAATTAAGCTTTTCAACCTCAGCCTCTCCTCAGGCTACATGCCCATACAATGGTGCATGGCAACGGTTATTCCACTCTACCAAGGTGGAATCACAACTGACCATGATAACTACCACCCCATAAGCCTGACCAGACTGGTCTGCAATGGTATGGAGTGCAACCTAATGGCACTCATTAACAAAGACATTGGTACCCTCCAAACACATGACTCACCCCAGGTCACCTTGGTTGAGTGCAGTACATGCCTACTGAACCTGTTTGACGTCTTACATACACTCACCAAGACGCTAGATGAGGAGAGAAGTGGTTCACACATACTACCTGGACCTCGCCAAGGCTTTTGACACCATGCCCCACTCAGGTATTATTGATAAACACACCAGCCTATACATACACCCATACATCGCAGGTTGGGTTGCCAACAGGCTTATACACAGAACCCACATGGTACAACTAGCAGTCTCCAGGTCCAACTCTTGACCAGTCACGACTGGTGTCCCACAAGACTCAGTCCTGGGAGCCCTACTGTTTGGTATATACTTTTCAGAGCTACAGGCAAACACAGGTGGACTATGGCAGACCATGTTTGGCAATGACTGGGAACTGGGAGCTATAATTGACAGTCCAGCTGACACAGACATCCCTCAAGGGGCCTCACAGAGACCGACACAGGGTGTCAAAGTCATGGCCTCTAGCTAAGTGCCACTAACTGCATGGTCATTCCATTGTGGAATATTAAGCACCCACATATTAACACATAAGTGGCAGCCACTTTAATATGGATGAGGTAATGAGATATCTGGGGACTAAGGTAGATAGTGATCTCTCCTTTGACAATCATATCTCCAAAGTAGTTAGGACATCCTTCTATGTAGGCCATCTGATTACTAAAGGGTTCCCATCTAGACATACTGGGTTTATAGTGCCCCTTTACTCATCACTCATCAGTCCCATCATAGGGCATAATAAACCATTTGGGATGCACCTCAGAAGAGACTTACAACAGCTGGAAGGTCCATGAATGTGCCTCACCAAGGGGATTACTGGCCTCAAACATATGCCCTATGCAGCCAGACTGAATAAACTCCTGCTTTACTCAGTGGCATCTCGTTTACTCAGAGATGATCTCTGCTGGCCAACACAGCCATGTTGAACTCAGGCTTAATGGATATGCTCCACCTATGGGAATCCATGTCACAGTGAGCCACACACTGTAGTGAGCTGAACCTTGCCACAACAATAACTGGAAGATGCTGGAGGGACGGATTCTTGTCACAGACACTCCCCCATACTTTGGAACAACATCCCTAATTACATTATACAGAGCCCCTCACTAACACACTTCAAGATAAACCACAAAGAGTGGATGTGGAACAGTAGATACACCCCAGGGATCCCACCATTGGCTCTGCTCCACAAAGGAACAGTTAATGAATCAATGGGGTGGCAAAAGCTGACACATTTTGGCTAGGCTTATGAATGGCCTTTGGCAGTTGGCCAAGTACCTACCTATGAACGTATACATACAGTATCAGCACATGCTGATAGCTTAATTTACTGTTCAGGTGTTGACTTACCTTGTGCCAATGGCAGTTGTGTGTGCAATAGTTGAGGGCTGCCTATGTTTGATGCACACAGTAGACTGCCTATACATGACAATTTACAGGTAGTCATGTGTGTATGCCATCAATTTTTACTGTGTGTGCAGATGGAGAAAGGTGTCAGTCCCTAGGTGCCTACACTGTCAGCATGTGTGCTATACGTTCCATTCTTGCCAAGGCATGGGCATACTGGGCATGCCTCTGTCTGCCTACTGGGGCTGGCTCAGGGTGTTCATGGTCTGAGTACCTCAGTGCCTGTGGGGCCCTTGGCAATGGTGGTGGGCTGTGAGGGCCTTTACCATTCTGTCCCTGCTGCAGTTGTTTCTGCAGGATCATATTGTGTAGCATGGCACATACTATGAAGATGTGGGCACACATGCCTGGAGAGTACTGCAAGGCTCCACCAGATATGTCCAAGCTATGGAACTGTGATTTAAGCATCCCAAACACACGCTCTATGATGATTCTGGTTTGTGCGTGTGCCTCATTATGGCGTTCCTGCATGGGTGTGTGTGCATTTCTGATGGGAGTCATCATCCACGGTTCCAGTGCATAGCCAGCATCCCCCACCAGGTGGCCATTTGGGATGTCCCCCATGGCAAATACCTGATGCAGCTGTGAGGCATGCCAGATGTGGGAGTCATGATAGCTTCCAGGGCTGCCAGCACACACATCCATGATAATGCCCTGGGCATTGCACATGACCTGGCAGTTGATGGAGGGGTATCACTTGCGATTTATGTAGCACCTACCCTGCTCACCAGGTGGTGACTTGATGTGTATGTGCGTGCAGTCTATTGCACCCAGTACCTCCATGTATTCTGCCAGACGGTCGAAGAGATGCATATTGCTGGCCAACAATTCCTGCATTCGTGAGAAGTATATGTGCTCATTGGCATGTGTTAACATGGCATCCAGGAACTGGTGTAGTAACCCGGATGCTGATGCCTGTGAGATACCCATGATATCCCCAGTTGGTCTTTGAAAGGTACCTGTAGGTAGTATTCTCAGGCTTACACATACCTTCGTATCCACTGGGATGGGTTCCCCTCTGTTTGTTCTGGTTCTGAGGCATGGCGGGCACAGCTTCACAAGTTGCTGTAGAATGTCCCTGTCCACCCTGTAATGCTCTACTATCTCCATATCATGTAGCTCCTGGTAGGTTACCCTGGACACTCTCCTCCTCCTTTGCTGCTGCCTGAGGTGGTCATGTGCATCATCCTCCACACCACCTTCAGTCTCCAACACATGCTGGTGGATCAAAGCTATGGCAGCCCCTAACATGTACATACTAAAAGTTCCCCATCTGTATACACCACTGGTGCAGAGTGTATGGGAATACACAAATGTGTGTGAGGTGCTTTCACACTTTATACTATTGTGCTATGGATGCTGCTGATGTCATTGGGTGTGTATGAGCTATTCCAGCTGCAGAGTATCTTAATTATAGGTTTTACAATGAGTACTGCAAGTGTGGGGCCTTTACTGTGGAGTTATGCTTGCCTGCCTTGATTAATCTGTTGCCCTTTAATTCACTTTTAAACATGGATCCCCTCCTATTATCAGGCATGCATCCACCTGCCGACTTTCTTGTTTTGTACTTTCCCTACCCAGTCATGGCAAAATGTGTCTTGTAGCTGATATACTGCAAATCGGCTTTGTTCTGCTTTCATACTTTACTATTTTCTTTGCAGTACAGCCCCTCCCCTTTCCTGTTCTGCAGGTAGCTGCTTGCAGCATTGTTAGCTGTTGTCAATGACCCACTGTAGGCCCCTAGGTGTTAATTAGTCATGTGTACTCCAATTTCCCTGCTGCAGCATTTCCTTATTTTTTTCCTATATCCTTCCAGTTTCAGCTGCAGTGCGCAATGCGCAAACTGATTTACCGGGTTTACATGCGTTTTCATCTCCGTTCACATGCATACTCAGTTACCTTGTGTACTCTCAGCTAAGCAAAGTTATGGCCAGTTCAACACACCTCTATCCTGCAGCCTTGCCTAGCTAGGGGCAAACCAGTTTAGCAATGCTCCAATGTACTTACAGCAATGGTGACAGATTCCTCTCTTGATGTCATCTTTATCTCAAGGGCACACCTCAGTGTTATAACACTATGCTGTGAGGTGCATCCTTACACCAGCGGGGAATCTGTGATTCATTATTACTCCTCTCATTTGCATGGCATTGCCTACAAATTCCTAGCTACAGCGCATAACACTGTCACAGCCCCTTAGCAACCCTTGCGCCATGGTATGGTGTAGCATGCCTGCCATTGACTTTTATGGGGAAATCATGATATGTGTTACATTGCAGTTTTTTTCTATATTTTTATCTTTTCCTTGCGATCCCCTTTGCGCGCCGCTGCCCTGAGCTTCCACGTTGCGATAGTGCGACTATATATATATATATATATATATATATATATATATATATATATATATATATAATGTTAATTTTATATTTTGTACATTTTTTTATGCCAATGGCTATATATTTAGCCATTGCCATTTAGTAACAATATAATAACTGTCCATCTATCCCTTATGGAGAGTTATTAAGGATTAAAAGATTATGTAGTGACAAAAATGAATCACAGAAGGAGGCTGAGAAAGCTATAAGCATGTTTTTTAATAGAGGCTACAAACAAGATGTAGTATTGGATAGCTATGCTAAAATTTATGGGAATTCTAAGGTTACCAATGGAAATGTTTATATTAGAAATTTAGGTGACAGTATAAACAAAGCACTTACAAATAATTTATTATTCTTTGTTACAAAGTATTCTCTTTTTTTCAGATAGGTTAAATGAATTATTAAAAGGTTATTGGAAAAAACAAGTTTCTTCCCTCTCACAGATAGAATTAAGGTTTTCCGTTCAAAGTGGGCATAATTTGAAGGGTTTTCTTGTACATAGTAAATATAGTAAACCCAAAGAAAAAAAAATATCATAAGTCCAATAGGATTAGGAACTAATCCGTGTGGCAAATGTTCGGTCTGTCAATTTATAGTGCCAACTTTTGAGAAAATAAATAGTAAGAAGTTTGAAACTCAAGGTAATTTTTCTTGTATAAGTAGGGGAATTATTTATGCTATAGGATGTTCCTGTAAAACCTTCTACATAGGGGAAAGTAAGAGAAGTTTAAGTGAAAGAATAAAAGAACATATCAGGGGCATCAAAAAGAATAAAGTTATAAGTCCTGTACTGGAACATTTTAACAAGGTACATTTAGGAGACATTAGTAGTTTAAAAGTAACAGTTTTAGAGCAGGTTTTACAATATTTTGCCAGAGAGGAAATGCTTAAATACTCACTTAGGAAAAAATAATTGATTTTTATTATTAAATATAATACATTACAACCTAATGGGTTAAATAAGGAGTGCAACTGGCAAAGTTTTATTTAAGAATGTTTTAGCTTTAAGAAAAAACTTTTTTCATCACTTTTAAATTAATTGGATGACATAATTGAGTAATTGAATTATATTGTTTATATAAAGTAAGGATTTGGTGAACATGTAAAGGCTGATTTTGGCCGAGCCGCTAACAGACTTTATGGTGATATTTGCTGTGAATCATGGAATAAACAACGTATTGTGAATACAAGAACTGAAGATATCATTGTTTTTTTTTGCCATTGTGGTTCCAATATAATACCTGTGTTTGGTCAGTTGTCATGGCTCCGATTTTATGTTTGCAAAAATGTAAACCGTTTTTTACGGTTTACATTTCTGCATGCTTACACTATGCCTGCACCACTTCCTGGATCACTACATACCTTCATTTGCATGCTACACTGCTGCACATGGGGTAATTAGCATACAGAGCCAGGGAGCTGTGCGGGCGTAGCATACGCAGGTAATGTACGTGAGAACGGCTCGTACCCGGATCGCTCGGTGGCCATATTTGGTGTTGGCACGCTGACGCTACACCTGCACCTGGCGCAAGCTTCATTAATCCTGGGGTATAGTGTTCATCACAAACATTAATACTTCCACTACCCTCTCAGTACCATCAGCCTCTGTAAATATCCTCAGTTATTTGACATCAGCCCAATACCTACCTCCACCAATAAAAACTCCCAAATAAGCTAAAACCAACTAACCTTGTTGCTGATCAGCTCCCCTCAGAGCACTTAAAAATGGCTGGAGAGGCAATTGCTTTTCTAGTCTCTATATTGATAAATAGATCTATATCTGAAAAATGCACTCTCTACACAGAAAAAAATCTATTATTATGCATTTACAAAAAAGCTGCAGATCTACAGAGTTTAATAAGTACATGCACATTGCAATTCTCTCCCCCATCAAAAATACTTAAAAGTATACTCATGAGCAGCTTCTACATCACCTAAATTTAAATAATCTGTTCTCTGCAACACAACATGGTTTCAGACCCCAACACAACAAAACCACTGCCCTCCTACACTTCACCAACACTATTGCCAGTGTAGGAACAAAGGTACCCTAGCCTCAACTGTGATTTTACACTTACCCAAAGCTTTTGACACTGTATCACACCACATTTACTTGCTGAACTCTCTTCTACCTCTTCTATTGGTCTTGCGTAATCCTCCCTTGAATGTTTCTTAGTTATCTGTCTGGAGGTCAACAAGCAGTCAAATGGCAACAGGACCTCTTTTCTTCTCTTTCAGTTACCACAGGTATCCCGCAGGGCTCTGTACTGGGGCCCCTTCTTTTTAATATTTTTACAAAAAAGTTTCACACTACCATACATCAAGCAAGTATAGTACAATATGCAGATAATTTGACTTTAATACGTACAGCCCCCACAATATTCAGACTACAAAAAAATCACTCAAATGTATTTCTCTTCAATTAAAACTTGGCTAAAAATTTCAAACCTACTCCTTAATCCCAGTAAAAAAAAACTAATGCTCTTCACCCCAAAACATTATCTCCATCAAAAACAATATTTCTTGGTTACATCTGAAAATAATACTAAAACTGAGGTAGTACCACAAACTAAATTACTTTTCATTGGAACAGATGACAATCTTGAATTTGATCAACATATTCTTCAAACAATTAAAAAGACCCACCATAAACTTGGTTTCCTTTACAGAATAAACAGTACCTTAAAGACCCAGCAAAAAACCCTAGCCTCATCCTATTTGCTTCCATCCCTCTTATAAGTATCACCTACCCTTACAAACCTAAGCTCTACACTAAAATCCAAGCTAGCCTTGTTATAACAAAGCAGCTAAATTTGCTATGAGCACTGCACACCGATTTCACTGCTGCCAAGGCTTAAAGCAGCTAAATTGGCAAGGGCCTAACAACTACATAACTTACTCTCAGCTAGTTATGGCATACAAACTGATATATTTTCCTTAACAATGCCCTGCATTAAAAAATATATTATTGCCCTACACCCCCACAAGGGACCTCCATTGTGGTGATAAATTTCTACTAAGAACTACTAAAGCAAATAATTAATTGGTCGACTCACTATACTTCTGTTATATTATATCCAAACTCTGGAACACCATCCCTACACAGGTAACATTGATTAACAAACTCCCAAGCTATAAAATCCAGCTCAAACAATATCTTACCCAGTCCTGGTCATGCTCATGTTCATCCCCAGGATGAGACCTCCAGTAAAAGCACAAACTTCTCATTGTTTACAACTAACTTTTTGTCCTTCTCTACTTGAATCATTATACCCCAACAACATTCCCTCCTGTGTTTGAATTAATACATCCCTTTTCATCCCCCTTAAATAATACTTCTCATCTTGCTCTTTTTCTAACTGCCACATCCACCACTCTATGCATCCCCTGTATTCCTAAGTTATAAGCGTTCTAGATACACCAATTTAGATCAGGCAGCCTAAATAGAACTAATCCTATACCCTGCTCTCTCTCATACCACTAAACTCATGTACAGTACTAATATCTTTCACCCCTCCTACATCATTTTATAACTTACTTCATTATATCTCTTGAAATCTTTACAAACCTGTTCAATATTAAAATCTGGAAAAAGCTGGTACCGTGGTAACTGGAAAAGTACAAGACAACCTCCAACAGCAAAACGACAACTCCAACGTCAAAGCACAACTTTATTGCAAGGCAAAGATTTTGGGTTAACCACCTTTTCTCAATGCTAATACTCTTACACAAAACATTAATCACTTTAAATAAGCAGTTAAGCATCATGTGACCACAGCCAGCATATCACATGATGCTACTAATTAAAACTTTAAAAGTTTAAAAAGGAAGGTAATCCTTTGCTGCACCTTGTACCTAATATATTAGTGTTAATGGGAGTTGCTGCTCAGTCTTCAGAGACCTTTGAAAATCTCCTTGTTACTTTAGAGAGGAAAGTAGAGGCATTTAAGAGACTCCAGTGGTAATGACTATGTTTCATAGCATATCTAGAGTTGGGGGTCATTTCACGGGGCATCCGTATTTTAAAAATGCCCTCTTATGCCAATGTATATCCAGAGCTACTAAAACGCTGGGAGCAGTTAAATTTAAAGCTAAGTTGGACTATACGTCCTTGATGAATGAGTTTTTTGTTGGCACTCAAAGTAAGTTGAAAGAGGAAATTATTAAGCTGGAAAGTGAATTCTTAAATATGTCCTGCTTTTCCAGTTTAATTGATTCATATCAGAGAATGTTGGACAGATTACAATTGCTGGATGATAAATTAGAGGCTACAAAAAGATGTAAGCTTCAAAGAGATATTAGTGACTTCAAAATGGGCCATATTTTTTCCTGGCCCAAGACAGAGATTCAAAATAAACCGCCTATCAATCAAAGGGGATTGATGTATCAACTGGATGATTTCCCTGTGAATGATGAGACCAGAACAACGAATGAGAAAACCCCTAGAATCCAGCAGACTTTGCAACAGGACAGTCAGGGCTTAGTCCCCCCCCCCTCCCTCTATGCCATCTGCTTTCCTTTTGACTACAGGGACTGAGAGTGTTGGCAGCAAACTAGCAGGAGCTGCAATAACATCAGGACTGCACTCTGAACACAATGAATGGCTTTAAGTATAACCCCTTCTGGTACGCAAATGCATTTTCAGTTAAATCTACCTGAGAAAGTAGCAACACAGCAGAGAAATCCATCACGGTGGCATTCAGTAAGAGACAAGCCCAAAACAGAGTGAAGAGAAAGAACAGTAGTCCAGCATACCACAACAAGACTGCATGATGATAATGGACATAGATAGAGGCATTTGAAATTTATCTGGCTTGATATTAACAGAAGTGCATATATCTCTTTTGGAAAAGGGATTAAAAATTATTCCTAGTGCTTCCGATGATGTAGTGGCAGCTCTAATGAACCTTAAACTTTTGTTTAAAAGTGATGTTTCTGTTGAATTAGATTGTAAAAAAGTAGTACTTTTGTACCAGTTAGCAACCCTGTTATAAATGCATTTCACAATATCTGTGAGAATGAGATGACAATTGTATGCTAGTGATATAAAAAGGAAGTTCTATAATTTAACTTATAATGAGTACGAAGCTTTGAAAAACTTAGAAGGAAATGCTGAAGTAGTTATAAAATAAGCTGATAAAGGGTGAATTACTGTGATTATGAATCAAATTGATTATATGGCTTCTTTAAATTCACTATTACAGGATGTATGTACTTTTAAGAAAATTACCTTTCGGGATGTTAAAAAACTTGTTGCACAGGTGAATATGATAATTTATGATTTGCAGATGACTGGCAATATTAATATTGAATTATTCAATTATTCTACAATGTCATGTCCTAGGATACCACAAATTTATGGTATACTTAAGATTCATAAGTCACTCACCAACCCCCCACTAAGACCTATAGTATCAGGGAGGGGTTGGATAACTGAGCCAATATCTATTTTTTTGCAAAAAAAAGGCTGAGTCAGTTTCTGCAGTTTTGTCCAAGTGTAATCAAGGACACCTCAGATTTTTTGAGAAAACTAAGGGATTGGTTTGATAAAAGAGAAGGAAGCAGTCATGAAAGAAGTAGCTATATTTTTCTGACACTAGACATTACATCATTGTTCACGGTAATATTGAATGAACATGGTATTGAAGCTATACGTGATTTCCTTAATAGTGAAATATTTATGCCTGCTAAGGAGATAGAGAATATCTATACACTGCTAGATATTGTATTGACGAAACATGTGTTTCTCTTCAATAATGAGCCATATTTACAACAGGCTGGTGTGGCCATGGGCATACCAGTGGCCAATACATATGCCAATTTGGTGCTCCATTGATGGGGGAGGAATTTTATTTCTGGTGAGACTAATATGTTATGCAAGAAAGTTGAATTTTATCAGAGATTTGTAGATGATTGCTTTCTTATATGGAATGGGAATATAGAGGAACTAAATGAGTATGTTTCCTATCTGGATAGTACTACTAGTTTCTTCAAATTTAAGATGACATGCTCTGATAGTGAAATGGTATTTTTGGATGTGCATTTGGAGAAGAAAAGGGATAGGATAGAAACGAGTGTTTACAAGAAGGATGTACATGCCTGTCGCTATGTTCATAAGCAAAGTTTACATGCACCCCGTATTTACAGGCATAATGAAACCACAGTTCAGCAGGGTAAGTAGATTAAACACCGATGATTTAAAATTTATGAAGCAACTAAATGAAATGGCCATTGAGTTTGTAAATAGTGGCTATAAGCAGATAGATGTTAAGATGTAAACCCATATTTCTAGCAGGTGAACAATCTGCTATTGAAATGAAGCAGTATACTAACAAAATTAGATATATAACTACTTCTAACACCAGGACTAGTGAATGTAAAAGAATTATACAAAATAATTGGGTTATTCTGTTAGCACCACCTGAGCTGCAGGCGATTTTAGTGGATAGACCTTACTTTTCATATAGAAATCTTAGAAGTTTAATTTACCCTGTAACTAATAAGCAATATGTTTTCTATTGCTCAGCTAACTGTAACAGTATTAATGTGGTCTGCCTTGCTACTTGTGTAAAGTGTTCATCATTTTATGTGGGTAAGACCACCAGAAAGTTAAAAGAATGGATTACTGAGCATAAGTCAGGCATTCAGAGAAAAAAATGACAAGAATGCTTTAAGTAAACATGTTGTGTATAATGGTTTATAACATTGTTTTAGGTCTAGGGTAATAGATGTATTGATCAAAGGGACTAGAGAGAGTGATATAAACAATCTTCTTGAGAATAAAGAATATCAACGTATTGTTAGACTGCAGGCAGAGTTTGAACCTGGTCTCAATAACTCTGTAAGCATTTAACCTGCTTTAGTTCGAATACAACAACAAAATCTTTAGAATTGTATTTATATAGATTTTATTGTTTTTAAAGTTTTAATTAGTAGCATCATGTGATATGCTGGCTGTGGTCACATGATGCTTAACTGCTCTTATTTAAAGTGATTAATGTTTTGTGTAAGAGCATTAGCATTGAGAAAGGGTGGTTTACCCAAAAGCTTTGCCTTGCAATAAAATTGTGCTTTGACATTGGAGTTGTTGTTTTGCAATATTAAAATCTCCCATGCTACATAATTTATAATTAACTTTATTATGTATCTTGAACTCCTTGCAAACCTTTCTTCACTGAAATGTAACAACACTAAACATCTTTACAATAATGTTTCCCCTTCTGCAGGATCAGTCCACTTACTTCTACAAGAATTTACAGCTGGAACAACTGTGTAGACTTATAATTGTTGATATAAATAGTTTACTGTATATACCTGTCCTGTAGTCATATTTGTTGTTTAAGAGAAATATAACTGTGTGTTTTCTGAAAACTCTGTCTTTACTTATTAATATAAATGCACTGTGGTGGAGCTTTTTGCCCCAGGCCTCCACTGAAAATAGGTTCTTCACAGATGGACTTTCCTGGTCAAGAAAGATTGCAACTGAGATTGTGTTGTTATGGTTTATTTTCATTTATATAACTGTAAGATTGTCTAAATTTAATAAAGATGTTTTTTGTTTAAAAAAAGACAAATAAATATATAAATAAATGAAAAATGACGGAAAGGGCAACCAAATTCAGGGAATCTCTAACATGTTCACCTCTCTTTTTCCAAATTGTCCAAGGGATTTTCTTTCTCCTCATCCAATTTTAACAAAAAAAAAAAAAAAAACAAGAGCAAACAGTCTCAGCAAAATTCAGTTAAACAGACAGAAAACAGAACTGGCAAGAAGTTTCCAAAAAGAAGTCTCAAACCTCCAAAAAAACAATGAAACTCCAACAAGTCTGAATTACTCTACAAGAGAACTTGTGACCACCTACAACCCTCGCCCTCTTTCTCTTCCAGAACACTTGAATCTCTGTTTTTCTCTCAGGCAACAGATTGCTTCAGATAAATGGGTTCAGAAAATCATCCATCAGGGTTACAGACGGCAGCAGGAGAAAATTCCTCCTTTCCGAGGGATCATTCCTCATTCTGCATATCAGACTGTTTCATTTTCACCTTATTTCCATTATTTATTGTCCCAAGGAGTGATAAAACCAGTTCCTCCTTTCCAGGTTGGGAAGGAGTTTTATTTAGGGATGTTCCTAGTCCCATAAGAAAAAAAATGCTTGAAGACCAGCTCTGGATTTTTCTTTCATAAACCTGTTTGTGATAGTGCTCAAATTCAAAATGATGTTACTTCACAACCTGTTGCCTCTTCTTCCTCTTTTATGTTTCCTGTTAACACTAGGATACTTCTCATCACATTCCTGTTCATCCAGATTTCAGGTGTTTCTTAAGGTGCTGTATGTCTGTATCACATTATCATTTCTCTGTCTTACCCTTTGGACTATCCTCTGAACCAAAAGTGTTCACAAAGTGTCTAACTCCAGTTATAGATCATTTTAGGCTACAGGGTGTCCACATGCATCTGTATTTGGACAATTTGCTTATATTTGTGGAGTCTTTTTCAAAATGACATGAATGTCTCCCTCTCTCTCTCTCTCTCTCTCTCTCTCTTGCTCTTGGGTAAGAGATCTTGCACAAGCTGGGATTGCAAAGGAACATTCAAAAGTCTTTCTTGACTTCCTCAGACAGGATTGTGCTCTTAGGATGTCAACTAGATACCTCAGTTCTAGGAACTCTTCTTTCACTGGAAAAAAATAGATCTTTATTTAGATCTATTTCTTAGGTTTTTCACTTAGACATCAGTCACTGAGAGGGAATACCTCTGGATTTTGGGTCTCATGGCTTCTATGATTTTCATGATACCACTGGCAAGACTCCATATGAGAAAGATATAATGGCATCTGAAATGTCTTTGTTTTATTTTTTAAGATCCCAGTGCTGAGGTTTGCCAGAAGAGAAATTGCTTGGTGGAGACAACAGATATCCTTAAATCCAGGTCTCCCCTTCTCCCTCTGTGCTCCAAAGCCATCAGTCACCACAGATGCATCAGACTTTACTTGGGGAGCAGTTTCAGGACAGATAAAAGTGCAGGGGGGTTGGGATACCAAGGACATTTGCAAGCACATAAATATCAAGGACATGCTTTCCCTGATCCAGGCCCTCAGTTCTCTAAACCATGTTTGGTCTCCTGGACCTCTTCAAGTGGTTCAAGTGATGTGGCACATCAACAAGCATCCTAAATTCTCTCAGAGTATAACTGTGTGGCAGACAAGTTGAGCAGAATCAGTTCACACCCTAATAAATGGAAACTAGATCTAGGGGGTCTTCCAAGATTTGATCCATCTTTGGGGAGTTCCTCAAGTAGACCTCCTTTCCTCACCTCTAAACAATCAACTGTCAAAACTTCTGTTCCAGGATTCCATGTAAGAACGCCTGGAAGACAGATATCTTTTCATTTCTTTGGACAGGAATGTTTCTGTATGCATTTTCCAGCATTTCCACTAATATCCAGGGTGTTTCTAAAGATTCAGAAGGAATCCCCCATGATCATTGTGGCAGAGGGAATTGTAGTTCTCCTTTATTTTGGAAATGGCAAGGGGCAATTACTACAAGCTTCCTCTCAGATATGATGCACTCCAACATTAATCATCTTCAGTCGATTGCCTGATGATAGAGCACTTTAGGTACCTATTTCCTGAGGACGTGCAGCAGGTAGTAAAGGAGGTAAGAAAGCCTGCTACTAGGAAATCATATATTAGCAAATGTAAAAGCCTTTTTAGTTGGTGCGAACAACATAACCAGTACCCATTCAGGGCTAGTTGTTCTCTGGTTCTACAATATTTATGTGATTTGCTAACCTATGGCCTTTCTCATTCCTCTGTCAAGGTTAATCTATTGGCCATTTCAGCATGTCTGCCCATAGATCCTCCTCTTTCAAGCAGTTGCATGTCAAAATGCTCTTGAGAGGGGTTTTGCATAAGACATTTCCGATTTTATTTTATAGAATCTAACACTTGCTCTATTTGAATCTGGCTGACTTGAGGTTCTTAACATGGAAAACAGTTTTTTTGTTTGCTCTGCTATCTGCAAGAAGGTTATCTGAGTTGCAAGCTCTTAAGGTGATTCAACCCTACCTCATTTTCCACAATGCCAGGGTTTCTTTGAGAATAAATACTTCTTTTAAAGTGGTAACCAAGTTAACTTTAAGTCAAACTATCCATCTACTTGTTTTCTTTCCTATACCTAAAAATGAGTGAGAAAGGATACTCCAAACCTTGGATGTCCACTGACAACTCAGGTACTATGTTGACAGAACTACATCTTTCATATCATCAGATCAATTCTTCATTTCTTGTGAAAGTAAGAAAAAGGGACAACCAATATCAAAACAGACTATTTCTAAATATTGTCTTTTGTGATACTTACCATAACAAATCTATTCCAGGCAGGGGCAAGGCTCAATCTACAAGGAACATGGCTTCTTTTATGGCTTTTTGGAAAGGATTATATTCTAGAAGTATTCTAGAAGCTTCTACTTGGTGCTCTGTGAGTACTTTTATAACACATATATATTTATACTTTTATATTTATACTTTTATAAGGTGGATTCCTTCTCTAGATCTAGATCATGCTTTGCTAGGACCATACTCCAGGGACTCCTGCACCCTTCACTTGCTACCTACCAAATATAGTTAGCCATGGTAATCTACCCATATAGCTACGGCTACTGCAGCAATCATCAATATAAAGAACATAGCAAGTTGTGAAAGTTCAACTTTTCATAACAGTGGATGCTCGAATGATCACTACTGCAGTTGTTGCTCCCTCCCTCCACCCCCCCCCTTTTTTTTTTTTTTTTTGTGTGTGTTTTTTATGCCAGGGTATGGATGTTTATTTTTTGTTATTTCTAGCTTTGTCCTTTTAGGGCTTATCCTCCCCCTTTCTGCTGGCAGGAAAGCTCGGAAGGACTTAATCTCCAAACTTCTCTTTTAGTCAGCTCAGCTTGGGCTTCTTGACAGTTTGGGTGCATGGAAGGTGCTCTGAGGATTTGGAAACTGGCTGGCTGTTGTATCCTTGGCAAGATATAACCAATATAGTTAAGGCTACTGCAGCAGTGATAATTTGAATAGCTACTGTGCAAGTTCAGCTCACACAACTGTACTTTTCTACCCTTATTTCTATGGAATCCTCCCCTAGCATTGCTGTTCATTAATTTGTGAAGAACAGGAACCAGAAGCTCTTAATTTTATTGAATCGCCTCTGCAGCAAGACCTATTGAGTTGAAGTAATACTTTTGAACCAAGGTCAAGAAAACTACATATATCACCATGTCTTCTCTATTTTCTTCAAAGGAAATTGCATAAAGGCTTTGTGTCTGACATCTAGAAATCTGCGAGCGTGGTAGCAACCCTTTAGGTTAGAGCTGTCAATAATGTGGATGACTACTGTTGGTACTTATCTATTATCGCAACCACATTCTAAACAACTCCCTCTGGCAGCCGTTCAAGCTATCATTTTAAACTGCATGCTTCTTCGTCCTCTATTTTCTTTTTTTTTGGGGGGGGGGCTGGTTCTAAGTGAAGCACATATGTCTATTTTTATCAAGTTATTATTAATAGTACATGTTTCAGTTGTCCGACACCTCTTATTTCCATATTTTTTGCAGAATGTGCTGATGTTTACCTCATAATTTTTGGGTTGTTCCTAATAAAGTGTTTTGTTTTCTGGCAGTCATTGAGGACTGAAGTCCTCATTTTTTGGGGGGGGTTGTTCCTAATAAAATGTTTGGTTTTCTGGCAGTCACTGAGGATTGAAGTGCCTAAGTAATGAGATACCTGTGAATGTAGACTTCCTATCATTCAAGAAAATACATGCTAACACATACCGTGTTATTGTAGCAGCTTTCCATGTTTATACCAGCAATGTCTAAAAATCTGTCCCTGTTTTCTTTTCTTTTTTTATCTACCCTGTCTCCCACTATTATGTTTTGTTTTGGGGAAGATGTATTGAACTCAAAGGTTTGGAGGTATGTGTAACAGTGATATAAAGATACTGTTGTTCATCAGAAACAGAAAATATTCTTGATGTAGGTCGTCTAGCTTCTACCTCCTGATGACATTACCGTTTGGGAGTCTACCAGCATCTTTCGTTCTTGTTTTAACACATATTTTTTAATTCTGTTATAAACAACCATGAAGAAAATGAGAGGTTACAGCGATTAAAACATTGCCGTGATCAAATGGTGTTACATTAGAAGTAGAACAAAAAGTATACTGAAAGCACATTTGAATATCAGCAGGAGTTTCAGTCGGAAAAATAAAGATCATACAGTGCAACTTGCATGCTGAGAAGCATAACATTTTATAACATCTTCATGTGTTCAATATCCATATACTTTGTGTTTTAAATATTACATTGTAAAAAAGGTGGATTTCCTTTCCTAAAGAAAATGAAAGCTTGAAGGGCTGCCACAGTACATCAACTGTGAGTTGTTTAGAATGTGGTTGCGATAATACGTAAGTACCCTACTGTTCACTATTACCTTACTTGTAACGCTGGTAAATGTTAACAATGTGGGTGACTTATGATCACTGTACCTTACTGGTAACACTGGGAAATGTTAATAATGTGGATATCATGTAATCACTATGCCTTACTAGTAACACTGGGAAATGTTAATAATGTGGATATCATGTAATCACTATGCCTTACTAGTAACACTGGGAAATGTTAATAATGTGGATATCATGTAATCACTATGCCTTACTAGTAACACTGGCAAATGTTATAAGCATTGATGACTTAATGATCACTATGTCTTACTAGTAACACTGGTAAATTTTAATGATAGATGACTACTGATGACTATTGCCTTTCTAGTAACACTGGTAAATGTTATAAATGTGGATGATTACTGATTGCTATGCTTTGCTAGTAACACTGGTAAATGTTAGTAGTGTGAATCACTACTGATTGCAATGCCTTTCTATTAACACTGGCAAATGTTAATAATGTGAATGACTACTGATCACTGTGCCTTACTAATAGTACCAGGAAATGATTTCAGGATGTGATCATGATTTTAATCCTTTTTCAATTACTATTGTCCATAGATATAAAACATGTTTTTTTTCTTTGTTCAGTCTTGCATTATAAATGGAATTACGTTTTAGAGCAACATAGTTAAATGCCTTGATAAGGGAAGACCAGCAGACATTATTTATCTTGACCTTGATATGACCTCTCACCAAAACATACTATAAGTCTTAATGTTTGCAAATAGAAACAATTTCATCTTTATATTAAGTACTAAAAGGCTATCTAATCATTCCTGCAAAGTGAGGACAAAATATTAATTTTCAACAGATGAATTGGGTCAAAGGGGTTCCAAAAAGTCAGTGTTGGGAGCCGTTTTATTTATTTAGTATATTTATGTCTATCAAGACTGGCTTCCATGTTTTACTGGGTATCCTCCCACCAATTAACTTTCAACACCAAAAAGTGCATTGCTTTACATAATGGTCTTAATAACATGAGCTAACCTTATTCAGTTGATAATCAACTGCCAGCAAGTGTGTGGAACAGGCTAGGGATCCTGTTATTTTGTCACTAGTAGATTCCTTATTAAAATTAATACTCAACTGACAGCGAGGAAGTACATTCACACCATTAAAGATGTGTTACACACAGTAACTGTGCACTGCAAGTAAGACATCTTTAATGATGCAATAATTTGGGGGGAAAGGCCCCAAAATAGGGACAAGTTTCAAATATTGCTCTTATAAACTTTAAGAGCTATGCCCCTTTCAGCATTCTAGACGAGGTTCGGAAATTCTACAGTATTATCTTACACTGCATGAGTAACCACCCTAAAAATTACAATTGATATATTATACATTTCAAAGGGATAACTTTATTCCTGTATGTAAGCTTGCTGCACCCCTAGACATTTAATTGCACATCACAAGTTTATTCAGAAATGATACTTATGTGAATAACATCAAGAGATTGAACATCTTTTAAAGAAAAGTCATTTTTCCAGTAACAGTTGTTTTTGTCTGAAGTCAGTTGTTCTGAGCTTAGGGCAGGGCAGTAATTAAAAAAATGTCAAATTCCCATTAAATAGCTGGATTGTTGTTATGGCTTACAATCCATATTACATTGGGTACAGACCTCCCAGTAATTTCTTATGAGGTTCAGAATCTGTTCTTTCTCATAACATTACAATATCTTTTACATACGGTTTAGATTTATGAACATCCTTGGAAATAAATGTTACAAGTATTAGACTGGGATACAATATTGCAGCAAAATATCTTTTCGTTGAAGTAAGGTATAGCTGATCATAAATCAGATGAATTAACTGAAACAGCTTTCCCTGAGAAGGATCATGATATAGCAGAGACTGCAAAATTTGCTCTTGCCCCATTGTTGTACAATGTAAGAGTTTGTGTGTGTATATATATATATATATATATATATATATATATATATATATATATATATAAGTATATATATATATGTATATAAATATATATATATATATATATATATATATATATATATACACACACACACACATATATAGGTTTACTATCATAATCTTGAATCCACTTTGAATGAAGTCCAGAGGTCGAACGGTGACAATGTCGAACTCCAATATTGTTGAAGTACAAATCTTGCCCCTATCTCGACCCATGTTAATGCTCGTCTCAAAATCACATTCATTTTGTAATTCGACATTACCATAGTTCGAGACTATCAGTTTTTGTGGACATGGGTCAATGATACGCTCATTTGACCGAGTCCACTTCAAGATTATGACAGTAAACCTATATATATATATATATATATATATATATATATATATATATGTGTGTGTGTGTTTAAAATTATACTGATATATACTATTGAGCAAGGGCAAATTTATACATTTAGTAGGAGGTACAAGGGGGTGCCCACCTGCAAAATTGTCTTTTGTTGTTATTTTCAATCTTTAAGGATCGTATATTTGAATTTGATCATTCATGGTTCAGTGTTATGACATTTTTCTGAAATGTCATAAACTATTTAGACCAGACCTTTTATATGACATTTTATTTTTGCACAACTGACATTAACAGACTGATTCTATGCCAGGTGCATTTCCAATGGCTATGATTTTAAGTGTTTAATTATTTGAGTATGCAGGGATAAGCACATAATTGATTTCTAGATGCATAACCAAATACTATCACTTAACAAATATGAAATAGATTTGTTCTTCTTTCTTATGTAAAATATACGTATACCATATTCAATGGTTTGACTTTATTATTGGATAGCTGCATTCCCGGATTGTATCACTAGCAAATAGGTATTTTTTGAAGAAACAGTAATTTTGATTTATACTCTGATAAAAGCATATTCAATAATCATTGAACAAAATCCTTATATATAAATAATTTTTCATAGACTAAATGCTTGTAGAATTCATACATATTTTCCATTAAAGCAAGCATCCCCTCTATCAGACCTCGCAAGCTTATGCTTTCTTTTTTAGGACTAGATCAAAATGAACTTTATTAATGAGGCTTTTACACCACACCCCTATATGCAGGTCTTAATAAAACAAATACAGTCTTATATGGTTCAAGCTTATATTGTTCACAGACTAGTATATATTAAATTACAGAGAGAGCCCACAGAAAAACAAGGTTATCTTTTCAGTTTGTAAGTAGAAGTTTTGTTTAGGTAACCATTTTTATCTTATTTCTAACAATAGCTTCTAAAATATGAAAGTGGAGGAGAAGAAATGCAAACAGAACACATCTGAACAGAAGTCCTACCAGACATATGTGTAGCAGTGGTTACAATAGCTGTCTTATCAGCTGCTGGTAGTCAACTCAACAGACAAACTTCAACCACACTTGAAAAAACAATATCAACTGACAAACTGACATTACTTTTACAGTTGAGGTCTTTGTGAATTATAAGGTAGTCAGTCATACCTCTCTTAGGGCAAGAAATCTGGAAAAAAATAAGGGTGAGATGAAGGCCCAAAAATGGGAACACATTTTTGCTCTTATAAACTTAGAAATTTGCTGCAATAATAAGTTTTGTATCGGCATGCATGTTATGAAGGCTATGACGTTGAAAACTCAAATATCTGTCATTAGCTAGTGACATCAATCTTCACTTATTTACCAGAAAACCACACATTTTATGAGGAAGAGACCAGAAATATAAGGCAAAAGCTGAACAATAGAGAGATATGTAGCCAGTATATGCAGGTTTTCAAGATACACTGTAACAGCCTAAAGCTAAAGCAGAGAATTCTAAAGCTTGTCTGTCTTTGCTGGTGTGTGTGTGTGTGTATGTGTGTGTGTGTGTGTGTGTGTGTGTGTGTGTGTGTGTGTGTGTGTGTGTGTGTGTGCGTGCCTATTTATGTTTGTACTCATTTGCTTGTGCATGTCTGTGCTTGCTTGTGTGCATATATGTGTTTATTTTTTAATGTGTGTGTGTGTGTTTTGGTGCAAATGTGTCTTTCTGGCCTGTAGTTTTGCGTTTGCTTGTGCGTGCCTTTGCTTATATGTGTGTTCATTCATTTGTACATGTGTATGTCTATATTTTCCTCATATGTGTGTGTGTGTGTGTGTGTGTGTGTGTGTGTGTGTGTGTGTGTGTGTGTACATGTGTGTGCAGTCATGTTAATTTGTTTGTACTGCTGTGCATGTGTGCCTGTGTATTTAGAGGCATGTTGCTAATCTCATTACATTATTCATCCCTTGCTTTGATTTTTGATGTTGGTGTCATGCCTGCCTGGTGGCAGCTATTATTAGATGCCACTACATTTCTGGGTCTAAATTAGTATCTTCATTTTAGCTACAAGAAACATTTTGAGAAAATAGTCAATGACAAAATTAAAATGTAGGCACCCCTCACAGAAATAAACCTCTTCTTACTAATTACTCAAGACATTTTCTACTCCATTCATTATCTCTTCCAAAAAATATAATAATGTGATGGCATTATGAGTCACATGTCTACGTACCTGTACATATAACTGAATTTCAAAATTTGTAGCATGTATTCTTTTACTGTCATGCTCTTTCAAAAATTAACTGATGCCACTTAATGAAATCACTATATAGCCAAGAAGCATTTAAGCGCATACATTTCCAAAAGAACAAAAATCTCCACTTATGTAATGGATTAACATGGCACATGAATAATAGGTAAATAAAATCCACAGGTAAACATTTTCTATGATAAAAATATACTGAAAAATGTCTGATAAGGTCCTATGCTCATTTCTTCCAGCTAATGGAATAGACTGACTCCATTCTTAAGAGATATCTGTCTGTCTGGGTTTAAATACTGTCAAATATTGTCTTAAGCAACATTTTCATCAGGAAATATATTGATAATTTATCATGAAGTTACAGATTGATTAATTTAATTTAATCAGAATTGCATGAATCAATGTTTTGAGATTTTGCTTATTTTTATACTGTATTGTATTATATTTTATATTGTTTATGTATTGTGACTTAGCATACTCTATTTTCATGTTTTAGCTGTTTGGCATGCCTTATTTAATTTATTTACATTTAATTCCTGATTTACAATGTATTTGTCCTTACACTAAGTATTCTGTCTTTATGAAACCACTATCTGCTGTGTGAACTTAATGTGTGTCATACAGCTCTCTTTGGCTTCTCATACCTCAGCTACATGTCAAGTATCATATACTTTTGACTTGCCAGATGTTCAATCCTATTTTTTTTATATGACTCATTTCCTACTCTGTGTGTTTTGAAGATTCATCAGCTATTGTTAGCATTATTTATTTTTATTGTTTTTATTTAGCATTAGATTACCAGGATAGTCCAACTGTGATGTCTAGCATACCCCTTTTTATTGGAGGCCTAGGGAGAAAAGCTCCATGTGTAGGTGCTTTATATAGTTGTTTCATATACAGTACAATACAAAACAGCAAAACATGACACTCATAGAATATATAACTGTACATAGTTTTTGAAAGCACAAAATAGTTAAAACTGGGCAGTTTAAAGTAAATAAGAAAGGTGGCAGAAAAGTAAATGATTTATCATGAAAGGCTCTAAGGCAATCAGGCTTCAATGTAGTGATAGAGCAGTATTCATAATTTCAGCCTATGTCCCACAGCAGGGTTGTGATAGTGAGGAAAAGAATGAATTCAGACAGCAGCTGCAGAACCTACTAGATAAAGCAGGACAATATAAACTGGTTTTGATAATGGGGGACCTAAATGCACATATCGGGACAAGCAGAACAGGATATGAGGACTGCCTGGGTCCGCATGGGTGAGTCAACAGGAATAAAGAAGTGCAGGCCGTTCTAGACTTCTGTGTGGTAAATGTCTTGATAGTAGTCAACACGTGGTTTAGAAAGAGACACATTCGCAAGATTATGTACAAGACTGACCAACATGTAACCTAGGTACACTTCCTCCTAGCAAGGAAAGGGCACTGGGGTGGAATCAATGATTGCAAAGTTATCCCCAGCAAAACAGTTGGCCCACAGCTGGTGGTCAGCTGCAAGCGGGGATCAGAGAATTCTCTAAGATCAACAGATACTGGGCTGAAGACCTGGAAGTTGACTGGAAAGAAAGTACAGCAGTTCCAGGAATTACTCAGGGTTCTAGCACCCCAAGAAGAGGAGGAAATACGTGGAGTTGAAGAAGAATGGCAGCACCTCAAAACAGCATGACTGAGAACTACAGAACAGATATGTGGCTGAGCCATTTATGGAAATAAGATACATAAGGAAAGCTGGTGATGGAATGTATAAGTCCAGGAAGTCATCAAAGGAAAGAAAGAAAGAATGCAAGAAAAAGTGGGAGACAAAAAAAAAATCACCAAGCTAGAAAGGAATACTGGTTGGCTAACAATAAAGCTAAGAAAGGAGTTGCAATAGCAAAGAATAAGGCATTGGAGGTACTCTACCAACTTCTAGAAAGTGACTCAGTAGGTGGTATAAAGAAACTATGTCAGATTGCAAGACAAAGATAGAAAGATAAAAGAGATAGTCAAACACCCTTCATAAAGGATGCCAGCAACAACCTGTTCACCAGTCCATAGGACATCAAAGGCAGACAGAAAGAGTATTTCCAGCAGCTTCTAAATAAAGAAAACCCCACAGAAGCTGTACTGCCCCAAACACAGCCTATGATGAGAGAAGAAGAAGAGGAGCCCACCCTAGAATAAGTAAGAATAGCACAAAGGAAAATTAAGTCAGGGAAAGCAGCAGGCTCAGATTAGGCCAAGGAAGATATGATAAAGATGTTGGGGGAGACAGGAGAAATGCCTCCTGAGGGTACTCATAGCAGTGTGGAGAGAAAGGTGTATGCCAGATGACTGGAGAATAAACATACTTGTGCCAGTGTACAGGAACAAAGGGGACATCTACAACTGTAAGCAGTACAGAGGCATCAAACTCCTGTCACATTGCATGAAAGTTCTGGAGAGGATGATTGATAAAAGGATATGCAGAGTAGTAGAATGTAAGGTGGGAGATAAGCATTTCAGATTCAGATCAGGATGCAGCACAACTGACACAATATTTACAGTGAGACAGATAGTTGAGATGATACTAGAAATGAGGAAAGAGTCCAACTGGGCATTCCTAGACTTGAAGAAAGCATATGACAAGGTCCCAAGAAAGTTGATTTGGGCAGTACTGTGGTGGCTTGAAGTCCCAGAAACACTGGTAGAATTAGTGCAGGCTATGTGCAAGGACCCAATGACTCAAGTTTGAACAGTGTTTGGTCTCACAGAGGGGTACCTAGTGGGAGTGGGTATGCACCAGGGTTCAGCACTGAGCCCACTGCTGTTCATAGTTACTGTAGGCAGATGATGTGGTATTACAGGCAGATTCTGACACCATCTAGTACACACAATGTAGTGGAAGAATATTCAGACACCACTAGTAGAGCATTGATTAGTGAGGACAAGAATGTCACATTGTCCTTCATCACTACATTCAGTTCACATAGTTACTCATGTTTGGACATATTACAGAAAAATTGGGACCTGTTTAAGATGTACTCTAACATTTACATTAAAGTAGGTGAGACCCCTAGAGTGATATTTAGAAGAGGGAAGAACCTTAAAACTCTTTTAGAACAGCAATACACCCCAGTAGTACGGAATACTGGGATGAATAAATGTCAAAACTGCAACTATTGTAAACTTGTAGAAGTCACTAATTCATTTAAGGTTAACGGTACAACTTATAAATTGAAAGGCAGATTCAACTGTAATTCGTCTTTTGTAGTTTACTTGGCTAGGTGTACATTCTGTCCTGCTTTCTATATAGGAAAGACGGAGCGGAGGCTTCGTGACAGAATTTATGAACACCAATATGCTATGAATAAATGTAAACTGGAGAATACGCTAGCTAAGCACACTATTTCTAATAAAGAACATGCTTTTAAATTTATTATCATTGATCAAGCCAAGTATGACAGTAGGGATGGCCCTAGACCACTCAAACTTGAAGAACTTGAATTAGCCTGGCAAGTGAGGCTGAATGCCTACAATTTTCCTGGGTTGAATGACTCATGCTCAATTAGTAGCATTCTCAAACTAAAGAGCTTGCAGAGATGAGTCACATTTTGTTAAAAACATATATTATGTCTGTCAATGGTTGGGTTATACAAAATAACTTTTAATGTGTTTACCTTTGTGTATTGTGGTCACTGTCATAGACATGTTTACATACTTTAATGTATTTATATACTTTAATGTTGTTTTATTCCTGGTTATCAGCAGTTGTCACTTTAATTTTAAAGTGTGTTTGCTTAAGTAGAACAAAGTGATGCAATTGGTGAATGCTGATCACCTGTCTTACTTATAAGGAAGTTTTTTTATTGCTGTAACTGTTTCTGAAGACGTTTGCTATCAGGCTGACGAAAAGCGCTTTAAACAGTGGAATAAATAGTGTTATCTGACTCTTCTCGGACTGTGTTGCTGGTTTTTTGAACCTGTTTTTGGATTTATTTAGTTTCTTGCCTTGTTTGTGTTCCCAGTTTGTCATGGCAACTGGTTTGCGATCCAGCAACAGTCCATTTGATCCATGTGATACTCCGGAGGTCTTTCGACCCAACATCATTGCTGCTGGAGACTTATTGGATTCCCAACAGGGTCCGGTCCCCAACAGCGTGTTGGGCTCTCTCTCTACAGTAAAATTGATTCTATTTTTTCACGACTGGAGCAGTTGGATGCTGATCAACGTGAACTTCGTCAATCCCTTCCTGCAGTTATCGTAGCATCACAGCAACAGCCTGTTTTAAATATCAGCCGTTCAGACTTCAGGACGGCTACACAAGTTGAGGTGTCGAGCGGAATCGTTTCACCTGCCTCAAATAATTTACGTGATAATTTTACAGTTTGTAACTCGAAGCAACCACATAAAACCCAGGAAGTGAGCAAGACTGTTGTACCGAGTAACACAGAAGTTACTAATGCTCACTTACCGGCTGCTTTGTCTACCCCGTTTCTGCCTATTGTTAACTTGCATCCGAACGTTCATTCTGCGGTTCCAAGCAGTCAAAATTTACCGGGCTTGCCAATTCAAGGTCACCCTGCCAATATTTCATCTACTTCACTCTCAGGCCAACATGGGGCAGCTGTACTGAATGAATATGAAGGCAACACCGGTAGTCCGCCTTTAGCAGCGTGGCTGGCTAATGGATTTTGTTTATCAAGTGAATACAACATTGACAACTTTCATAAACAACCTGAGCAAGGTAATAACCTAGTTTCTGACAATATTATTGAAAAATTAAAATAATTCGATGTATGTCTTGTTAAATCGAGGAAGTTACAACTGGAGATTTCATACTTTCGTGAATGCCTTACTCGGAAAGTAGTCCCACAAGGTTTAAGGCGTTCTTCCTACCCTACGGGGTTGGAGGCTGGTTCTGTTTTCCATACTGAATTGGTCAGATTATTTGAGCACCAGGGGCTTGAGCTGCTTGAAATTATGGTGAAACACTACAGTTTATGGGTAGAGGAGCTATCCCTGTTTGTGACTGAATTAGATAAAAGTATACAATCAGATTTGGAGTTTGTGAGATATAAGTATGAGTATGGTCGGGTCTTCACCAGTATCGACCAGTACATGCTTAAATTAAAGTCTAATAAGCTTAAAAAACTGGAAAGGGTCTGTAAAGCGTACCATTTAGGTACTGCATACCCAGATCCTTCACCGGCTCAAGTCTGGAGAAAAGGTAACGCGCTTCGAGGCCAATCTCAAAATTCTGGCGTTAATTCTAATGCCACTGCTAATGAGAATGATAACGTGAATGATGTTGTTAACTGTAGTGACAATAGGATCAATCCTAATCTACATGCTAATCACAGATCCACTAGTATCTTGAATGACCCAGTTGAATCCAGGGATGTCCCTTGGAGTGAGAGACTTCGGAGTGACCATCCTGGCCAAAACAACTCTCACCAGCAGGAGAATTTTCGGCAGGGCCCCTATTTAGGGCCAGGTCCAAACAGAGGAACTAACAACAGACCCAATCCAAGGGCAAGCAGAAATTCAACAAAAACAAGACCTAATTGCCTGTGACCAGTCTGATTTACCATCTTTCCTACCTCTTTCAAATGATGTTGCTCCTGGCTGCCATCAGGAAACTGTATCGCATGACAATCAGGCTTCTCATTATGACTGCCACAGAATTACTGTCAACCAAATTGGTCAACAACATCCGGAGATTATCTTGAATAAATCAGGGGACTTTAAGCTCTATAATTTCACTGCTATAGAGTTTAGCACGGACATTGTTGACTTTCTGTCTAAAGGTTTGACCTTTGTTCCTTCTCAAGCATTGAACATAGTAGACACTATTGTGGATATTAAAACATACACTAGGAAGTTGAATTTTAACTTAATTATGGGTGACGTATTGAACACTGGTAACCCTGACAATTTCTACATTCCTAGTACGTATAATCCCCCACTGCACCCTGTATTGGACTTGTTTGAGAAGCTTTGTGAATTGGATATTAGGCATGCCATAAAGGTCGGGTTTAAACATAGAGCTGTTAACAACACTGATAGGAATGAACGTGAATATTTACAATTCATTAAGTCACAAGGACTGCATTTTTGTAAACCTGACAAAGGTGGAGGGCTGCTTGTATTTAATAATTTAGACTATCAGCAACGTATGAATGCATTGCTGAATACCTATGCATACACTACTAGTTCACTTTCAGAGGTAAATAAGGCTTATAGTTCAATCAAGAACTCTATAGAAGACTTATTTATTGAAGGTAGAATCTACCAGAAGATCTATAATTACTTGACAACTTTGTACCCTAGATATCCATGTATATTTGGCATCCCCAAGATCCATAAGTGTATTGAGAATCCTCCTTTGAGACCACTAGTGGATAGCAGAGGTTCATCAACATACTCGTGTGCTAAAGTGGTAGATGCCATTTTACAAAAGTTCTTATGTCATGAGACCCAAATATGTAAAGATTCATGGTCATTCTTGAAAAAGATCGAGGCCTTAGATTTCAACGTGAACTTTAATTTTCTCACTATTGATGTGAGAGACCTCTACACTTGTATCCCCCACAAGGTAGCTATAGAATGGGTAGCACTTATGTTAAAGAAACACAACACTACAGCCGCAGAAATTAGTTTGGTCATGGAACTTATTGATCTGGTACTCTCTAACAATTATTTTATGTTCCAAGACCATTTTGTTCTGCAAAAAGTAAGGGTAGCAATGGGGTCACCGTGCGGAGCTAGCGTCACAAATCTGGTCATGGCTTACTGGGAATCAGAATACATGTTTAACAACAATACATGTTGTGACTCCTTTGTTTTCCATACGAGATACCTGGATGACATCTTCATCCTCATCAATGGAGATGAGCGAGATAGTGAGTATGTGCTGGAATATTTCAACAGCACTACGCATTTCCTACAATTCACTTCTACATTTAACACTGATACTATAGCGTACCTAGATATTTGCCTAGTGAAAAATTACACTATTAATAGTTATATACCAAGGATATTTAGAAAAAACATGTATTCCAATACATTCCTCCATTTCACCAGTAGCCATCCCTTTCACCAAAAGAGGTCAGTCATTAAGGGCCAGTTAGTGAGGGCCTCTAGAATGACCAGTTTGGACGAAGACTTTTCTGATGAATGTGCCGTTTTAAAAAGCATGTTTTTGCACCGTGGATACCCAGAGCCCCTCTTGGATGCCCTTATCCAAGAGGTTACAACTAAGAGAGTGGATAGGGTACACATTCCTTTACTTAGTGCTAAACCCCTACTGACACCATCTAGTACACACAATGTAGTGGAAGAATATTTAGACACCACTAGTAGAGCATTGGTTAGTGAGGACAAGAATGTCACATTGTCCTTCATCACTACATTCAGTTCACATAGTTACTCATGTTTGGACATATTACAGAAAAATTGGGACCTGTTTAAGGTGTACCCTAACATTTACGTTAAAGTAGGTGAGACCCCTAGAGTGACATTTAGAAGAGGGAAGAACCTTAAAACTCTCTTAGAACAGCAATAAACCTCAGTAGTACAGAATACTGGGATGAATAAATGTCAAAATTGCAACTATTGCAAACTTGTAGAAGTCACTAATTCGTTTAATGTTGACGGTACAACTTATAAATTGAAAGGCAGATTCAACTGTAATTTGTCTTTTGTAGTTTACTTGGCTAGGTGTACATTCTGTCCTGCTTTCTATATAGGAAAGACGGAGCGGAGGCTCCATGACAGAATTTATGAACACCAATATGCTATGAATAAATGTAAACTGGAGAATGCGTTAGCTAAGCACACTATTTCTAATAAAGAACATGCTTTTAAATGTATTATCATTGATCAAGCCAATTATGACAGTAGGGGTGGTCCTAGACCACTCAAACTTAAAGAACTCGAATTAGCCTGGCAAGTGAGGCTGAATGCCTACAATTTTCCTGGGTTGAATAACTCATGCTCAATTAGTAGCATTCTCAAACTAAAGAGCTTGCAGAGATGAGTCACATTTTGTTAAAAACATATATTATTTATGTCAATGGTTGGGTTATACAAAATAACTTTTAATGTTTTTGCCTTTGTGTATTGTGGTCACTGTCGTAGACATGTTTACATACTTTGATGTGTTTATATACTTTAATGTTGTTCTATTACTGGTTATCAGCAGTTGTCACTTTAATTTTAAAGTGTGTTTGCTTAAGTAGAGCAAAGTGATGCAATTGGTGAATGCTGATCACCTGTCTTACTTATAAGGAAGGTTTTTTATTCCTATAACTGTTTCTGAAGAAGTTTGTTATCAGGCTGATGAAAAGCACTTTAAACAGTGGAATAAATAGTGTTATCTGACTCTTCTCAGACTGTGTTGCTGTTTTTTCGAACCTGTTTTTGGATTTATTAAGATATGATAAAGATGTTGGGTGAGACAGGAGAAATGCCTCCTGAGGGTACTCATAGCAGTGTAGAGAGAAAGGTGTATGCCAGATGACTGGAGAATAAACATACTTGTGCCAGTGTACAGGAACAAAGGGGACATCTACAACTGTAAGTAGTACAGAGGCATCAAACTCCTGTCACATTGCATGAAAGTTCTGGAGAGGGTGATTGATAAAAGGATATGCAGAGTAGTAGAATGTAAGGTGGGAGATAAGCATTTCAGATTCAGATCAGGATGTAGCACAACTGACACAATATTTACAGTGAGACAGGTAGTTGAGATGACACTAGAAATGAGGAAAGAGTCCAACTGGGCATTCCTAGACTTGGAGAAAGCATATGACAAGGTCCCAAGAAAGTTGATTTGGGCAGTACTGTGGTGGTTTGAAGTCCCAGAAACACTGGTAGAATTAGTGCAGGCTATGTGCAAGGACCCAATGACTCAAGTTTGAACAGTGTTTGGTCTCACAGAAGGGTTCCTAGTGGGAGTGGGTGTGCACCAGGGTTCAGCTCTGAGCCCACTGCTGTTCATAGTTACTGTATGCAGATGATGTGGTATTACAGGCAGATTCTGAGCAAGAACTTCAGCAAAGGATATGGGAATGAAATGCAAAACTGAAGGCACATGGGATGAAACTAAGAACAGATAAGACAGTGGTAATGGCAGCAAACTGGGGAAATCAGAAGAAGCTGAGAATTGAGATAGAAGTGAAGATAGTGGAACAGGTTAATGGCTTCAGGTACCTGGAAGGGGTGGTTGAGGAGAAGGGAAGTCTGAATGAAGAGGTCAAAGTTAGAATCAGAGGGGTTGGAGCCAACTGGCATAAAGTCTCAGGTGTACTGAATGACAGAAGAGAGCCAAAAAAGCTGAAAAGTAAGGTGTACAAGACAGGCCTCGGCAGTAAAGGCAGAACAGTTGAAGAAGCTAGAGGTAATGGAAATGAAGTGCCTGAGAAGGGTGGCAGGATGCACCCTGTGGGACAGATGAAGAAATGAGAACATAGGAGCAGAAGACAAATTAACTTGGGTTGCAGAAAAGATCAAACAGCACAAATAACCATGGTTCGGACACGTGCAGAAAATCAGAAGGCAATCTGTTGAAGAAGATTTGGGAGAGACAGGAAGAAGGTAAGAGGAAACAAGATGTCCAGCAAAGAGGTGGAAGGATTGTGTGAGAAAAGATCTGTGGCAGTCAGGCATGAGAGTCAAAGAAGGCAGGAGTGTGGCATTGAATTAAGAGAAATGGTGACAGTTAACATGCACTCTGACCCCATGTACAAAATGGGAAAAAGGGAGCTGATGACGATGATGATGATGATGAAAGATTTACAGAGAATAAAGGTTGGAGTGTAAAAAATTTATAGTGAGTAAATGTAGGGTAAAAGGTACAGAAATTGTTTAGATGATAGAGATACAAAGCTTAATGTTTAATATTTATCTTGCTGTACATCTTATTTGCTATTTAATAACTTTTAATATGTTAAATGTATGTTATTAATGGCAAAAACTGTTGTATATTTTGTAATATATATATTTTGTTTCCTATGGAGCTCTTCTCCTCATGTCCCATCTGCAAACAAGCTGTACTCAGCAGAGGTAACCTATTCTACAAACTAAATAAATGAATAACTATCTCCCAATAAATCAGGCAATCAATTAACTAACTCTGCTTGTGGACAAGGATGTACTGTGTTGGTGTATAAATGCCATTACTGTGATGGGCACACAATGAGTTCCAGTGATCTGGGTATTAGTTAGAGCAAGTAACAAATGAGATGACACCTGGATTCACCAAGTGTGTTGCTTTTATTTAGAGCTATGTGTCATATATGCCTGTATACTATATAATACATACTCATGAAGTTGTTTGATGCTTTGAGATATATCTGTCTAGGCGGTGTTTATGTGCATGTTCAGCATGTTACTGCACTTGTTCTTGAATGCATAGCTCATAATTAGGACTTACAATCCTATGACGGTAGCTGATGACATTACCGATATGTAGAACTGTTACTGCACAAGTGAGTGGATTATAATTATTTGTGTTGGTTTCATTTGTTTACTTCCAAATACATCTTTGAATATTTACTACACTATATATAGTGAGAGTGTGAGTGACTGCCTTTCTAATTATGTGCTTAGCCACATCTCTTGCAATGAGACAAGGAGATGAGACAGTATATTCTTAGGGACATATTTTTAACATAGTTCTTATTCAGGGGAAAAAATGCCACAGCAAGTTGGGGATTTGCATTAACATATAACACGGCGAAAACACTCCATAACCCAATATTCTGGTTATACAAGACTCCATTGTAAGACATACTGATGTCTGTCTTACCAGGCTGGATAAGGTCAAGGTTACAGTTAGTTGCCTGTCAGGGGCCAGGATTTGCCAGATCACGTAAGTACTCAGGTCACTTACCTCTAAGTACCAGTATGACTCAGCCATAGTCCATGTCAGTATGAATAACTTGAAACATACCTCCTTGGACTATATGAAAAGAGACATGATTGAGCTCACAGAATGTGTGTCACAAGCAGGTATGAGCCTAACAATAAGCAGCATTCTGCCATCTCCAAGAGGATGATGCCACAAAACCAGTAGAAAATGATCAACTTTAAAAATTAGCTTAGCTACTGTTGTCATCCCAAACGGGTCCAATGCTTGTCAGCCTGAGAGGACATGGTTGACAGGCCAGACTGCTTTGCTAGGGATGATCTTAACCTGTCACCTCTAAGCTTTCCAATATTGGCCAAAACATTATCCACACCTATAGTGCCTTTTTTAGGCATTGCCAAGCAGCCAAGCCATCTACCCTAACAAAAGCTACTCATGACAAGTTAAAAAGGGGTTACTGCTCAATGTTAGGAGTCTCAAGAAGAAACTGCACTCCTTAGAAGCTTTACTCACCCTGGAGAATGCTGATGTCTGTGCAGTTACTGAAACATGGTTCAAAGCTATGGAAAGCACTCCAGCCATGCATGGCTGTAATGCCTTTCATACGTTCCTACCACACACTGAGCATGAAATAGCAAAAGTCAGAGGTGTATCTATCTACATAAAGAATAAGTACACCGCAAGGCTGGTCAAACAATGTGACATGCTTGAGTGACTTCCTGTCCAGCTAACGATGGGAAAAATCCATTACCATATTCCTGCTAGCTACAGGTCCCCAACCATGAACAGGAAACACATACATCATACCTGAAGTTACTAGAATCACTCAGCATCTAGTCCAATAACATACTCAGGGATGATTTTAACTATTCCTCCATTAATTGGGAGGTATACATGACTACTAACATGCAGACCCAAAGATTTCTTGACTTTAAAAATTCAAATGCCCTAGAGCAGCTAGTCTGCATTTCCACTAGGGAAAAAATATTCTAGATCTGGTACTCACAAATATGGGAGAGTGTTGCACCCCCCCTCCCCCCCGTGTGATGTCCTCACTGGTAAAATCAGATCACAAAGTGGTCTCCCTTGAAATAAAGGTAAAACTAGTCCACCACCTAACTCCAAAAAGTTCAAGAACTTCTCTAAAGTAAATTACCCCCAATTAAGGGATGGCATAGAAAACACAGAAACCTATGCAATGCTGTAAACAAAAGCCCTGTACAACCATATAAACAACTGCATAAAGTGGCAGTACCAGAATTAAATAAACCCAGGTCAAACCACAAAAACAGGACACCCTGTAGGACCCCTGGTATTAATAGGTTGTAAAACAAAAGAAAGAGAATCCTGTCGAGAAGTAAGAGGGAATGTACAGAATAGAGCAAAAATTCCCTCATTAGTGTAAACAAGTGAATCAGGGAACTAGCAAAGCCTCTCAAAGCAGACTTTGAGGTAAAAATAGCCTCCAAAACTAAGGGTAACTTAAATCATTTTTTGGTTATGTCTGCAATCTTAAAGGGACAATCCCAGGGATTTTTTGTTTTGATTCTGATCTTTGTTTACATTTTCAGTCTGGCTTTCTGGGCATGTCCCAACTTTGCCTGCAGGGGTTGGGGGAGGGTGCTTACAGGAACCTTCAGAGGTGTTAAGCAGATTCCTTCTCAAATTGCAGTTGTACTCACAACAGCTCTCAGTCATTCATTAGTTTCAACTGTCCTTTTTATCCTCAGAGAAACTAGCTTTTCAGGAATGTTATGATCTGACTTGCTAATACCCTGCAGGAAAGCATCTGAGCAGTGCAAAGTTAAAACATTGGTAAACAAGAGTTTTCAGTTAATTTCATTTCATATTTTATT
>NC_056746.1:1487390583-1487590583 GCF_019279795.1 Protopterus annectens
AGGTTGCTCACCTCATGCCGGCTTAGACACGCCTCCAGACGCATCCTACCTGGGCTCGCTCACGTACACTACGCACGTGTCTGTGATTCCGGTGCACTCTCATTAATATGTATATGGCGCTACTGCGCCGGATATTCCATGCACCGCCGGCGCAGGCCTTACGCCGGCCTTGCGCCGAGCTTCATGAATCCCGGGGATGATGATGCCTCAAGGTAAGTTAAAAACTATTAATGCTACAAATCATTCCATTTTTAAAACAAGGATGAAGGAATAATATGCAAAATGGGCTAATATTCCTTCTAAGTTGCTAGCAAATATTTTAAAACTAAAGCACAGCTTTAATAATATATTATGTATCAAATATAATAATTTGATAGTCAGTAAACTTCAGTACATGCTAAATATTTCTACAATACATATAAATTAAACTACAAGCCCCCAAATCTCCAAATTAAAAGAAATTATATATATATATAAAAAATTACTTAAAATTGTAAAGCAAAGAAAATAAATTCCTATTGATATGATAGTAACTTACAAAAGGACAACCCATCCCATTAGCCATCACCATGGAGTAGAGGATAAAACCCTAATTGCAGATAGATTAGTAGCACAAGCATCTGAGTTGCTGGATAGTTGGGTATGCCCATCTTGGGAGATATTGCTTTCATCTAGGCATTTCTTGTGGAGAGGCATGGTCCATACAGGGAAATAGCCCTCTGATGTAACAGGCATAAGTAGTGGAGGAGGAGAAGATGGGATTCAAGATTTAGATCATAAATGAAAATTCCCCCTATTGGAAGCAGTCAATGGCATGACCACAAGGGATGCCATTAAATACCATATTGGCACCAGCTTGAGAGCAAAGATAATTCAAAATGAAGGAAAAATGTGAAAACAATAAAATATATTCTGTTTGCTGGAAGTGGCAGAATATTTTGATTCCTAAAAACATAGAAAAGTCCTTGGTCCTAATAAATTTCATGCATCATTCAATAAGTACAAAAAGCAGTTGGCTCCAGTTCTAGGGAAAATGTTTAACACCATAAAAAAGGAATTGCAGATAAACACTTAAATCAGTCTCAAACCCCATATGGGTTTTAAATATATTAAGAATGACTGCCCTATATCATTAACCAATTTGGATATTAATTTATTGGCTACAGTTTCAGCAAAACATTCTACACTTGAAAACAGGTCAAATAATTTTAAGGTTCTAATCACTTTTTATAGAAGGAAGACAAACCCAAGAGAATAATCGTACTAAAATTAATGTTATATCATAATTAAGTATGAAGCATCCAAGGGGGTTATTGCACTTGATGATAAAGCTTTCAAAAACGTTCATACAGCTCTACTCTGTGTAGATCTCAAGAACCATAATTTTCCCAAGAAATATATGAATGCTATTAAAATTCTTTATGAATCATCCTCTACTTGCATTGCAATAAATTAATTAGTCTTCACTCCTACACTCCTGTTAATATTGTATATGAAATGTAAATGCATGTCTGCTTCCTCCATACATCCACCTTTTAATTCCATTCCTTGGTCCTCTCTTTTATCCTATTATTGAAAACCTTAAATATATGGGTACACACTCAGGAACAAGGGTGAGCAATATTAAGTCCTTTGCAAATGATATTCTGTTTTATTTTAGTAACTCCAGGCAAGCCCCACTGACTTTTTTCCGCCTATCACATACTTTGCATTACATTTTACAAGTGTTTTATTGACAATATATTTTAATTTGTTCAGGAATGCAAGAGGAACAGTTAAGATTTCTTTCAATATTTACATCAGGTGTATCAATAAGTTCAATTTAAAATGAATTATAGCAAAGCTGCAAATTGTGTTTCTAGACATTACACTGATGAAAAATTGAACTATCTGAAGTGAGATAGAAACTGAATGATAACAATAGTCATTTGAACTATGCTAGTGTGCTCCCTCCTTAAGTTAACTACAACACTGAAAAAGAACAGATGATAAAATGCAGTAGGGTAACACAAAGACATGATGAATTTCTTGTATTATTAAACATAGATTTAAAGAAAAGGATTATCCTTTACAAGTCTTTGAAAATGATGCAAGATATATAGTAAGGAGAATGGTTGACCTATTTAACATTTATATTTTAGAAACTGATTCTTGCTGCAGTGAAGCCCTTCCAATAGTAATATCCATGATAAGATGATGACTATGAAATAAAAATTATTTTGATTTTGAAATTATTAAAAAAAGTCCTGCAGCAAACTTTGAAAACTCTAAAAGGGTTTTGTGTAACAGCCAGTAAAGTTGGTGAGAGGCCTAAATTTGTGTTTCAAAGAGACATTAAAGGACTTGCTAGAGATAAAAAAAATTATAAACCAGTCAATGGAAGGGAGCGAAGCAGGACAGAATACCACAGAGTTACTCAACTTTGGTTTATATATCGTTTATTTCTTTTTGGAGAAGGAGCGTTTGCCTGTCAGGGAAGTATATTCTTTACTCATAAAAAAAATTATGACAAACAGGTTAAAGGTAAACAAAAGCCTGTGTGAGCTGTGCCATTGCTGTTTTCCAATGTCTAAAGTGTGTGCTGCATTGTTAAACAACAGAGTTACAACCAGAAAATGTTTTCATGTAATAGGATTTATTATTTTGGTAGGATACTCAGAAAACATTCTAAGTGCATATATGAACATGTCTATGCTACCAAGAAGATGGATACTATGAATACCTTGTCTTGGCAAATCTGGAATTTAAGGACTATTATTAAAAATTTGGTGCGATTGAACAATTTGGATTTCTCTATGGTAAAGCAACTACTAAAGGAATTCTGGACTGACGTGAATACACCTTGCGGGTTAAATTGGATGCCAGTACTAAACCAGTCTTGAATGCTGTGGAGAATTTTATATACGTATGTATGTATGTATGTATTTATTTATTTATTTATTCTGAAAAGAAGGGGTGTATTTCACCAAATTGTGACCAACTGATGTATCGTGTGGCATTTAACGTATTAAAAACATGCAACTTTAAGAGGTTTAGCTTGTTAGTAATGTTATCACCTGATGTACCATATGACCTTTTAACCTTTTTAAAAACGTGTGACTTTGGTTTGTACTCACAGTCTGATGAAGTCCCTCTGAGTAGGATAAAAGCACTTTCTGTTATTTTGAGCCAAAAAATCTCTCCATTCCTATCTTGGAATATAAAATATCCATAGGCAAAGACATTTCACTGTGTGACAGCTGAATAATGACTCCCATTAATAGTTGCAGTTTCTAAAAAGAATGACATGGCCATTCTGTCTATCTCCATTAAAATCTGCCCTTTCATTATCCACTTCCCAAGGCATAAACACTACTGTAAAACCTGAAAAAGATAAATGACTTTGAGGTAAACAAAGGTCAGGACACCTAAATGGATCACAACAATTTTAAGTTCTAAGTGATCAAACTGCCTTCTTTTTTTGCATCAAATCACCCAACACAGTCTACCTCCTATATTCTAAAAATTATGACCACTCAGGCCCCCTTCTACAAACCCATAACTCTATGTTTCACTGCACTCACCATTGCTTCTCAGTTCTGATCTTGAAACTCTAAGAATCTATCCCCACTCCCCTGATGATACCTAAAGCTGCTAGAGTTTGTATACGTTGAGAAAGGTAATATAACCATTTACACTTAAAGACAGTTGTAGAACACTACTATTTCAAAAGTTTCTGCTCAATATGTCTGATGTTTCAACATCACTTCTACAGAACTGCCCTTTTGCACAGAATTAACATTTCTTGTTTGACTAAATGGTAGTGTATTCTGACATTACTGCCACTGACATTTGTTATTATTTGGTAACCAGAGATGCACCTCTTGACAGTCTATCTGAACTGTGATTTCCTTCACAAATGAAAGTGCCATATCAGTTACAATCAAATTGGGTGCTCATACCAGAAAAGCACTGACCACATTACTAGGTGAACAATTCCCAAAGAAAATGACATTGATGTCAGTGAATAAAAAGACTTTATAATATGACATATGCAGTGAAGAACTTCAGAAGAACCAGTTTTTCCTCATGGCTTTATCAGCTGTCAACACATTTACTCAAATCCATTTAAATCAAAGCACCTTAGTCACATGACCAAGCACATCCAATAAGAATCCACCAAAATGATAAATACACATATTACAAAAGTGTTAACTATCCCACGTCATAATATAAAGTAATACTTAAGCATCATTCAATCCAGAGGTAAAAAGGACATTCAAATTTACAATCCACCTAAACTCTTTGCCATATAAATTTATTTATTTATTTATAATTTGTTGGTTGGGTAAGTCAATAAGTGGGCTGATCTTTTGACTCTTTTCTGCCATGACTAATGTATTAATGTTAAACAGAACAGAGCATAACACACTGAAAAAAAAAAAAAAACATAGCACACTGAAATGAACAGGTACAATTTTACAACTACGGTACCTAGTTCTAGCAACAAATAAATTTTACAATACATTACACAATGGACGGTATATTAGTAAGGTTTGTGAATGAAGCATTAAACAACCAATCATTAAATTATTAAGTAGTGCTATCTCTATACAGTATGTGCCATTTGATATAGATGGATTATACAATGTTATGTAGGTAGGCAGGTAGGTTATCCATTGTCCCTATTGCACTTGCAGACGGTTTCATTAATGAGATCTTTTTGTATTGCCTTTTTGAAATCTTTCAGTGTAGATAATGATTTAATTTCTATAGGTAAACAGATGCATGAGGAAGGTCCTAGACTTTAAAAAAAATGACTTTTGAAGGATAGCCTGATTTGTGTTATAGAATCATATTTCTTAGGAGTGGAGAGCCCTGAATGGCAATTTACATCTTAAAGGTGGACAGTATCCTAATTTTAATACTTTGAAAAAAAGTCGAAGGCAGCTGAACAGATAAGAAGCCCTATCAGTGACAGGTAGCCAATGTAGGTCCTTACTGGGATTGCAGTGGTATGTTTAAGAATCTGCAAATAATGCAAATCTTAAAATTTTAACAAGCCTATGGATAGTGTGAGTAGGCAATATAAAAGTTTAGGTACTCATACATTTCTAAAAATTGTAGTCCTGGCTGCTTGGGATAAGTACTGAGAGATCTTGTGTCTAAGACTGAGTTTAGAAAGTACTTTCTTTGTAATATTGTCAGTCTGGGTTGTAAAAGTGAGTAATTGGCCAAGAGCTAAGCTTAGGTATTTGTATTCTAGAAGAATACTGATGTTGTTACTCATACTGCCTTTAGGAAGAATGAATGGCAAGCTGGCTGCTTTCTGGGGGGGGGGGGCAGCAAAAAATGTTACATGTGTTTTTGTTGGACTGAGGATTCATTTGTTAGTGGATATCGACAGGTATAGTTTAGAGAGACTCATCTGTAGTTGTGCTTGAAGGTCTCTATGTAATTTATTAGCTTACAAAAGTAAAATATTGTCATAGAGTGTGAGATTAAGAATTGGTAGGTCTTCAGTTACATCACAGATATATAGTGAGAAAAGAAGAGGACCAAGAGCAAATCCTTGGGATACTCCAGTACACTGTTTGCAGATTATTTGTTGTTTGCATAAATTTACAACCTCTGATTTATTGATTTTATGAGACACATTTATCAATGCCCATAAAAGAAAAACTAATTTTGAACTCTTTGAGTTACTGTAGTGTCCAGACTCCCTCCGCTTCCCTTTTCATCATTCCTGTCTGACAGTGCTGAAAACTATGATCTAAGTACTATCAGGGGACACAAGTGCCATCCTTGCATAGGCACCTGTGGTGATCCTGTCCCACAATGTGGTGGTTCTAAGCACCTGCTTTATTTAGTTTCCATTTAATATATTATTGACAGTAATACTTGTGGAGTCAGACAATAATCCAGGTTTATTTAGGGTGATTCCTGAGACGTGTACATGTAAGGTATAATATTCCCACTTTATGTTTTCATTTGTATACATCATATCGTTAGGTAATTCTTCTTTACAAATTGTAGTAAAGTGTGATTATATACCAACAGTAGTATACAAAATGTCATTTTGACATTATACATAATGTTCATGTATCCCACATCCCAAGTTTTTTTTTTTGCAGCAGGACAAGTCCTCCTGTTCATATAGCCATACTCTGCAACAATCAGTATAGAGTGATGGCACCAAAGAGAAAGTATCATTACTGATAAGCAGTTTAAATAAATTTCAGTCTTTCCCCAAGTGACTCTGAAACAGAATTTCCTATAAACAAGCACATCCAAACTTGGATGTGATTCCAGGAAAAGTGACATAAATAACTGAAAACTTGAGCCTTTATGCTTGAGCAACTGTGATACACATTTTGATGATCCAAACAACTAACTCTAAGCCATCTTTAATTTTTTTCTGTATCTGTTTTTGGTACCCATAATGGCAGTCTGACCACCAGGCATGTCAGCCAATGGCATCTTTATTCTAATGGCTTGAGAGTCTGCTTACACAACACCCCATGGCATAACACCTTAATCACGGGTTGGAACGTAATTGTCCCCCAGGTTGGGGAATTACAGGATAGCATTTGGTACAGTGTCATCCTTGTTGCTTCATTGGGAGATTATTCTTTAGTTCATAACCTCACCCCTGCTGATTAACAAGGGCCTGCAGTACCTTCCTCAATGTTCTTTCATGTGTCTTCATACATATACATGCATACATCAATAAAATACATAAAGATATTTCAGGTACTGGAAATAATTCACTTCTAGTCTGTCAATATATCATAACCAGTCATCCCCATAATAAATTTCCAAATTGCTCTTAAAAATAGCTACACTAGTGCTTGCTTTAATACAATTTGATAGTCTATACCAGGCATCAGCTGCTTTTTCAGAGAACCATTGTATCTCACATTCCTGTATATTCTCCTACACAGATCGATACCTCTATATTAATCTGTGATAACACCAAGGATTTCCAGAGATAGTTATTTCTAGCTGTCCTGTAAGCAGGAAAAAGGTCTTCTCTTAAATATCTATATCAGATGATGTACAATTTCAGATGTTTTAATCTTTTATAATAACTTAAACTTTCATATCCACTGGTGCCCTTAGAGCATTTCTGCCATATTACTCATACTAGTTTTCTAATAAGTTTTCCATATTATTATTATTTCTAATTTCCTGGACTATATATTTGTTTATGAAGCCTATAGTTTTATAGTAATCATTATTTAATTGGTCGATATATTGATATCAACCGCCATTTGGCTGACATAGCCATTATTTTGCAGAATGTGTAATTATAGCTCATATTTTGCATTGTTACTTGTAAAGTTTATATTTTTTTTTCTGGTAAATCAGTGATTAAATAAAAACTGGCATTTGAGTTTCATACTTAATAACCTTCAGAAAAAGCATGTTAATACAAGTCTATTATGCTAGCAACATTCTAAGTATGTGTGTCCCTGAATTTTGTAATTTCCCTAATTATTTTTTTACCTTCCTGCTTAATTTGTGAGCTAAGAGGCTGAGAGGTAAATGGGTGGGGTGGGGGGAGTTGCAATGCCTTCAGCAATATACTGTGATGCAAGTGAACTGAAGAGATACAGTCGTGTGGCAGCTATGTATTCAATCATTCATCTGACTGTAGTCAAACTTCTGAGGTGCATAGTCACAGTCATATTAGTGGGTGTAATTGATGGTCGTGTATATATGTCTGTCTGAGTGTCAGTGTTTGTTGGGTCTGTATCAGGTAATCGAAAGCTTAATTGAACGAACAGATATTTGTCGAATCCAAATAAGTGAAAGCTCAATTAAGTGAATGATCATGTAAACAATTTTTTTCCCAGGGAAAGGACATGGTTGGCTATCATCGGAAGTTTGCCCTTTTCCCCACTGTAGTGTGATCTTGGAGTTGGTATATTTAGTTGGGGGATGGAGTTATTTTGCAGAGTTTTAAATTTTGTTTTGTTTGTTACAGTGAGTGGTTGGGCAACTATTTTTTCCACTAAGAAAGTGTTTGCTTAAATGATCATTCACTTAACTGAGCTTTCGCTTATTTGGGTTCAACAAATAGTGATTAACTCAATTAAGCTTTCAATTAAATGATATAGACCTGTGTGTGTGTGTGTGTGTGTGTGTGTGTGTGTGTGTGTGTGTGTGTGTGTGTGTGTGTGTGTGTGTGTGTGTGTGTGTGTGTGTGTACATGCATACATACACAGAGGGTTTGTAATGCTTTGCACACTGTAAGGTTTTGACAGCAGCAAATTGAATTGCATGTTCCTGCTATTTAAATGAATTAATTCATTTGATCCCCGTCTGACATCTGAAGTTTACACAGCCATATAGAGTTGGTAAAGGTGGATGAGTTTAAGTACTTGGGATCAACAGTTCAGAGTAATGGTGGGTGTGGAAGAGAGGTGAAGAAGAGAGTACAGGTAGGGTGGAATGTGTGGAGAAGAGTGTCAGGAGTGATTTGTGACAGACGGGTACCAGTAAGAGTGAAAGGGAAGGTCTACAAGAGGGTAGTGAGACCAGCTATGTTAGATGGGTTGGAGATGGTGGCATTGACGAAAAGGCAGGAGTCAGAGCTGGATGTGGCAGAGTTAAAGATGTTAAGATTTGCACTGGGTGTGAGTAAGATGGACAGGATTAGGAATCAGTATATTAGAGAGTCAGCTCAGATTGGACAGTTTGGAGACAAAGCAAGAGAGGCGAGATTGAGTTGGTTTGGACATGTGCTGAGGAAGGATGCTGGGTATATTGGGAAAAGGATGCTATGGATGGAGCTGCCAGATAAGAGGAAAAGAAGAAGGCCTAAGATAAGGTTTATGGATGTGGTGAGAGAGGATATGCAGGCGGTTGGTGTGAAAGAGCATGATGCAGAGGACACGAAGAAATGGAAGATCCGCTGTGGTGACCCCTAATGGGAACAGCCGAAAGAAGATGATGATGAACATAACATTTGTTATAATTGGTATGTGTATGCGTAATAAGTGGATTAAATATATTATTGTGGTTATTTTTATTGTTTTTACTTCATAGTCAATAATGCTGCTATAGCTGATGGGTTTGTGGGTTGTCTGCAATGAAAATGAATATGAGCATGGGGGAGGGATTGCACTGCATCTAAAAGTAGCAATTTGTCCATAATTTTTCCCTTTCTATCACAACCATCAACATTTTATCCAATGAGTAGCTGTGCTGATTTAGTACCATTGTCATTTCTCAGTAATTGGTTCTGTGGTTGAGTCTTTGGCTGTGATTCCTTTTGTGTAGCATCTCCATGTACTCTCTATCTCTATTCAAGTGTTATCCAAGTGCTCTGGTGGGCCTGTGGCTATATGTGCTGTTAGTTTCATCTCAGTCTAAATTCAGAGTGGTACATAGAAGGCAACTATCTTTTTCTGGTGGGGTAGGCAGGCAAAATCTTTTCACATATAGGGTTATATACCTTTTTTCATCATTTGTCATCTCAGTTTCTAGCAATATTAAGCTTTAGACACAATTTATTTTTCCTTGAAAGAAAAGAATAAGGCTTAATTTCATTCCATACTCATAATTTTCTTTCAGGCAATCACTGAATCAAAACAAAGAAAGAGATCTAAGATATACCTCAAATAATCTAGGACCCTATGACTTCTGGGATCTAGTGGCCACCAGACCCCCAAGTTTAATTTGGTTACTTTCTTGACATTTGTTAATGTGAGTCTTGGCCAAATTGGTTTTATTAAAAGGAAGAAACAAAAATCTAAAAAGTAAGACAAATGTGTAAAAAACAAGAAATTACTAATCTGGATGGTATGCACCCAGGATGGGGAAAAAAAGAGGAGAGATACAGATGAGTTGCAGAAGGTACGAGTGTGCAATGTGAAAGGGGCATGAAGTCATTTGTCTAGGGTTCCATTTAACCTAAGAGTGTCCTATTTGATTGAAGTCTGACATCTAAGGTCTATATAGACCATAAAGTGGCTTTAATGAGTGGGTATTGAGGGAGTCCTTTACTGACATTGACTAACACCATCTATTGTTAGGTAATAAGTGGTGGTCATTAATCTGTCATTCTACACTTACAGATGATTACAACTATCCCCACTGATTCATTTGCTTCCAGTAGCCCCCCGCCCTTGTTTTGAAGTTACCAGCTGTCGCTGCCCTTACCTAGCCCATCCTTAATATTTACTCTACTCCAACTAGCAAAATCCCTCTAAACTGCATAAAAGCGCAGTTCACAAGCCACAGGAACAGTCATTCATTTGACATCTCTTGATGTCGATGAATGCAAATTTCATTTTAATGTGATAGCAATGTACTACAAACAAGGCATACACTTAACTGAATAAATTTTATATATATATATATATATATATATATATATATATATATATATATATCTATGCATTATCCCTGTTCCTGCCCTGGCTGCTGAGTGTCCCTGGCCCCAGAGGAACGCCTGTATTCTCTCTACCTTCTATCCTGCACTAAAGGACCTTGCCTGGTCTTTAAGGACCCCTTTCATCCAATTCCAGCCATCCCATCACCTGGCCAAAGATTTCTGCTGCCCCAGTGATTTGTTTTCTTCTCTGTTTCTAACGGATTAAGAAACTCTCTACCTCCTATCCTGCACTAAAGGACCTTGCTTGGTCTTTAAGGACCCCTTTCATCCAATTCCAGCCATCCCAACACCTGGCCAAAGATTTCTGCTGCCCCTGTGATTTGTTTTCTTCCCTGTTTCTAACAGATTAAGAAACTCTCTACCTCCTATCTTGCACTAAAGGACCTTGCCTGGTCTTTAAGGACCCATATCATCCAATTCCAGCCATCCCAATGTCTGGCCAAAGATTTCTGCTGTCCCAGTGATTTGCTTTCTTCACTGCTTCTAATGGATTAAGAAAGTATGTTACACCCGAGCCCTACTTCTTCAAGTGTATCTGTTTAATTTACACTTTACCTTGTATAGGTTGTAGACTGTTTCTGTGTAATTTATACTGTACCAAGTAGAGATAGTAATTAAGCCACTGAGTCAGGAAACCAGCAGCCATACTCCTCTCTATCTGTGTTCCTACTGCCATTTTCCCATACTCCCTGAACTCATTATCTGTTTCACCTCTACCTGCTACCTTTATCACAGTTACCTTGTTTTATTCTGCTTTCTACCGACAAGGTGGTGCTCCAAGCTAGCCTTAGGCTATAACTATTCCCCCACTTTCCCTAGTTTCTTTTCTGGATCTTCTCTCAGACTTTTCCCCTTGACTAGATGCTAATCTTCCTGCATTGTCTTGCTGCTCTTATCCCTTTCCCTTCACACCCTCTAGCTCCATTATATCTCTTCTATTTCCTCCCACTCCACTATCCTTTTCTACCTACAACCTGCTTTACCAAACTCTACTTATCTGTGACCACCTTCACTACACCTGGAACCTGCTACTCTCTAATTGTCTCTGCTAACTCTTCCTCTACCTCCTCTTCAACTTCTTTTGCCCTCCCTCTCACCTGGGCCTCTGTATCTCTATACACTCTTTTAATTCTATCCACAACCCAAACGCACTTTTTTATACCACTTTAACCCTTCCTCTTCTCTTTCTTTAGATACCCACTTACGTAGTTACTGATTATCCTACCACCCCTTGATAAATCATCTGGTTCCTTTGCCCCTCCTCTCGTTTACCTGCCCCCAACTTTCTCTGTCTCCTCCCCCACCCACATCACATCCTGCCCTAAGGGCATTTAGGAGGGAAGACCTTTGTGGCACCATCTTTATTATCCATGTTCCTGCCCTGGCTGCTGAGTGTCCCTGGCCCCAGGGGAACATCTGTATTGTAAGTACTATAGCGGTACATCTGTTATTCTTTGTAAATTATGGCTAATGTTTTTTATAAGGTGTCCATCCTAATACCTACAGACAATGCCAGTGATTTTCACTCATTTAACTAAGAAGGTACTTATCTGATGTGTAAAGTATTGATAACACTGCTGCTTATACTCTTGTACTTGATAAGTGATTATTTGTCTTTGCTGATATCTGTGGAGTGTTAGAAGCCTATGCCTACAATTGTTTTACAGGGTGAACTGGTTATAATTGTGTCATGAATGAAAACTGTGTGAGGGATACAAGTGCATAAAACGGCTACTTGGATTTGCGGCGCCTCCCACGTGGTCATCTTTACCCACCGCTTTGTGTGCCTTGAAACACAGCATGTTGTAATTTTTTGCTAGTCTAACCTTTATATTAATGTTGTTTAGTTTAAGGTGCTGCTTAAGCGAAGAAAGCACTGTGTTCATGTAAGTTTATTGCTGTAGTTTTATAAGGTATACGTGCATTCTCTTTCACTCGCAGATGCTGCTAGAAGCGACTATAATAGTGTTTTTTGCTTAGGCGTCTTACCCTAATATCAACCTGATGCAGCCTTATTATCCTACATGTGTAGTGCTACCTGAAACAAGCATGCTACAAGGATAATTTAACCCCCCTCTCTGAGTGCTTACTTTAGTACCTGGGCACCCTGCATTGTTGTAAACATACCTTCTGCGCATACATTTTTTTATTTACTTTACTGCAGCTAATGTTTGTTACTTTTAAGGCTTTTTCTGACTTACTGAACATATAGAAACACAGACTGGGCCAACCACTCTATATGTTTAAATAATTGTTCTATACTTTACTGCAAATGCCTGCTTAATCTGGAGTGTGCACCTTGGTCTTATCAACTGTTTGCCTAGCACCCCTGTCGACTACTTTCCCTTTTAAGCTAGACCTGCTTACCTTTCCCTAGTGTCCTACATGAGAAATCCTATGTGTAGTGTCCTGACTACTTAGACAACATTTGGCTAACCTCCATGGGAGACACAACCTATTTCCAAGTGGCTGTTACCTTGTACATTTACTTTTGGTAACTTGTCTAGAACTATTTGTTTACATACAACTTGCCTAGGCTATAGTATATATATATATATATATATATATATATATATATATATATATATATATGTATATATGTATGTGTGTGTGTGTGTATATGTATATATATATAGATATATAGATATAGATATATATATAAATATATATATATATATATATATATATATATATATATATATATATATATATATATATATATATATATATATATATATATATATATATATATACATACAGGTAATAAGACAGCCATCTAACTTGCTTTATGTAATTCCAGCCATTTATATGTTAACATAATACAGGCATTAAGATTACCTTGCTTGCTCCTAATTAATGCACATTTCAGGGAATTTCTCCATTCCCCTGTGCCTACTGATTACTGTTTACTTATTGCATGCCTTAGTTGTCATCTGGAAACTTTAACTTTAGACTGACACCATTGTATCTTTACATATTGTTCATTATTTCTTGAACTGGATCTTCACCAGGATTGTTTTAACTGTACTACTAATAGTCTTGTTGCCTTAACTCCTAACTTATTCATATGTTTTTATCTTTCTAATTCCTCCTAGCTCTCTACCTCCTATCCTGCACTAAAGGACCTTGCCTGGTCTTTAAGGACCCCTTTCATCCAATTCCAGCCATCCCAATGCCTGGCCAAAGATTTCTTCTGCCCCAGTGATTTGTTTTCTTCCCTGTTTCTAACGGATTAAGAAAGTATGTTACACCTGAGTCCTACTTCTTCAAGTGTATCTGTTTAATTTACACTTTACCTAGCATAGGTTGTAGACTGTTTCTGTGTAATTTATACTTACCAAGTAGACGTAGTAATTAAGCCACTGAGACAGGAAACCAGCAGCCATACTCCTCTCTACCTGTGTTCCTACTGCCATTTTCCCATACCCCCCTGAACCCATTATCTGTTTCACCTCCACCTGCTACCTTTATCACAGTTACCTTGTTGTATTCTGCTTTCTGCCCACTAGGTGGCTCTCCAAGCTAGCCTTAGGCTATAACTATTCCCCCACTTTTCCTAGTTTCTTCTCTGGATCTTCTCTCAGACTTTTCCCCTTGACCAGCTGCTAATCTTCCTGCATTATCTTGCTGATCTTATCCCTTTCCCTTCACACCCTCTAGCTCCATTATATCTATTTTATTTCCTCCCACTCTATCCTTTTCTACCTCCAACCTGCTTTGCCAAACTCTACTTACCTGTGACCACCTTCACTACACCTGGAACCTGCTACTCTCTGATTGTCTCTGCTAACTCTTCCTCTACCTGCTCTAACCCACTCCATTCGCCCTGCAGGCTCACTCTGCCCCCCTAACCTACCCCCAATTCCCACCCACCTCCAGTGCTGTTAGCTTTACACTTCCATAGCCACACCTCTACCTCTCAACTACCTGTTACTAACTACTTCCAATTAACACCCCCTCCCCAACTACAATTACTCCTTAAAGTTATTTAACACTTTTACACCCACTCCCTTACCTGTCTTTACTATATCTTCCTGTATTTACCAACTAAACATAACTTCCTTTCCTACTGTAACCTTATAATAACTCATATTAAACTGTTTTTCCTCAGTCCACTCTGCCTATTACAACTCTCCCTCCTTCTGGCTCCTTTATTTTCACCTGATACTAGACACTTTTATTTCTACATAATATAAGACACTTTCCTTCATCTCACGTCACCCTTTCCTATGCATCCTAATGGCCTCTAAACATAACTCTATTTACACATACCTCCTACTCTTACCTACTATTCTAGCTTCCCTAACTCTAGCATTCTCACTAACCTTCTTTGAACATTGTTCTCTGCCTGAAAAGCACCACCCCCACTAACAAACCCAACCAGTGTCACATATAAATTCCCTCAACCACATTAACATAACCTCTACGTCTAGCTATATACTCCCAAAGAACCATAGATCTACCCATATCACTTACTTCCATGACAAGTAACCCCCTAACAACTACTATAAAATCATAAAACTAACACAAAAACTTCAACAACATCCCCTTTTAGATGGCGATATTCATCCAAAGCTTGGCCCCAATGCATGACTTCCCAGTAACCAACTAAACCAAAACTCCCACACCACCTTTACCCCAACAAGTTCATCTAACTCCCTCCTGATAGCTCACCTTAACATCTGTAGCATTAAGAATAGAATAGCCCACCTACATGCACTCCTAGATGTGCACACTTTCGATATCCTCTGTATTACTAAAACTTGGCTTACACCTTCAACCAAGGATCATGAGATTACCCTCCCCCAGGATATAACATCCTGAGATGTGACCGCATTACCAAAAAGGGTTGGGGGGTAGCCATTTTGTATAAATCAGAACTCCAAGTGTTGTTCTTCAATGTGCCACTTCCCTCAAACTCCAGTGCAGAAACCCTTACAGCTAAACATCAAATCAATAACTATGAATCCATCTATATAATCTGTTCCTATCTCCCCCCCCGGAAACAATATCAGTACACATGAAAATATACTTAGTGGCCTATCTACTCACCTACCTCAAGAATCCATTGTGTTAGGTGACTTTAATATAGACTGGGCTACCTGTTAGTTCCCCAATTCCATTAACCACATACATCTTTATGGTTTCTCACAAATGATAACCACCCCTACTAGAACCCACAAACAAAGTGATAAAGAAACCACCTTAGACTGGATCCTCATAAACAGTCAGCCTAGTACTTATAAGCCAGGAACCCTTCCAGATGACATCAGTGACCATGCTCTAACCTATATAATTAAACAAAAACTTCATAGCACTAATGATACTATTTTTAAAACATCCCTTTCTAAAAAAAACTTTCATCCTGAAAACTTCCAAACAGATCTGAAAGCATGCGACTGGTCACCACTGCTCCATCATCAACTTGATGAAGCAGTACCTACTTTAATAGTAAATTCCTTCAAATCCTAGACTACCATGCCTCCTATTGCTCTTCCTGAATAAAGACCAAAACTGCCCCAAGGCTCACAAAACAAACTAGGCAAAAAATCCTCATAAGAAATAAAATTTGGGCCAATTGGAAAGCCTCTAAAAGCCCATCAGATCACCTTTACTTTAAACAATTAAGAAATATCACCAAAAAGAAATTCTGCTAAACAAAAAAAAAACTTTTACCTCCACCTCCAACAAACCCACAAACAAAAACCACAAAATTTCTGGTCAGCTATGAACAAACTACTTCAGCCAGGGCACTCCAAGACTCCTACCCCATCAGGAATCACCCATAATAACCCTAAGCTAATCTCTGATTTCATTAACAATTACTTTACAGAAGCCATTCAATTTCTAGTTAATACTCTACCACACATTAGCACCTTCCCACCTAATACCACAATGAATACAGTTCCTTCCTTTCGCATACAACCAGTACCTACATTCCTCATTTGTAACCTCCTTCAAAAACTCAAGCCATGCACCCCTTCTGCTGACTGTCTACCAGCAGAATACATGCAAATTGCAGCTAAAGCCATTGCCTACCCTATTTCTATCCTTATAAATAGAACTATTACAGAAAGCAAAATCCCTTTTATATGGAAGGTCTCTCACATCATCCATCTACATAAAGGTGGGACATCAAGTGATATTTCCAACTTTAGACCAATCACCCTACCCTCTCCAATAGCTAAAATAATGGAAAAATGTATCCACCGACAACTACTTGACCACCTCCTCAACAATTTACTTGCTAACTGCCAACATGGCTTCAGACCATTCCATACTACAACAACTGCCGTGCTATCCTTTTCTGACTGTATAAACAAAAATCATAACAATAACTTTCTTTCCTCTGCACTATTTATTGACCTTTCAAAAGCCTTTGATATGGAAATATATGCTTATTGAGGTACCAAAAGCCCATTCACTGGATGCACAGGCATTACTCTGGTTTAAATCTTATTTAGACAACCGACAGCAAGCAGTCCTTTTGGATAATAAGCTTTCAACTCCCCTCCCTGTAAACATTGGCATACCTCAAGGCTCAATCCTAGGCCCTCTTCTCTTTTCAATGTTTATTAATGAACTAAATACTAAAATTCCTCAAGCCACCTGCATACAATATGCTGATGATTCAACTTTAATATGCTCAGCTAGGTCCTCAACCTCACTCAAGACCCTCACCCAAACTGTATTTCATATTGTGGAAAATTGTTTCATGCAACACTGCCTCCTCCTGAACCCCCCATAAAAACAAAATTATTACTCTTTGCTCCTACTCAAAAATAACCATAAATTCACTTCGCAATAACCTCTAACAATGGAATCAGCATATCCCCTGATACTACAACCCATCTCCTGTGGATAAACATAGACAACAACCTTAGCTATGATGACCATATTAATAATACCCTAAGGTCTGTCAACAAAAATTAGGTTCCCTTTATAGAATCAAACCCTTCCTTACACCAACAGCCAGAACCACTATTGCCCAGACCCACCTGATCTCTACCCTGTTCTATGCTTCTGCCATTTATACCAATCTTTCTAAAAACAACCTTAACAAACTTGTTACTACCTATAATAACATAGCCAGATTCGCCACTGGCAACCCTTTCAGAACCCACCACTGTCTCAATCTCAAACAATTGGGATGGTTAGGACTGCAGCACCAACTACTCTGTCATCAACTTACTATAACCCAAAAGATACTTTACCACCCTTATAATACCCCAATCCTTACTAATCTGCCTACCCCTTACAAAAATCTTACAACTCTTTGCTCAGCTAATTTATTTATTTATTTATTTCCAGTTTGGTGATCGGGGAGGTCCACTGGCTCAGGAAGCCCATTTTCAGTGGAGGCTCGGGGAGAAAAGCTCTGCGTTACACAGTTAGTTACAGAGAATATTACAGTGAAATTATTGCAAGGCATACTTTACATAAGTACAATTAAGAAGAAGAAAGCAATTACAATTTCATTTTAGCATGAGAAACTGGCAATAGCATTTAACATACATAGAAGAAGAACAACAACAGGAACCAATTACATTTTTGTTTAGCATGAATAACAGCCAATAACAATTAACATACAAAGTACCGTTTTGTTATTTACAGACAGTACAAATTGTATCAGGTCAACTAGAGTTCAGAGTTAGCCACGGGAGTAAGAGGGGAAGGAGTGGTTAGGAGGAGTGAGGGGGAGAGCACAGTTGCATTTCCTAGTTGAGAAGAGATGGGAATGTAGCTGAGTTTTAAAATTTTCAAAGTTTTTGCAGGTCCTTAGGGAAGTAGGGAGAGAATTCCATTTTTTAGCTGAGGAAAATGATAGCAGATGCTGACCTGCAGGGCAGTTGGGTTTGCAGACAGAGATTAGGTTTTGGTGAGTAGATCTGAGAGTTCTATGAGGAGTATAAGGTTGGAGGATCTTAGATAGTGCAGGACATCTAGTTGGTTGAAATAATAATTTGTGGGCTGTGATGAGTTGGAGGTAATCTAAATGGATGGGGAGCTCAAGCCAATTTAGCAAATGAAGGGAAGTACAATGGTGAGAGGAGGCTTTGGCCCTGGTAGCGAATTTGGAAATCTTATTGTAACAGACCTCCAGTTTGGAGGTAAGAGTAGCAGATATATTAGTTAATAGGGGAGCACCATATAGTAGTGAGGGGAGCAGACAGGTAGTGGCTAGAGTTAGTCTAGTGGAGGGAGAGAGGAAGTGGCTGTTTCTGTATAGTAAGCCAAGTTTTATATGGGTTTTCTTAATGTTTTGCTGGATGTGAGTATCAAATTTTAGGTGTTCATCGATAGTAACACCGAGGAGTTTGACAAAGGGAATGACTTCTATAGTAGAATTATTTAGGCTAGTGATTTGGAATTATGTTTTGTCAATGTGGGGAGCTTTTGAGGGAAAGAATAGAAGTATTTTGGATTTGCTAGCATTTAGAGAGAGATGATTTTGGAGCATCCAGTTTTCAGTGGAGGAGAAAGCAGTTTGGGTGACTGTTTGGAGTTCAGAAAGGTTTGAGGCACAGCAGATTAAAGTAGAATCATCAGCGTATTGCACAATTTTGGTGCTGGGTAAGGCTTTATGGAAGTCGTTAATAAAGATGTTGAATAGCATTGGTTCAAGTATGGATCCTTGGGGTACTCCAGTGGGGGTAGGAAGGAAGGTAGAGGTGCCTTTCTTCCATTTTACAGCCTGAGACCTGTCAGAAAGATAGCTAGAGAACTAGGATAAGGTACTGAGGGAGAGATTAAGATTAGAAAGATGGTTTAGGAGGTGAGTCACGGGTGAGGTTTACAGTGTGTAGGAAGGAGAGAAGAGCAGTGATGGTACTGTGGCCAGGTCAGAAGCCATGTTGGGTAGGAGTGATTAGTTGGTGTTTGGTTAGGAATGGCATAAGCTGAAGGTGGATGCATTTTTCAAGGAGTTTAGAGATTGGGGAGAGGATAGCTATAGGGCAGAAGTTTGAAGTACTATTATTTTTGCCTCCATTATGGAGAGGTATAATAAAGGTGGAACACCATAATTTTGGAACATATGATTCCAGCATGGATCGATTGATCAGGATACTGATGGGGAGAGTGATACCATTTGCGGCGGTTTTTAGGAAGGTGGATGGGATGTTGTCAGGGGCGTTGGAACAAGGTTTTAGGTTAGTTTCTTTATGTGAGAGGTTGAGATGGGTTTAAGTTCAAAAGTAGGAGGAGGAGCAGGGGCTGAGGAGGATTGGGTGGTTTGAGGGGGAAGGATATTCTGGGGAAGGACTTGGTTAGTTCTGCTATAGAGTTGGTAAAGAAGGAATTGAACAGAGAGGTTATTTCATGGTCAGATTTGCTGGTATCTGGGCAGGGGTTGATTTTAGTACCTGGGTTGAGAAGGGAATTAATGGAGTTCCAGAATAGTTTGGGCTTTTTTGGATTATTTAACTGAAGTTTGGTATAGTAAGACTTTTTGTCTCTAGTTATTTGTTTTTTAGCAAGATTGCGTAGTTGTTTTTATCTAAGTATAATTTCAGGTTGTTTGTGTTGGAGATATGTTTTCCAGGTTTTGTCTCTTTGTAGCATAAGTTTTTTGGTGTCTTTGGTTAGCCAAGCGGCAGTCTTGGCTTTTATTCTTTTTGTTCTTATTGGAGTTAGGGAGTTCTGGATATCTAAAAAAGTTGAATTGAAAAACTCAACGGCTTGGTCTAGAGGAAGGGATTTTAGGGGATTCCAGTTTGTTTGTCTTAGGGAGTCAGAGAAAGTTATTGGATTAAAGTTTGTGAGGTTTCGAGTCTGGATAAACTGGTGTAATTGAGGAGAGGAGGGGGTAGCTCGATGAGTGAAGGCTCGTAAATGGTCTCCTAATGGGTCAGGTATGACACCAGAATTTATGACTTTGTTTGGATGGGATACTAGGATCCAGTCTAGTATGGAACCAAGGTTTGTTTTGTTAGGCCTGGTAATGGAGTTAGTTAGTTGGGTGTAATTAAATAGATTGATGGATAAGGAGGGGTTAGGGTTGTTGATTTTATTCCAGTTTACATCTCCAAGTATATAGATCTCTAGATTGATATTGGAGGAGGCCCAGGATAGGATTTCCTCAAGAGTACTGGTTTTATTTCCATGGGGGATGTAGAGGGAAATTATGCAGATTCTTTTGTGGTTGTTTAATTTTAGTAGGCTTATGTTGAATGGAGGGATGAGGTTGGGGTATGGGGTGATGGATAGCTGGTTGGAATAGATTAAGGCTACGCCACCACCTTTTCTATTAATGCAGTCGCATCTGAGGCATTGGTATCTGGGGGGGGGGGGATTCAGGGTCGCTAATGTAAGGTTTTAGCCATGTTTCAGAGATGGCTACAATGTCAGGCAAGTTGTGATTTAACCAAACATGAAAGTGGGTTACTTTATTTTTTAGGCTTTGGGCGTTAATGGTGAGGAATTTTAGGTATTTAAGATTGGACTTATTAATGATGACAGGGGGAGTAAGGGTAGGTGTAAAATTTGGTCTTGGGTTAGGGTGCATATCCCCAGATAAGCAGAGGTAGTTGAGGAAGGGTAAACGTAGTTAGATAGTCGAGAATAGTAGTGTATTAGTTTAGACTTGCAGTATTTAATAGAGAGTGGAAGAAGTTTTATTCTGAAAAAGTGAAGTGGAAGAGATTGAACTAAAGAGGAGGTTATGTTAGGAAAGTGTGCTTTTGAGATAAGAGGAAGAGGGTAGAGAGAGGGGTGTTCTGATAGGAAGGAATGGTGAAGATGGATGTAGGTGTAGGAGGTGGCAAGGTATAAAGGGAGTAAGAACATGATACAGATAGATGGGATGAGAATGATTGTATGGGGAGGCATGGTAGATGATTTCTGTGAAAATTTAGTAGGGAGGAGGGTGAAGGAAAACTTTTATTGGGAGGGGAGGACTGGTAGTGATTGGCAGGTGGAGGAAGGAAGGGGAGGAGTAGATGAGTGGAGGGGATTGGTTGGTGGAGAAGGGGAGGGATTTACAGCAGAAATAAATGTAGGAGCAGTGGGGTGGTAGGGAATTGGGAGTAGGGTAGGGGAGTGGAGTGAGCCCACAGGGCGAACGGAGCGGGAAGAGCCAAGGAAGAGGAAGAGAAGCAGCAGAAGTGTATCGGTGAAGCAAAGAGGAGTTCCAGGGTATTAAGGTATGGGGTAGGGACTATATAAGAGAAACTAAGGGGCAAGCTGAGGGTTGCTAGGATAGGGGGAACAGTTTCAAACTATTGATCTGTTCAGAAATTGTAGAATAAAAAGTAGTTGTGGACAGTGTCACCTAGTGGCCAAACAGTTAAGTGCAAGGGAAAGACCTCAGGCACTCGAGAGAGAGAGGGGGAAGCCTTGTAAATAAGGGGGAAAAATTAATTCTGTGGTAGGCTGCTAGCTGTATCTCACTGGGTAGGTAGACAACAGGGTAGAACAAGGGTAGAGCTATAGTTTACTACAAGGTACATACACTTGTTTTTAGTCCTTGGAATGGATTACAGTAACACAGCAGTAATTCCTCAGTGTTTTCCAAATCTCAGTGGTAGCAAACCAGGGTTCCAAGCAGTGTACTGGGTGGCACCTGGGATGGTGCAGATGCAGCGGGAGTGAACTGAAAAGGAAAGAAATAAAATGAATATATGGTTACAAATATTGCAGTAAGTCAGGTTAAAGGAAGGAGAGAGAGAGGAGAGAGGGGAATGCTTAGGAAGGTGTAGTATAGGGGTGTATGCAGGTGAGAGAACAGAAGTAGGAACATTTAACCATTGAAATAACAATAAAGCAAATGCTCAGACTGCAGACATATTGGTACAACATACAAATGCTTATAGAGATGTTATACAAGGTAGTAAAATTTAAACAGGAGTAGAAAATCTATAGTAGGAACAGCGCTTAAATATCCCAACAATTAACAATATATATAAGTAAATACCAAGGTATCTAGATGCACAAAATGTGACATTAAGTGTAGCCCAGAGGGTAAAGTGGTAGATTGCAAGGTAGGAAACTAACAGTGCAGACAAGAGTCCACTCATCACCTTTAGTTTCAGACAAGACGCATGCAATAATGGAATATTCCTAGGTTTAAGCGATTATATTATCGGTGTTTAAGTGTAATGGTGAGCCTACAGTGAAAAAGCATCCGGTATCCCAGAGTAGAAGCTAGATGAAACCTCGGCTAAGTAGGAGTACCTCTGACTTATGTTATATTGCAGCCACGTTTTACAGTACTGGGCAATGTTGTCCTGAAACCAGACATTACCTCAGCTAAGTAGGGGACTTGCAAGCATGTAATATAGCCCCATTTCACAGTACATTGCTATAGTGTCTTGTGACCGAAAAGTCAGGTCAGATTGAGTGGCTAACAGCAGACAGAATACCTCAGTCAGCAGATACAAAGTGAAACAAAAAGCCTTTGGAGGTGTCTCATTGAGGAGGGTGTTTATAGTATGTAAGACGGTTTACTATATTGCTAACGTGCAGCAGGGAATGCCGCTATGAAAGCCAGTAAACCTTGGGATATAATGCTGGCCAACTAAGGAATTTGAGGTCTCACGAAGAAAGGAGACATTAAGATAGGGGCTAGTTATCAGTTCAACAGCATGGACCACCGCTGGGATAGCTGCCACTAGCGCTTCAAAGAAGACGCGATAATTGGGCTCATAGCATGTTACGAGGTACGAGAAAGAATAAAACAAAATGCTGATACTACAAACAAGTTAAATGCAAGAGTAAACCACTACAGGCTAGGAAAACACGTAGCAACAGAATAATGCAGGCAACAGAAGTGTAAAACACAAGCATTTGAGTAACTCAATAGAGGCAAATAACACTTATAGTAAAACATAAACCTGTAAAAAGTAACTATCAGAGGGGCACAGTGTTGTATTTACAGTTTCCAACAGCATATTTGCAGTTTCCAATAGCACAATCACTTAAACATTTCTAAAAAAACGAACTATCTGAGGTGCCCTGTGTCATATTTACAGTTTCCAATAGCGGAAACACTCACCCGCAAGGGAAGCCAGCAGCCTACGGAGAGTAGGACTAGAGGGGATGAGAAGGTAATTGAAAATGGCGCCACTAGGGCTAACAGAGTAATACAGATTCAGGAGCGGGGTGAAAATTAGAAGAGAGGAAGGGAGATGGGTAGACATGCGACAGTAGACATGGAGTCGGAAATGAGAAGAGGCAGGGAAGATGTGCAAAGAGTTATGATAGAGAAAGGGATGGGTAGGAAGCAGAGGATTAGAGATAGCCAGAGAGAGCCAAAGAAGAGGAAGAGAATCAGCATAAGTGTATCAGTGAAGCAGAGAGGAGTTCCAGGGTATTAAGGTATGGGGTAGGGACTATGTAAGAGAAACTAAGGGGCAAAGTGAGGGTTGCTAGGATAGGGGGAACAGTTTCAAACTATTGATCTGTTCAGAAATTGTAGAATAAAAAGTAGGGGTGGACAGTGCCACCTATTGGCCAAACAGTTAAGTGCAAGGGAAAGACCTCAGGCACTCGAGAGAGAGAGAGAGAGAGCAAGAGAGAGAGAGGGGGGAGTCTTGTAATAAGAGGGGAAAAAAATAATTCTGTGGTAGGCTGCTAGCTGTATCTCACTGTGTAGGTAGACAACAGGGTAAAATGAGGGTAGAGCTATAGTTTACTATAGGGTACATACACTTGTTTTTAGTCCTTGGGACGGATTGCAGTAACACAGCAGTAATTCCTCAGTGTTTTCCAAATCTCAGTGGTGGGAAACCAGGGTTCCAAGCAGTGTACTGGGAGGCACCTGGGATGGTGCAGATGCAGCAGGAGTGAACCGCAAGGGAAGCCAGCAGCCTACGGAGAGTAAGACTAGAGGGGATGAGAAGATAATTGAAAATCACTACCATAAGCTTCTAGTTTCCACTATTAAATCTAAGAACAAAGCTGGGGACTCACATTTGAGTAACACAGTAGGAAAATACTGGAACCAGCTTCCAAGTGAGCTTTCTACTCTCTCTTCCACACATCGTTTAAAAAAAAAAAAAACATCTCAAAGAATATCTTAAAACTCAATGGCTTTGTCCCTGCACAAACCCTGACTTGATTTTCCCCTTTACCCATCCTGCTCTCCCTTTTACTTCACTTCTCTACTGTACTATGTTGCCTACCTGTACTAACAATTAAGCTAACCGCAATCCATTCTCTGTCCTAGTACAAAAAAAAAATAAATAAAAATTATTACTCTTTGTGTTTTTTTCCCCTCAAATATTGTTTATTTTCTGTATTTGATCTTAGTTCATTCCCCACTAAATAACTCTGTACACATTATTTTTTCTTTCAAATACTGTTATTATCAGTATTTGATCACAGCTTAATATTTTATATTAATATTGTTTAATATGTTTCTGCCTGTGCTTGGAGCTTTTCTCCCCGGGCATCCTCAGAAAATGGACATGTATCCAGTTAGACTAGCCCGGTCAACAAATGTAAATAAATATATATATATATATATATATATATATATATATATATGTGTGTGTGTGTGTGTATGCCTATGTATATGTAAATGTGTGTATTTATATATATATATATATATATATATATATATATATATATATATATATATACATATATATATACACACACACACACACACACACGCACACACGAGTTCCCTTCAGAATCTTGAACTTCTGAAATCTCGAAAGTCATATGGTCAAGTCCATATGACTGAGGTTTCAGAAGTTCAAAATTCTTAACGGAGATCTGCATACAGTGTGGAATGGGAGATTCCCCTTTTCTGCGATCTCAGAGTTGGTATATTTAAGTAACGAGGGGGTGCAGGGGGGCTTGTTCCCCTGCAGAAACATTTTATCTGTTGTTGTTTTTTTTTTTTTTTTTTGTGTTTGTTTCAGAATTTCGAACTTCTGAAACCTCGATCGTATGTCTCGACCATATGAATTTCGGGATTTCAGAAGTTCAAGATTCTGAAGTGAATCTGTATATATATATATATATATATATATATATATATATATAATTAGAATGTAACTGGAATTCTTGAACAGCAGAGCTGAATGAGTAACTGTGTGGATATACACTAAAACCTGAGGATGCAGTATCTTGTAGTATCCCCCTTTTCTGAGGTACAGCAGTCTTGGAGTTGGAATACATAAGTCACTCGGTAAGAAGAGGCACAACTACACAGATCAGAGGGCTCCATAAAGGTATAATGCTGAGTTTTAGAATTCATTCTTTGTTTGAATTGCAGTTTATTTCCTGAAGTGTTGGGGCTTGTAAGACTGCTTGCACTTCTAATAGGGAGCTGAAAATAATGCATGAAAATGTCAAGCAAAATTTCAATGCCACTACTCAACATTTGCTATCTAAATTTTTTGTTAGAAGTTGCTGACATAGGGAACAAAAATCAGGGAAACAATCAAAACCTTGTTTCCTCTGAAAAGGACTGAATTATGCCAGTTTCTCCAAACAGTGGTTTACCACAGAAAAACAGGTCACTGGTGCTTCATGCACATGCCGACCTGTGTCCCTTAGTGCATTCAGGCTGCAGTTGTATAGGAGACAACTTGGCTTCACTGCCGTAGTTGTTGTCCCAGTCAAAAAATCATCACTCAGTCAATATTAGAATAGATTTAGACCTGCAGGAAACAGTCTTCTGATGGGTAAAAAAGGTGCTAAGTGATGAAAAGCAGATATTCACTGACAAAAGCGGGCAAGTATGGTTTGCCTAATACACGCACTGGGAAAGTCATATACTGTTTATCAAGTGAAGCGATTTATTAACCTGGTCATTTGACACAGGAATGTTTATTTGGGAGGCACGGTATCGTGGAATGAATTAAGTGAGCTATACAAATACATACTGTTCCAACTTGTGGAGGGGGACTAATTGCCGCACTGTTGCTTTATTGGGTAAAGTACCCACATTTATCCATGTTTGATATTGAGTGACCTAGTTACATACAGATGATTCACCCTGAGATATATACATATTTTTAATACTCCCTTGAATTTCATACCAAAACATTTATTGACCTGAATATTAATTTATGATTATGCAAAGCATGCTGAATGCAGGTTGCTCTAACATCATCTGTATCATGCATGCTTCAGGTGATAAGCAACTGTATTACAACATTTACAGCCTCCTTGTCTTGGCAAGATTTTGTCTCATGCATAAGTTAATAATACAATTACAATGTTTAATAATTATTCTTAAAAAGACTTGGAACATTTACTACAAAATTTAAGTACAAAGTAGGGAAATCAGGCATTATGATTTAGCGTTCTAATGTCTTTAAGTCCATGCTATCAATATTTTAACAAAAGTATTCTCTTCTTCAAGCAGTACATAAACTTTCAGACTGTACCTTCAACATCTACACTTCTGTTATGTATGAATCAATCTTACATAGGACTTTCCATAAGTTTATCTATCTATCTATCTATCTATCTATCTATCTATCTATCTATCTATCTATCTATCTATCTATCTATTTTTACCAGGAAAGTTCGACTGTGATAAAACCCTTTTTCAGTGGATGCCATAGACACAAAATACATTTACATGACAACCAATGTACTATTGAAATAATAATAATAATAATAATAATAATAATAACACCCACCTTCACACACACCTTCACACACACACACACACACACACACACACACACATATATATATATATATATATATATATATATATATACATACATATATATACATAAAATGATACAAGTTAAATAAACTAAATTAAAATTACTAGACAGAAACCACTATATGAGTACAGGGTGCTTCAAAGGAAGAAATTACAAAGAGGCAAAAACAAATAGTCACCACTGGCTAATTACTGGTAAAAATAACACAGACAAGTAATTTCTTTCCAGCCTACACAATAGTATTTTTTCACCAACGCACAATTTAGTCAGCCACAGAGAAGATGTGTGTGTGTGTGTGTGTGTGTGTGTGTGTGTGTGTGTGTGTGTGTGTGTGTGTGTGTGTGTGTGTGTGTGTATTTCTGTCAGTGTATTTGAGTTTTGATTAAAAAAAGATCACAAGTTACATATGAACACAAAGTGACTTATTTAGGACTACACATTTAAGGAAATAAAAGCTATAAAAAAGTATACTAATACTGACGTTTTGTACAACATAGTCTTAACTAATTATTAAATGGCAAACAATCAGTTAAAGAAAAGAAAAGCAAAAAAGTAGCCTTTATTTATGCTCGATCTGATTAACTCAGTTTTTCAGAGTGCAGTTTTCATTTTAAATGATGTTCTTCAGAAAGCATTCAGGGAACATGATAGACAGTGCCTGCTGCTAATTATTTTTCTGAGTTCTAAGGTACCCTTGAATCCTTCTGTTCTGCCTTCTCTGGTGTAGTTGATTAGATTTTCACTGCAGTCCACCTTTACAATTCTGCATGAAAGGCAGTGAGTTGTAATTCTAAAATCAACTCAATCTCGCTACACAGCAGGCTTTTCTGAAAGTAATGCAAGAGCAGCTTTTGATGTTTCGTCTGTAAATTATTTAAACCCTCTGGAGCAGCAGTTGCTGATACAGGCTCCACAATTTGATGTCACCTGCTACAGATGCCTTGTCTAGTTAGTTCCCTGCCTAGGAGTTTCTGACTGACATAGTGGAATTATTATGGCTAAGCATATTCAGATAAATCACTTTGTACGACTATGTGAAAAAATACAGCAGCTATTTAATGCAAACTGTTATTTCTTCTTGTTTGCTTGTGTGACTGTTCTAGCTACTTTAAGTAACCCTCCTTCCCTTAAGCATCTTGGTCATACAAATGAAGACTGACATTTTAAATCTGTAGTCATTTCAAAAATAATATGAACTAATACCACTTCATTTCACTGTTATGCATTTAAAATTAGACAGCTAAGCCAGATACTTAATTGCTGTTCTGCCAGAAGTTCCTTTAAACTGCACTGCTGTTACTGCAGAAAATAAAAATGTATTTAACAGTCTTTAGCAAAGACAGTTGAACATTATTCTCTGTCAGACATAGAGCCCCATCTGTGCAATCAGGTATAGTGGGATCACTGAATAAATTTCAGTTTTCTGCTGACAATAAAGGTAACTGTAACATGTAGTTTCTTCTTCTAAAGTTCGAGTCTGGGTAACTAATGTTTCTTCTTTGGCTAACATCCTCTTTGCAATTACAATGCTTCAACAGAAAATAGACAGGTATGGGTCAGGAAGATCATCTTCATTCTCATATTCACCCCTGTCTTGTACTCCTCTGTTTTCCTCTGCTCAGATATTGCTCTTTCTGTGTTGGGTCCTCCCTCTGCACTTTACTCACTTTCAAAACTGCACAAGCCCTCAGTTCTTGCTATTGTCATCCACTGGGTCTCAACCTGGTTCAATGTACTGGCAGGTAGACTTAGGTCCTTCAGGCAGGTAGATCACATAGCATGCTTTTAGTATGATGACAGAAGTACCAGTGGACTTTTTTTTTATTTGATGTTGTTTACAAATCCCAGTGAGTTGCAATTTGTCCAATATCTCAAGAGAATGAGATCACACTTTCAATACTCTCAAGTAAAATGATCTCCATCCTATGCTTTTCAGAGCATGATTGCAGGCTACAAGACCTTTACTATGACTTATGAATGATAACAACTGGAAATGTTGGGATCTACTGGAGTGAGTCCTGTAACATTGAAACTGAATATCCGAAAAAATGGCTTATATATACCAAGACTATGATGGCCATTTCCTAGAATATTCCTTTTTTTTCCAAGGTATGTTGGTTTTGGATTTTGTATATATAAGTTGAAGGAACTGTGGGGGGGCAAGGGGGTTTGCTTTCCTGCAAAAAAGAAGTTTATAAGAGAAGAACAATCTCTGAGAATTGCTCTTTCCCTCTGTATTTAGAGTACTGACATTTCAATAGGGATCCCTTATGAACTGCATCTTCTCCTTCCCTCACTTTTTCTTACTATAAGTGTTTTAAATATATTACATTTTCTACATATGGGTTATAGATAGTTAAAATAAAGCTAATTTTTGCTCTTTTTTATGTTACTTACATTGACTTACAAAGAGTTCAATGCAAAAACTTACTGAAATTTAAATAACTGAAAATGTTATTTTTAGTCAATCTGAGGGGGATTCTGTTTGCTGTTCCATATTATTATTTTCTTTTGAATAAACTGCTTGTTATGCTTCTTTTGTAGGTGTAATGTAGTTTGGGGATTCAGTTTCACTATTGACACAATGCACTTTTGCTGTTATGCTCTCAATACATAAATAAATAAATGGTGTCCTCTAAGATGCCCTCTTAAACTTTCAGTTTTCATGTATTTCCTTTATAGAAGAGTACAGATTTAATGTGCTTTATTTTCTGGAATTGAACTACATGACAAAATTATTTTATGAATAAGTTTAGTAGAAGAATAATTGTTCCCCCCAATTTTATATTCTTTTAAATGTCACATCTAAAGAGGGGAGGGGAATGGGTAAAATACATGGCAAAGATAGCAGATTGAGACTTTAGGGGAATGTATTATGATGCACTAGAGAAGAGGTTTACAGATGTCTTAATGGACTAAAGGCAAACTGGAGGATCAAACAATCTAAGGGAATAGGCTCTGCTTACGCTACACAGGGTTAAAGTTGCCACCTTTGGAAGAATCAAAAACCTGACAAAATCCCCAGCCTTTTCACTAGCATTGCCCCACTCATTTCAATAAATAAATGTGCAGTGCTTGTCTTTCAAAGTTAATAAACAGGCAGTCAGCAGTTTTGAAGAAACAGTAAACAGAATGTAGTGCATGGAACACACTGATTATGTTCTGATATTTAGAAAAAAAATAAATCAGTTAAGCACTAGAGTGGCACAAGACCTAGGGCCAGATTCACAATGGCTTGCACGGAATCTAAGAGTAGAGTAAGACTCCATGCAGCCATCATGTCTGACGAGCGATCCAGGAACAGCCTGTAGGGGCGTGTAAGAGAGCTCCTAAAATGGCTCTTACACGGACAGGGCTGGGACATGCAAATCACCTCAATTGCAGGCGAAAGGCATGCAAATGAGGTAGATTTGCGATTCAGGAAACCCGAACCTGTCCGAGTAAGAGCAGTGTTATTTGCAGAAATGTACTCAGTTGACAACTGAGTACCATTCTGCAAATAGCAAAATGGAGCCGTGACAGCTCCAAATAAAGGTTGCATCAAGTGCAGGAAGCATGCCAATGGCCAAATATATGGCCATTGGAAATGTTCCCTGATGCAAAATTAAAATAAAAAATATTTATTTTTTTACGCCGATTTCCGATGTTTAACCCTAGCGCAGAGCCGCGCAAACGGGCTGCGCTCTAAAAAAACAGAATACTAAAAATTATAACCCACAAATGTGGATTTTATTGAAATTGTTAATGTACAATGCAAGGGAATGGTAGGCTGAAGACAACATGGCCACCGAGTAGAGGTTGCTAAGGGGGGAACCTCAGTCTAAGACATGTAACCAAGCATTAGTAGGCAATCCTATGTAAATGAGTGCTAGGATAGTGAATCGCTAGTTTACATAGCAAATGAGCACAGTCAGTGGAGTGTAGGAGTAGGATATGGGGAGTAACAGAGTAGAAGATAGCTGACATCATGAGGGGGGTATGTTCGAAAGAAGTGAAGCTTATTGGAGCAGAGTGGCATGTGTCCGCTGTCAGTTAGACAGCATGGAAAGAGGTGTGTCAACAGGTAGGCTAGGGAAAGCCAAGAAATGGAAGGTGTATACCGTGGATAACACCAAAGTTTCTTGCTGAGCGTGCATGCATGCGTGTGCGCGTGTAAACGCGAGTAAGACAGAGTGCGTGCGTTTAAGCATGAGTGCGCGTGTTTAAGCCGGAGTAAGCATGTATAAGGCTGTGTAAAGAGTTGTAAGTGCGTTTGCACTGATATGCACTTGTTTTAACCTGAATAAGCAACCTTTAGTCCGTGTAAGCATGTGTGCGAGCGTGTTAGCTGCTGTGAGCATGTTTGTGCTTGTGTGTGTGGCGCCCCCCCCCCCCCGAGGAAACAGAAAGAAAAAAGGAAGCACAACAAATAGTAGGAAGCTACCAGGGAGTACTAGCAGAGCTAGCAGGTGAAAACAATCAGAATCAGGCAATTACACAGGCAGTACAATAACCCAGCCCAGCCTAGCACTTAAAACTCTGCCAACAACAGTCCATTATGTTTCTCACAACAGACACTGCAGTAAGCTAATAGAAGTGAAACCTGAAAAAGCTTTATTGAGACAAAGAAATGTTAGGGGCTGCCATTGCTGTTATAAGGAGACATACGCAACATGCTGAGGGTGGTGACAATGGAAATGCTGCTGGACAACCCACAGTGAGGAGACGGAGAAGAGTGTACAGGCCCAGGGTAGCCTACCAGGGGCTACATGAGCTGGAGATAGTGGAGCGCTATAGAGTGGACAGAGACCTCCTGCAGCAAATTGTTGTGCTGTGCAGGCCACGCCTCACACACAGAACCAACAGAGGGGAACCCATCCCAGTGGAAACCAAGGTATGTGTTGGCCTAAGAATATTAGCAACAGGTACCTTCCAGAGACCAACTGGTGATATGATGGGGATATCACAGACATCAGCATCCAGAGTACTACACCAGTTCCTAAATGCCATGTCAGCACATGTCGGTGATCATGTATATTTCCCCAATTCCTGTGAGGTATTGGCCAGCAATATGCATCACTTCCAGCAAATAGCAGAATACCCTTAGGTAGTAGATGCAATAGACTGCACGCACAAATGCATCAAAGCACCAGCCGGCGAGCAGGGTAGGGTCTACTTCAACTGCAAGGGCTTCCCCTCCATCAACTGCCAGGTCGTGTGTGATGCCTAGGGCATAATACTGAATGTGTGTGCAGGCTGCCCTGGAAGCTACCATGATTCTCATATCTGGCATCTGACACAGCTGTACAAGACATTTGCCAATGGGGACATCCCACATGGTCACCTAGTGGGGGATGCTGGCTATGCACTGGAGCCGTGGCTGATGACACCCATCAGAAATGCGCACACACCTGAACAGGAATGCCATAATGAGGCACACGCACAAACATGTAATGTAATAGAGTGTGTGTTTGGGCTGCTCAAGTCATGGTTCCGGTGCCTGGACACATCTGGTGGAGCCTTGCAGTACTCACCAAATACATGTACGCAAATTGTCATGGTATGTGCTATGCTACATGATATGATCCTGCGAAAACAGCTGCAGCAGGACCAGCATAGGCCTGGGCTAAACAGCTCCCCACCATTTCCAAGGCCATCACAGAGCATGACTCGGAGGAGGAACAACCTGAACCTGCCCCAGTAGGCAGAAGGAGGCGTGCCGAGTATGCTTTGGCGTTGGCAAAGAGGCAACGCATAGCACATACACTGGCTCAGTAGGAACTCTGGAAATGATACCCCTCTGTGACTCGCATATAAAGTAAAAGGGATGTCTAAGTTGACACTACCTGCTTCCAAACATGTGCAGGGAGTGTAGTATGTGCATCCGACATAGGCAGCCCTGCAGCACCACCTAAGGCATGAATGCCATGTGTTTAGCAATATAAAGCAGTGCTAAACAGCAATTACCACCATGTAATATATGCAAACAAAATCGCACACACCAACTAGCACAACTGTGGTCAATGTTCAGTAATATTGGGCTACATCCAGCAATGTTGGTGAATATTGAGCAATGTCGGACAAGCCTGGTCTATGAAGGTAATAGCTGAACAAAAGCCAACATGCTCATATTTGCTTAACAGGCCCTTAAGCAGTCTGGTCTGCTCAGTATGAAAATATAAAGCAGTGATGGGCCTCGAACCCAGAATACTGTGCACTACAGCCAAAGTACTGAACCACTAAACTATAACTGTATTGCAGTGGTCCACCTGTATGACAGAATGTTGATAAGTCTTTGCAAAGCATTCCATGGAAACACTGCAGGCACAGCATAATCCTTGTTGAGTTATGACACAAAGGTGAGTCCTGCAGTGAGAGCAGAACCTGACTTCCAACACACACAGTATAAATGTTAATATTGGTCATGTTTGCACACATCAGCAAATGTAGTGGACCTCAGATAGCAACATACTGAATGTTAACACTGGGCATGCTCACACACTTGAATAAATGAGACAAGTGTCAGGCAACAAAACATGTAATGTCAGAATTGGGCATGCTCACACACTTAGGCTATGTCTGAGTACAGCAGTGGGCCACGCATATCTGGCAGTTGCATGTGTTAACCCAGGAACCTGTCTCTATACAGCAATCCACCCTGTGCACACAGTTATATGACAACAGACACATCTATAATATAGTGGAACCCTGACATAATCAAATATGTTCTGCAGATACTGAAGTTCTTCATGGAAACTGGTAAAGCAAAGATGATAAAGGCCTGCAAACAGTATCAGCAATAAACATTGTGCATCATGAACATAAGCATAGGTTCAGAGGTCAATACTAGGCTATCTGCCCTAGGGCATGTACAAACCTAGCCAGAGTGTGTTTGGCATTTGCAACCCTGTCACATTACTTCACTGTGTGTGTGAATAGTAGGTCACACATGATAGCCCATGTACGTTTATGCTAGTGTGCCTCTGTCTAGCAGGGACACAGAGGATATCCCAGGGTTAAATATACAATCACCCATATAGTCATCAAAATGTCTCCAGTAGGTGGTCAGTGGGTGGCTCTGCCTATGTGAAACTGGGATTACATTCTGTAGTGAGTGGAGCCTCTGGGATAAGAATCTGTCCCTCCACAATGTCCTATTAACATCTGTGCTGAGGTATGCGTCCCTGCAGTGTGTAGCTCCAAGGGAGTTGGATATCCTGAGGTGGAGCGTGTCCAGTAATACTGGTTTGGGTATAGCTGTAAACAACAGGCACACATCATATCTGAGTAGGTAGTAAGCGACTGAGTAGAGCTGGAGTTACTGCATATGAACTATACAGGACATCTGTGTGAGTCCCTAGATCTGCTTGGTGAGGACTGTCTGTGGCCAGTACAGTTGCTGCAGGTGTCAGGTATGGTACACCCCAAATGTTGCATTGTAACCAAGCATGAATGTGATGAGTATAGGGGCACAATGACCTCACTCGATCTAGATGTGAAACCATATGGGATAAGGTGGCACACATAGAAGGTGTGTCCAACCACTTTGGCAATGTGAATGTTAAAGGTGACAGTACGAGCAAGTGATGTCCCCAAACCCCTAACAACCCCTACCATATGTAAAGGAGTATTACCTATGTGGTAATGTGTGGGCATGTTGCTACTCCCAAAGGGGATGACTATGCAACTAATGGCATTTAGCTGTAGGCCATGGCTCAGGTACCAGTCATCCATCTCTGTGAGACCCTAATTGAGTATGCATGTGGCAGCTGGAGAGTTGATAATGGCACCCAGTTTGCAGTCAAGTGCAAACATGATCAGCCATATTCCCCCTGTGATAGCCTGTATGTAATACAAATATATACTGAATAAGAGAGATCCCAGGACCAAGCTGTGTGTGATGCCATGTGTAACTGATGTATAGTCAGACATGGCACCTGCAATCCTCCCCATGTGGGTGCTATCCCTGATCTAGGTATCAATCCATTGTGTGAGATATGTGTCCAAATTGACACTGGTGAGCCTATGCATAATTGCCCAGTGGGTTATTGTGTTGAATGGTTTTGCAAGGTTGAGGTAGGCTGTGTGGATAGCCGTCCCTATGTTGATGGACCTGCTAGCCATTTAAAGAATACCTACAGGTTCAAGGGGCAAGATCTGGCCACAACAATGCTGAAATGAGTAGGACACAGTGTCTGTAGGTTCCCGATGTCTCCATGTAGGAGTCCTATGACAATATGCTCCATAGCTTTGCAGAACAGGCCACATAGGCTTATAGGGCAATATTGTCTGTGGTCCGTTGTGACACCAACTCTATGGAGCAGGACCACTGTTGCACTACGCCATTCCTTGGGTACATATCCTGTGGTAACTCTGATATTGAACAGTGATGTAATGTGAGGGTTGCGTTTGTCATGATGCTCATGTATAATGCAGGCTGGGACACCATCTGGTCACATTGATACTGTGATGTACGCTGTGGGGAGGGCAGAACTCACCTGCTACTGTGTGATGTCAGGGAGGTTATACTCTGTTGGGATGGATAGTTGCTCTTTAGGGGGGATGGGTGGGAGACATCTGCACTGAACCTGTTTGCCAGGATGTAGGCAATGCCAGTGGGTTCAGGGTAGGTTTAGTCAGTATGCAGTAACTCACAGCATATCAGTGAGTGTCCATCCAGGTTCCTGACATAACTGAAGAAGGCTGTGTGATGGTCCTACGTGTCAGGTGCAATTGTCTGGTAGAAGCGGCCCTTAGAAAAGTCCATGAGTGATTGTAGCTGTCTGCTAGTACAGATCACAGATGCCTTCCCTGTCTGGGATTGTGCTCTATCATGTAGTAGCGTCCTCTTGACGTTGTACAGCTTATTAATGGCTGGGGTCTACCAGACAGATCCCCTGCCATTGTAGTAGTGGGTCTTGTTGTTATTTGGGAGAGCACAATCCATGCAGTCCACTAGGTGTCCATAGAATGTGTATGTAAAGGATGCAGTAGTGTGAGCCATATATGCCACTGTCTCAGGATCTCTGAAGGATACCACCTTGCTTCAGTGAAGTGAGATGTTGGCTCATGAGAAGTTCACCAAGATTACCCAGGATGTGTGTGTGGAGGGTATATGTATGTCCTGTGAAATACATGTATGTTCTGATCTTACCAATGAGGGGTATATCGCTGGTGTGGAACATAGAGTACCCATGTTGGTGATGAGCAGGTCCAATATGTATTCCCCCTTGTGGCTGTGCTGACTGGTTGTGCCAAAGCATATGAGTCCACAAATTGTAGTGACTCTTGGGTGAGGTTGTTGGGGCTTGAGTAGTATCCCCAGTCAATATGTGTGTATATGAAGTCACACAATATAATGGTGTCTGTGGAGACGTGCATATTCTCCATAGTTCCCACAAAAGCCAAGTGTGGTTCCTGAGTTTGGGAGTGTGTTCTGTAGCAGGCAATAAACTGAAAGGCAGTATTGCACAATGGTAGTTGTCTATGTGTGGTCTGTGATGCCTTGTGCAGTGCTACTAACCTGGAGGTGTGTGTATCTGTGATGTATATGGATACTCCCCCTAGTTGTGTTGTCTGTTCCAAGTCTTGTTGTCAGACAGCATGGTATGGAACATAACCTGGTAGTGCTGGTGTGCATAAGCGAGCCTGAACAAGGTGTCTGTCAGTGCACAGATATTGCTCTCCTCCATACTGAGGACAGTCCTGAGTGGCCACAATATGAGGTTAACACAACTGTTGTTGAGCAGCATTACCCTTAGTTTCATTTAACCAAGGCAAAAACTGCACCATGGCTTTCTATAGAGTCTAAACTCAAAATTACTCTTAGAAACAAAGCATGGGCTTTATGACGTTCTTCTAAAGACCCTCAAGATCACATTAAATACAGGCAATCCGGGAACGAAACCAAAAAATCAATTTTACAAGACAAAAAACAATACTACTGTAATTTACAGACAGTAAACCAAAATAACCCTCAGAATTTTTGGGCAGGTTTAAATAATCTACTACATCCTGGAAAAACTTCAACCCCAATCCCTGCTACTACTATCGATAAAACCCCTGAAGATGTTTCTGATAGTTTTAACCAATTCTTTACTGAAACAATTCAAGCCCTAGCTAGCCAACTACCTCCTAGCTCCCCTGGTCCTGAAAGTAGCACCCCTAGAAACCTACTTGCGTTCAGCTTCCAACCAGTCACCACTTCACTTATCTGTACCTTGATCAAAAAATTAAAACCCACTACACTTTCTGCTGATCAACTCCCTGCCGAGTACCTACAAAAATCAGCTGATGCTATTGCTTACCCCGTCTCAATACTAATCAATAGAACCATAGTGGAAACTAAAATTCCCACCATCTGGAAAATATCCTATGTAATCCCACTTCACAAAGGAGGCAGCTCTACTGAATTCTCCAATTATAGGCCAATAGCTATACTCTCTCCACTTGCAAAGATTATGGAAAAATGTATTCATAGACAACTCATGCACCACCTAATCCAAAATCGCCTTATGGCAGACACTCAGCATGGCTTCCATCCTCATCACAGCACTACTTCAGCCCTCCTAGCCTTTACTAACACCATAAACCATAATCACAACAATAATTATATATCCTCAGCCCTCTGTTTGGATCATTCCAAGGCATTCGATATGGTTGATCACCAACATTTAATCCACACCCTGCAAACATTCTGTCTAGATACTGGAGCCCTCCAATGGTTTCAATCCTACCTGAATGGTCGACAGCAGGCTGTCCTCTGGCAGAACAAACTCTCTAACCTTCCACCTAACACCCTCAGAGTACTGCAAGGCTCTATACTAGGGCCCTTGCTGTTCTCCATCTTCATTAACAACCTTTATACTGTCATCCCAAAAGTCAGCTGTATCCAATATGCTGATGACTCTACTCTGATTTGCTCAGCCACATCTCCAGTAGAGTTATGGTCAGCTACCCAGACCACCTTTAATACAATAGAAAACTGGCTTTCTGAACATCGTCTGATCCTAAATCCCAAAAAAACTAAAATGCTGTTATTTTCACCAACACGTAGGTCTACTGCTTTCACCTTTACCATAAAATCAAATGATGGCACAATAATCTCCCCTGACCCATCTTCAAAACTATTAGGTGTCATCATAGACAATAATCTAAAATTTGACCTACATGTTAACCAAACTATCAAAACTATCAATAAAAAACTCTGGTCACTTTACAGAATAAAAGCCTTCCTAGCCCCTCCAGCTAAAATTGCCATAGCTCGCTCTCACCTTCTTTCAACCCTTCTGTATGCATCCCCTCTACTCTCGAATTTGAACAAGACTGTCCTTGACAAACTCTCAATTTGCTACAACCACATTGCCAGGTTTGCCACTGGGCTGCCTTTTAGGACACATCATTGCATCAATCTAAATCAGCTTGGTTGGCTTGAACTACCCAGCCTAATCCAGTACAACCAACTGATTATGGCCTATAAAATCCTCTATAATCCGGACAATACTCCTGCACTTAAAAATATTATCACCTCCTATAACAATCCTAGACCGCTTTGATCCTCTAACAAACTACTAATTCAGACTAGCAAAATTAATAACACAGCCGGTGATTCTCTCTTTGCAAACTCTGTAAGTAGATACTGGAACTCTCTTCCAGCTGATATTACCTTACTTTCCACCTTAGGTCAATTTAAAACTAGACTCAAACAACATTTATCACTTAACTGGCTATGTCATTGTATCAAGCCTGGCTAACTCTCTCTAGAATGTGTAAAAATCTGTTAACCAGTTTACTGTGTAATTTCATTTAATCCTGACTTGTGCTCAGGATTAACTGTAACCTGCGGAACTTGTTTAACTTGCTTACTTATGTAATCTCTGTAAATAGTCTGTTTGTAATATGTAATGCTGGTATTATGTAATGCTGTATCTGCTTACCCTTGGAGCTTTTCTCCCTGGGCTTCAGCTGAAAATGGACATGCATCCAGTCGGACTATCCAGGTCAACAAATGTAAAATAAAAATAAATAAATAAACCTGTAATGTCTATGGAGGTGGGTTTGTCTTCTGAGCCCTGCGTAAAAAAGGCACTGTGGTGGTAGCAAGAGCCTTAGCCAGCATACCAAAGTCCAAGGGTGACAGGTGCAAGCTGTCCATAGTGAAGCTACGTGGCATGTTGAGCATGTCACCATACGCTGACAGACACTGTATCCCCTATGAATGAAACAAATTTGTTAGCCAACTGTTAAATATGATATGTGTGTCCATATACTGTGACATCATAATTGGTGGGTGTAAGATGCTAGACAAGGTCAGGGTCATACTGGCCTGGGCTACATGATCAGAGTGTACTTCCATGTACCATGTCATGTGGTCCAGGGAGTAACGTCTGAGGTGACACACACCAGCATGGACAATGATGGTGCCATTCTTGTACTTGCTTTGGAGTGACCTCACTGCCTGTGTTATGTGGCAGATCCTGGCACCCAACAGACAGCCCAAAATGACTATTCCCTTGTCAGGGCTGGTGAGTGGTACGTCAGTGTGTCTGAACATAAGTGTTGCCTATTACAAGTGTATTAGGTGTGTTGTTTAGCCAGAAGGGCAGTGACTGTGAGGCACACAGACATTGTGAACTTAGTGATATGTGGGTATTGTAGTGGGGTAGCAGGTGTGTGTGTGTCTGCTTTGGAGGCCTCTGCTGCTTAGGTAGAGTACATTTACAGCATCCGAGTATGTCAATGTGTGCTAATGTGGTTTGAGTGCTGTTGCTAGGAAATATGTGAGACTGATATGTTGTGTGTGTGGTTACCTTCACCACCTGATACACTGTGCCAGTCATGGGTTGAGAGACTTCAGCTCCCTGTATGTCTATATAGGTGCATCTCACACATATACCTGAGTTTGTTGGGATGAGGAGAGGGTTGTCTGTGTACATGAGGCAGATGTGACATTGTGTCAATATCACAATATCCACCAGCTGGACTGAAGAGTACACACAAAACCGACCCCTGGACATGCCAGGATATGATCATGACATACTCTGTAGCCTGATCACAAAGAATCAGTAGGGTGTTAAGCATGTAAAAGAGTATAACAGGGATTAGTGCTCATGTTTGTTAGTGTGTTGTAAAGAGGAGCTGAGAAGGAGTCCAGACTGAATCATGGCACCTCCTTCAGCTATGTCATAAATATCAATGTACACACATTTATGTTCTGAGTCAGGGCCAACTGTACCTGTGTGTCAGTGCTGACATCATGACAGACAGGCCCATATGTACATACCCATACCCCACTGACAATAGTCCACATCATCATACTAGGAGATATCACATGTAGAATGGATGAGCAGCTACCCCCACTGCCAAAAGCATGGCAGCAGGTGGAATACATTGATTCCCAATATGTGTCATGCACAAACTACAGAACAAACAGATCATGCACCTGAACAGTTAGCTGAGACACACCCCCTACACAGGATGTGGAACCGTTGAATGTGTCACAGCTACATATGGCGCTCCCCACAAGTGTTGGTGCACAACACACCATGGGAAGTCAAGTCCAGTACGCCTATGAGGTCTGATCTGCAAGTTCATCGAGTCCATCATGGTTGCAGTCATAAACAGAGCTATTGGAAGCTGACACACACACAACCTTACCAACTGTGGTATGTTCATGTGCGGATCATGGTTCCCAAACATGCTAGACTGTTTGCAAGGCAGCCACCCAGGACATACATCAATGAACACATCTACACATGTGTCACATAGACATTGAATAGTCCTTTAGCAATATCCCAGACACATGTAGTATCCACAAAACCAAGAAGCTGTGCATAAATATGTGTTGACATATGACGGAATGTCAATGTGTCCACAGATAGATCACACAAGGTAAGGATACTGAGGTCATGTTCAAGCTGTTGACACCTGCTGACCCACATGGACCATTCCTGGAATGGCATAAAACAAAGTGTACACACGTCACCATGTCCAGTGTGATTATGTCTCCATCCTATAAATACAGCAGGAGAAGGGAACCCAGCTAATAAAGCAAATAGCGTGCCATGTTAGTGCATCTCTCAATATCATAACATAGTTAGATAGGGGTTTGAATCCTGCAAAGGGTGTGTGTGTGGGGGGGAGGGTTGTGTGTATGTGTGCAATTGACTTAGAAAGGAGTGCCCTTTTTGGAGACTGGGAAAGCACACTAGAAGATGTACATTCCTCTTTGGAAAGACTGATGATGTCAAACTCACCATCGTAGAAATACAGCAGGAGAAGGGAAACCAGCCAGTATAACAAATAGCATGCTGTGCTAATGCGTCTTTCTCAAGTATTATAGCATCGGTAGATAGGGGCTGAATCCTGCAACTGCTGACTGTGTGCATGGAGGGGGGAGTGAGTATATGTGCAATTGTCTTTGAAAGGAGTGCTCTTTTTGGAGACGTACATTCCTCTTTGGAAAGACTGATGATGTCACCATCCTAGAAATACAGCAGGAGAAGAGAAACCAGCCAGTAAAACAAATAGCGCACCATGCTAATGCATCTCTTTCTAGTATCATAAGTAAGCAAGGTTTTGAATCTTGCAAACGCTGACTGTGTGTGGGGGTTTTGTGTATGTGTGGAATTGATTTTGAAAGGAGTGCTCTTTTTGGAGACTGGGAAAACACACTAGAAGATGTACATTCCTCTTTGGAAAGACTGATGATGTCACCATCCTAGAAATACAGCAGGAGAAGGGATACCAGTTAGTAAAGCAAATAGTGCACCGCACTAATGCGTCCCTTTCTAAAATCATAGCATAGGTAGGTAGGGGTTTGAATCCTGCAAATGCTGATGGGGTGTGTGTAAATGTACAATTGTCTTTAAAAGGAGTGCTCTTTTTGAAGACTGGGAAAACACACTAGAAGATGTACATTCCTCTTTGGAAAGACTGATGATGTCACCATCCTAGAAATACAGCAGGAGAAGGGGAACCACTCAGGAAAGCAAATATCACGCCGTGTTAATATGTATCTTTCCAGTATCATAACATAGTAATGTAGGGGTTTGAATCCTGCAAAGTGTGTATGTGTGCAGTTTCCTTTGAGAGATGCTCTTTTTTGGAGACTGGGAAAACCCAGTAAAGGAGGTACATTCCTCTTTGAAAAGTCTGATGATGTCACCATCCTACAAATACAACAGGAGAAGATAAACCAGCCAGTCAAGAAAATAGCGTGCCATGTTAATGTGTTACTCTCTAGTATCATAATATTGTTAGGTGCGGGTTTGAATCCTGCAAATGCTGACTGTTTGTCAACACAGTGTGGGTTTTGTTTTTACTATGGTATGACATAGTATGATGACAACAGTAAGTGCATTGCAGACATCAGGTATCTGCGTGGCAAATATATATGTGTACATGTCCCCTCAATCAGTTCATAAGTGTGAATCCTGCATACTACATGAATACATTTGTTTCCATTGACAGGTTGTGCCGCTGCTACTCAGATCATAGGTCACATATGTATGTATGTGACATGGCCATCCACTGTCGTGTTCTGTGACCAAGGTCATCTGTGGCACACACACCCATGACAGTTACTGAAGAGTAGTGTGAGTGAGGATATATGGCTGTGGTATATGTCAGGCATGGTTATACACAACAACGTCTGCCAAGAATGGGCAGTCTTTATAGGTGTACAACTGCCTTGTGAATATGCATTCAGGCCTCTAATGTCTGTGATTCACTTTGGGACTCCACAATACCTATGGATATGTGGATACGAAGGGACACATGAAATAACATGGGTCTGTATGTACACAATGGTACCCGACATACATGTTGAGGGCTACCACCGGTGTGGTACTGACGGGATACTATGTATAGTACATGAGGATGACTATGCCATAGTCAGCTTACTGCTATACAGCATGTATCACAAAACAAGTATCTGTCTGTATGATACCCTTGTGTAGGATATGCGTCACATCCAGGGAATGTAGGCCATTCCATGCATTCCCAGATTTGGATGGACACATCCCTAGTGTGTCTGCATGTACCTAAGGGGGCTATATGACACACAGGTGTGGTCACAGTAATGGGTGGTGGTCATCACCACTGGTTAGTGTTATAGTGTAGCACTGGAAGGATACAATTGATACTGGGTGCCCCACTACTGTGTGTCAACTGTCAGGACATCATCCAATGATTGCTTATAGTTATGCTGTTGAGGTTGTGTATACTACCAGACTGCAAATCATTGACTGATATTAACGATATCACCCGCAGCATAGTGTCAAAAAAATGTCAAACATATTTCTACCCATGTTAGTATATAACTGTAGTAGAATGCATACTGGCCATTGAAAGATGCAATGGAATGTTAATAATGTGCACAACAGGGTATGCCACACGTCCCATGTGTCCACTATGCACGCACATCCAGACAGTGCGCACCCACCATGTTCACAGATGTACCCTTGCTAATCTGTACTGTACACATCACACACGTACTGTCCACTCGCTAACACATGCTGGCAACACATCACACATCAGCCAAGTGGCACATGGGTGGATAATACATACTCAGACCTAACAGTGATGTAAACAATGCTACATTGACAAACAGAGCTTTGATGCATAATGTCTGCTCAGATATACCTACAAGGATGTAGTTAGACTTCCTTCCTGAGAACTCGCTATTATTGCTACACTGCTATAGTGTCACCCTGTGCATCAGCACCATGTTAGCCTGTCCCTCCGTCGATAATGCAGATGACAGGAGGCGGCACAGGTATTATCATATGCACAGGGCGTTTTGTTGTTTGCCAGAGCCTGACATTGACCCATCCAATCGACATGTCTGTGTGTGTGTGTGTGTGTGTGTGTGTGTGTGTGTGTGTGTGTGTGTGTGTGTGTGTGTGTGTGACAACAGTACAGCATGGGCCAATGTTGATGTAATGTGTGTGTGTGTATGTGTGAGCCCTAGTAGTTTGCTTAATGTGTGTGTGTCTGCATGCACACAGCTCCACCATGTGGCTGCCATATACGGTGGTTTGTGGAACAGCCACAGACTGTACCTGCTTGGCTGTACAGATCACTGTCTCCAGTCACGGACACAGTACCTGTGCCTGGCAGGCATGCTACGGATGGTATCGGGTACCAACCCTTACTGGATAGTGTCATCAGAGGCAGAGGTATGATGACTGGAACCATATCCCTGCTGGGACTGGCCAGAGCCATGTGCACATGGTCTACTGGGATGGACAATGGACAGGCCAGCCCCAGCATTGCTAGGGCTGGTACTGCCACTACGGGAGCGGCTGTGAGCTGTGGGCTGTCCGTGACCACTGCCAGCTGTTGCTGGCATGCTTCTGCCTCAACATCACAACTATCCCACACAGTCCTGGCTTGAGGAAGACACGTTGTGGAGGGCATCTATTGTCTCCCCCAAACATCTATCAATGACCTCGGTGTATGTCCGAACGGCACTGGCAAGGTCACGGATGCTGTCATTGATAGCAGTGTTATGTGCCCTCTGCACCCTAAGTCCCTGCCTGGTGTACCGTTCCATACGTGCTTGAGCCTGCATTACAGCCCGGAACATAGTGGTCATCGTAAGACCTGTGAAAGCACACCTGCCATGGGCAATATGTCCAGTAATGCTCCCCCGAGAACCCCTGGACCTCCGCCTATATGGTACCATTGCGGGTCTATGGCTATCGCTGCTGTGAGGGGATACACGTGCCATGGGTACCACACTCTCCTGGTCAATGCCAACTATATGCTGTCTCTCCCCTATGGCCATTGGTGGTGAGGGATGTAATGGCAGTATGAGTGTGCGCATAGATGGGGTTGAATGCTGTGTACTGTCGATTGGTGGACCAATGACAGACCCTGTCAAATCTCCATGTGCCAAAATACATGTTTCATCATCACCACTATCTGTGGCAGTGGTTTCAGGTCGCCTGCTCCTTTTGCCAAGCCCAACCTCAGCACGTATGAGAGGAAGACAGGAAACAGACGTTACGGTCTGCACATGCACACATGCACACATGCACACATGCACACATGAACACATGCACACATGCACACAGGAACACATGCACACTCCTCACTAAAGCAGATACACACACACACAACAGAAATCCAAATCATACTCAATACTGGTTGAAGGTGCGTGACAATATCACAAGGCAAACAGTCAAGCACACGTGTCAGCATGCAGAATAAGTGTTGCTCAAGTCCATGCAATGTGAGTGTAGACAGCCATAGTTGATGACAGTGTACATGACTGTGATGCATGTGTGTACATGTTCAGTGATTGCCTACACCCCAGAACACAATGTGTACAAGGACATGACATTTCTGTGCAAGTATTATAAGCTCTGCAATGTCCTGTGCACCATCACACACAGGTATACATACCATGGCTGCATGTGTTATCTGTGTGTCACATGGATTTCCATGTCTGATTGCAGTATCTGTGTCTGTAGCAGATAATTGTGGACACAGGTGTAGCACATGCATGCTATGTACACACACGGGATGGGTGGTACATGTATACATGATGGGATACCAATCCTGGACATGGCCATTGTAACAGTATGGGGTGTAGTACCATTAGCCATCATCATCTTGCATCATGTGGTGACTCAAGGCCACTAAAGTGTGCTAGACCACTGCCTAGCAAGTTGTACCTGAACCGCAGTGCCGTGGCTAAGTTCACAATTACACAGCCATGTTGCACAAGGGTGTTTGAGGTGTCCAATAGGGAGCATTGCCTAACATGACTGTGTTATGTGTTGAGGAGTGTTGCACAGCCCCATGCTAGGCCCCTACCCCTCAGGTATGGTATGTGTGGTGTGTGGATGACATGTGGGATACTGAAATGTGACCTGCCAGCGGGTGTCCGGTTGCACTATGTGTAGCATGTTGAGGTGTACTGCGTATGACAAACGTGTTATGTTGTGTACATGTGTGTCAACTATGCCTATCCAATGTGCAGTACAGTGTTGCCACATTTGTGTCTGATGCTCTGTGCATTGCATGTGAATGAGGCAGCTACTGACATTACTGAGATGTTTCACGTCTCAGAGCAAACATGCACAGCGTGCATTATGCTTAGGTGTGCTATGTGTACATGGCCTACACCTCACCTATGACATGCACAGTTCAATACCAAGTTTAAAGTGTTAACACACTCACCAGCAGGTAATGTCTGCCCTGCTGTCACACCAGAGGGACCTGCAAGAATATGACACAGCTTGTTAGTGGCCACACTTGTGGCATTGCTACTGTGAGTGTGCTAAATTACAGTAGAACAAAAGACATAGGTGTACATATACTATTCAAATTATTAGTATTGCACACAATAGGCAGCACAACTGCTAAACACAGTACACATCTCACACATGCATAATCTAACAATACAGGTAACAGTAATCAGTCTACAGCTAGGGCATGTTACCTGCATGCCCCATGTCACTATGCTGGGTGGCTCCGGCCTCCATGATGACACATGTGTGATGTTGTTGTTGCTGTAGGCCAGGGGCCACCACACTTAGCAGCAGTTCCTCCACTCTGATGAGGGGGGATGTATGGCCACCCCACGACCGGTGGCAAGCTGTTGTCTGTGGATATCAGACGCACGCCGCTGGACATGTCTGATTAAATCACTGCAGTGATGGCGTACCTGTTCATATGTCCGGTTATGCATGCCTATGTCATTTACCTGACAACCAAGTTATTGCCACAGTGCAGTACGCTCCTGCTGGTGCTGGCTGGCCCTTGAAAACAGCAGGGTATAGTGCTGTACCAGGCTGTGGTGGATTTCCTGTTCCTCTGCAGCTGTGTAGCAGGGGTTCCTGTGATGAGCCATTAGCCTGGAAGACAAGTAAATGATATGTGTGAGCAAGTCATGTGGCCTACTTAACATTATACAGTACAGATATCAGTTAACTGCCATATATAGCATCTGTTCGTCTGTCAGAGGATACACACATTCAATACCACATATCAGTGCTCAGCCCACAACTGGCTGACAGTGCCTGCCACACTCCATATGACACACCAGTATACACCAGTACTTGGCTCACTGTTTGGGATCCAATGCACAGCCTTGCCAGGGGGGTACATATCAAGCTAATACATTGCAATGAATGTGAAGTACAGTTACAGTATAACCAGTAACCCACCATAGACGTTGATGCCATACCCCTACCTAACATATGTGCACAGTTGTTAATATAGCTGGCATACTGCTGTAACAGAGTATACATGTTGCTAGGTACACACGCAAACCCTGCATCACACATGTGATTGCAGACATGGTACAGGCATCATTACACACACGTCAGACATTCATACCATACACAAATGTATGCTAACACAGATGAGCATTTGCTATGTACCTTACAGTACTGTGTACCCCTACTTACAGATACCTATGCCTGAGGAATGTAATCTGTGCAGACTGAATATGAATATTTATATACATATACATTTATATATCACTCTATATATACATATATATATATATATATATATATATATATATATATATATATACATACATGTCCATATATATCCATAGATATCCATATATATCTGTATATATCTATATATCTATATATATATATCTATATATGTATATATCTATATATCTCTATATATATCTACATATCTATATATCAATATATATCTATATATGTATATATGCATACATCTATATATATATATATATATATATATATATATATATATATATATATATATATACATATATCTATATATATCTATATCTATCTATATATATATATATATATATATATATATATATATATATATACACACACATATATTTATACACACATACTTGTAAACAGTCACTGCTGTACATATACATGCACATATATGCAGATATACTGGCCACCTTTCATGGTGGGAATATCAATTATGGAGCAGTTGTGAGACATATGATTATGTAATGATATTGCACAGTGTTGTGCAGAATGCATTTCGCTATCCTCAGGTCATATAGCCATAGCAGACCTCACTGGCTGTAACTCAGTCCCACAGCATTTAACCACCACATCACATATACCTGCACTGCTTGCTGTTTTCAATGCCACACACTACAACCTACATAGATATGTGCACATAGCAACCTTCAAATACATATATATGTCCAGCCTTCACTAACAGTTGCAGTATGTCCCTTGCCCTATGCACATCTGCATATACATATAGATACAGACTGCTACCACATAAGGAGTGTTCACAGAATGTAGAGTACCCTTCAGACACATCATTCGGATGCCAGCAAATACATCTGTGTTACATACCTTACCTTTGTATGTCTCACCTCAGTCTGTTGTACCTGTTGATGTTGTTTTATTTTTATTTATTTAGTTCGGTGTCCTCCACTACCTCTGTTTGTTTTAATTTTTGTTTGGGTTGGTCGGTGTCTCCAACCGCCTCTGTTTTTTTTTTTGGTTTGGTCTCTCCAACTGTTTGTCTGTCTGTCTGTCTGTCTCTCTCGCTTGCTCTCTCTCTCTCTCTCTCTCTCCAGTTGCTGCAATGATATTATTGCATGTGTGGACAGCAAGTACAAGCTGCATTTGTAGGTATCTGCACATGTGCATGTGATGGCCTCTGCACCAATTGGTGCCCACCATTTAGTAATTGCATGCAGCCTGCTGTGTGTTAATTGCAGTTCTCACTGTGATTTCAGGACACTGCTATAAAATGATAGGTTAGGTAGGTGTAGGCCTTTCAGTTTTGCAAGGTGGGAACCATGCTTGTTTGCTGTGGACACTGTTGTGTCAGTCAGAAGGTTGGTATATGTTTCATATCTAAAGCTGGGTTGTACCCAGTGAAATGCATGTTGTACTAAAACCTGACTGTTGCTTCTTCAAGTACACTCTTCTCAGTGTGCAAGTTTACTCACACCTCTTAATGCTAACACTGGATACATGGGAGTATGTACTTTCTTTTGGAATTAGGGAATTAACTGGCATACAACAGTAGTTATTGCAATGTATTCCTATGGCTTTCCTATATTCCCTTTACATCCAGTCATTGTAATACATGTCATATTTCTTCATTGCAATGTATTCCTATGGCTTTCCTATTTTCCCTTTACATGCACTCCTAGTAATGTATGTTATATTTCTTTAAGCACCAAGTTGTTGTATATATGCTGTGGCTTAGTGGTACATCATGCAGACTGGTGAGTCCAAGGTGTGGGGTTTGAGACCGACAAAGGTATTTTCTTTTGCTGCTGAGCAATATAAGGGCCTTGTCATACAGAGTGACAACGGCACTTTGAAGCAGTTGTAAGCGAGTTGGCGTGGGTTTGCACGACGCTTACCGATGCTAAGCAACGCTTAGCTCAGCTTATTGTATTTTAGCAATACTAACCTAAGCTTAGCTTAGCTCATTTTATGTTAGCAATATTAAGCTAAGCTTGGCGGAGCTTATCATATCTTAGCAATGCTAAGCTAGGCGCACACATGCGCACACTGGTGCAAACCCGCTTACTACTGTTTACAAGTGCTCACTCCTGCTAACCCCCGCACTCATGTCTTTGACAGAAAAGTAAATGGGGAGATAGGAATGTGGTGATAAAGAGTGCTCAAAGAGGGGAAGACAGTAGGGAAAATAGCTTGGGATGTACACAATGGGTGTGGAGAAGGTCCATAGCTGCCCATTTCTTTACCAGCAACAGCTGTGCATATGCAATACATTAGGTGGGATATTTGAAACCTTCCACACCTGAGAGAGTGGTGAGGACATCTAAGTATGTTGTACTACCAATTATGAATATCAGGCACATGCACTGTTTGTGAACAGCTATACTGTCATTAGTACGTTACTCACATCTGAACAGTTTGTGGTTTGTGTTGGCATTAGCACAGTCTGCTCAGGATGACTGGACATATTTCTGTACTGTGTATGCCTACCTACACCCTTGGTTGTGCCTGACTACACGGTTATATAGTACCTTTGGGTAGGGGTGCAGAACTGCAGTGTGCATTACTTATTATCGTGTGATGTATATCTTGCTGAACATGCAGAGTTGCTGTGTACCTGTAAGTCTATGAAGGCTTGTAATCTGTCTTAGTAGCTCCCACCTGTGGACATATCCAGATGGTAGACAGAGGTCACCCTAGTATTCTTTGACTGTGCACCACAGCAGTCTTTTCAGCACCTGAACAATGGTATTGTCACAGGTGATTGCTAGCAGTACATGGCTACATCTTTTGCTTTTTCTGTGTTGTACTTCTACATAAGGGCATGCTTGTGGAATTCATGCTACAGCTATTTGCAGAGTGTGTAACAGCAGACAAGCTGATATGCCTGTGTGTTTCTGACTCTTACAGGCCTCAGATACTCTCGCGTATATATTTGAACAGCCTCAGGGAAAGGTACATATAACTAGGATACACCTAATTTATAGTTCTGACATTTTTCAGTTCAGACTTTGGGTGATTCAGAGCATTTCTATTACTACACCTTTTCTGATGGGCAAGCGGTGTCTACTCTCACTTACTGACATTTGTTATGAAGTGATATTCAACACCTTCCTGCCTACTGTTAGTACATTTCACAGGGAGTCAAAGGGGCACAACTAACGTTTGTTTACTAATCAGAGTCATCACTGTAGAGCAGTCACTGTTGGGAGGTCTAGCCTGTGACTTATGCTAATATGCCAGTGTTTATCCTGCTCTGATACTGTGTGGGGTTTGTAAGCTGCTACTATAACCTTATTCCCTACTAGCATGGCTGATTCTCTTTTCACAGTCATGTCATGCAATTCAACAACACCTGTTGGTTAAGGCCCACAGAACAAGATTTGTGTTATGCCATTCCTATTTTCCCTTTACATTCACTCATGGTAATGCATGTTAAATTGCTTTCAACACCAAGTTATTGTATATCTGCTCTGGCTCAGTGGTAATTCATGCAGTCTAGTGTGTCCAGGGTTCGAGATGAGCAGACTACAGGCCTTGTCATACAGAGTGACTAAGGCACTTTTAAGTGGGTTTGCGCGAGTTTGCGCAATGCTTAGCTAAGCGCATACCCGCTGACTACTGCTTAAAAGTGCTTACTCCCGCTAATACTCACGCTAATTTCTTTTAAAGAAATGAAAATGGTCAAATAGGAAAGCGGTGAAAAAGGGGGCATAAAGAGGGTAGGACGGTAGGAAAACAAGCTCGGGATGTGCAGGAAGGATGTAGGGAAGGCCCATAGCTGCCCAATTCTTTACCAGCAACAGCTGTGCATATGTTAGAAATTTAGAGTGAGATTTGAAACCTTCCACCCCTGAGAGAGGAGTGAGGACAACAAAGTATGTTGTACAGCCAATTGTAATTATCAGTTTACATGTCCAGCAGACATGTGTGCGAAATTGGCAGCTATGTATGGGGCATAATTTTTTTGCGGGTACAGATTGCCCTTTTTTATTTTTTTTTCAGGTAGGAGTGGAATGTGAGGTAAAGAAAGTAAGAATATTGAGGGAGGTGGGTTGGGGAGGTTAACAGACAAGACAAACAAGATGCATACAGGGGCAGATTATGACACATGTGGGTACACATAATTGACGGGGACAGATGTTTGGATATCGCAAGCCCATGAGCCCACAGATGGCAACAGTGGAACTGAGATCCTCACCGCTGGGCAGTTACAACTGTGCCTTCACAGCCCAGGCTGAGGCTGTGCTGGGGGCTGGATAGGAGGGGCAGGCACACCCATGAGTTGCGCCACTCTCGCCTCAAGCTGGTGTAGGGGATCAGTCATGGAATGCCTGATCTCACTACGCACCACAGACTGGACCCTTTGGCGGGTGAGTGGAGGCTCTCCTCTGGCCACACTTGCAGAGGGGGGCGAGCCCCATTCCCTGCAGCGCTTCCACCTGAAGGTGGCACAGGGCCACCGGAGGAGGAGATCCCGGGCTGGGCACTGGTGCCAGGTGCTATTGCCAGCTGAGGTGGGAAAGGTGGGTCTGCTGGGACCCGTCTTCCCAGTTGTCCTATGTTTAGCAGTATTTAATGGCATTTTGGGTTAGTAACAAACAACACCATTCCAAATTAGTTGTAACAGCATGCATTAGTATTCCCATTAACCAAACACACATGAATTCCAAACGTTGAACAGCAAGCATAACACATGCATATTTAGAACAACAGTGGACATTCCAACAGCATGCAGGGTTGATTGGTGGCAACAGGCCATCAGGTTTGGATATGTGAACAGGGCACATGCATCAACATACATGCAGATATGTATAAACCAACAGGACAAATGTCCATAGGAATTAATTGTGAATACACATACCCAGTTTGGTGTGGAATGGCATCATTTGTGAGCATAACATAGGGTGGTAAAATATTACATTAACAACTTAAAATACCTATACGTATACTGTACATTCCTACTAGATGCAGATATATATCCCCTACATGTATTAGTACAGTTCCCTGTATGTAACCTTAGAAATGTTGGTGATGGAGATGTTACTGCTACATTAATATACATTCCATTTGTATTCATATATGTTCATATCTGGCTATGTTCAGGTAAAGTATCCTGCTACATTTGAGCAGTTAAGTACAGTTCTAGCGATACACTGACATTTGTGGGATCACAAGCACAAGCTGCTCATGTACCGGATTAACATGTACATACTATACATGAAACAGTTGAGGACTATAAATATTCTTCTGAGATACTGGCATTCCCATCAGCCAGTTTATATGGGCCTAGACAACTGTGGATGTTCAGCATTTCATACAACCATACTATCTCCATAATGCAAGGGTACAACAACATATCCAAAATGTTGGACGGACACAGTCCAGGTATTGTAATTTATCAAAAACATTTCACTCTTTGGTTGTGGCTGTCTCATTCATTTTATTATGTAGTGCATGCAGTATACCTTTATTCCAGACTTCTTACACCTTTATTGGTAGCTTCAAACTCTTTCTCACACTCTCTCACTTATTTTATATTTACATTTCAGGATGGTACTTAATTTCAGGCTTTATTAACATTTATTACTGGGTTACAACAATCCTTTCCAGCTGACTCACTTATTTCATATGACAGTATATACAAGGATGTATTCAAGACTTGTCTGTCCTTTATTGATGGATTAGAACACTCATTTTCAGGCTGTAACAGTTATCTGATATTACAATACAGGTGGAAACTCTATTTGAGACTCGTTTACTCTTTATTAATGGATTACAATACTCTTTTTCAGGCTGCATCACTTATCTGATCTTAGAATACTAACAGAAGCTTTATTCTAGGCTTATTTGACCTTTATTACTGGGTTACAACACTGAACTTTTTTACAGGCTGTCTCACTTATATTCTATAATAATACCAGTTGAATAATTACTAACCTGCTTGGTGGCACAGCCTTAACAGCCTAGCAGCATAGGCTTGTCGATTCGCGGAACGAACACCTGCAGCTGTAATATAAATGAAGGGATATTGGAACATACCTATCCATACTATAGGCTAGGATAGCATTTCTTACATGCTTAATTGCATGGATACTTACTCAGTAGTAGGGCATTGGGCATATGATGGGCCTCCTGGATCCATCGGTTCAGTTAGTCCTCCTTTCGACGCTTCAGGTCCGCATGGTGGTGACGGACCTGCTCACCAGTCCTGGGAATGCTTGTGGCACTGGTAAGATCATGTGCCAACTGGTTCCACGCATCTGCCTTGTATGCTCCCCATTGAACCTGGCCCTGCATGAGTCGGCCTTCATGTTGGTGGACTAGGAGCCAAACCATATATTTACACTCCTCAATGCCCCACCTTTGCACTCTAAAGCGATTACCATCTCCGACGCATGCCATCCTGAGTGCAAGTGGGTACCACAATCAGTTATGGCGAGTATTCCCGCCTATGGGGCTTAAATATGCCGCATTTCCCACACTTTTTTGTGATTGGCAGTTTTTGAGAATTCTAAGCTGACTGCAGACCTGCTTAGTAATGGTTAATCTACTATTTCTATGTATATGTATGCTAATAGTGGCTGTTTCTCCTAAGTTGTCATGGCTTAGTGTTTCTGTGGTTTGATTATGATGCACAGGATCCTGGGTTCTAACCTTGTCACTCTTTTATTTTAACACTGTCTAGACAGGCTAGGGGGTGTGGCTGTGTTTAAGCAACCTAGCTCTACGTTGCTCCCCGGTGCCCTACGGTGCCCTATTTGGCGTGGCGCTCATGTCCGCGCAAACACATTGCGCTGGGTAAAGCGCTTTTAACCTTTGGGCAACTCTATTGCGCTGGGTAAAGCACTATTGCACTATAAGCAACTCTGTTTAGCTGGGTGAAGAACTATTAAACTATGGGCAACTCTGTTTAACTGCATAAAGCGCTAGTAAACTATGGGCACCTCTGTTTAGATGGGTATAGCGCTATTAAACTATGGCCACCTCTGTTTAGCTGTGTAAAATGTTGCTTAATGGCAGGCTATTATATATCTGGTCTTTTAAATATATATATTTAGTTCACTGATACATTGGCCATGTCACTGCTTTTAATAAAATTTTAATCATATTTGTCTGGTATTATTTCAAATACTGATTTAAAACATAAATAAGAAGGGGAGTGCTGGGACTTGAACCGTAAATGCTTTCGCTTTGTGCATGTGCTCTACCATTATGCTATTGCTATTTGGATTAATTTGCATAAGTAGTTCTTATATGCTCTTCAATGTCACAATTGCTAACTGTGGTTAAGCAATGGGCACACCTGCGCAAACAAGTGCAAATACGGGCAGCTATATCGCGGATTTAAAAAAAATGTTTTTTTTCCATTTTATAACTCTAATGGGGGTTTACAGTGTCAGGGAGTGTGGTGTTGGGTGCATGTACATTTGAGCGGACTCGCTCTTGTCTGTTGACATTATGCTTTTTAAAACCTTGCAGGGGCATGGACTTTTAGACTGCTCAGAAGTCGGACACGCCCCCTGCTTGCCTACTCACTCTGTGTAAGAGTTACGGATGAGTCAGCGTGCCCTCATGATTATTCATGGCACGCTGATTTCATACCGTTCAACTGCAGCCTCCAAGTAAGACATATTATGTCTTACACGGAGGTTTTGTGAATCTGGCCCCTAGTCTTAACAAATGTTAAGCATCCCATACTAAAGTTGTTAACATTGAATCCCATGCTAGACAGTATAATTTGCCTGTACAAATGACAAACCCAACATATAAGGCAGCAATTTGGACATTCTGTGAAATCTGGACAGTTGAGAGGCATTGAAGTTGAGTGTAATTGTGAAAGACTGAGTTACATCAACTTTTTTACACTGCTCGGTAAGTTCTTTATGGCTTTAAAAGCCAGCAAAACACTTAGCTTTTTTTTTTCATTTTTACTTTAACTAGTAGAACATGGAGCAGATAAAGCTTCATCCACAACAAAGAATTATGTGCGGGTCACAGATGCTAACCTAAGATCATGTATTCTTGACATGGATGCCAAGATTCACCTCTCGAGCTTCACACTCAAGGTGAATTGTTTGGCATCCATCTCTCAAACACATAATAACGTGGTTAGCATTGGCAACCAGCTCATAGTCTTCTATGTTAAATGCAGCAGATAATGTATAAGTATACTGCACATGTTGATATTTGTATAATTGCTTTATCAACTGTTATATTTATTGAAACTATTATACTAGATAAGCATGGATGGAAAAATATTGTAGATAATATGTAAACAGTTTCCTACAATGTGTACTTTACAATTTTCCTGAATCCAGGTTTTATTTACATCTAAAATAATATTTATACAGAAAATAAGAAAGCAGATGTAATTTTATAAGAGAGAACAAAATTTAACTGGAGGACAGATCCATTATTTCACATTTATAAGAGGTGCAGCACGAATAGGGTTGATTTGATTAGTCTAACCACCTTCTAATAGTCAGTTGAAACAAACAAAAATCTATTCTGATGAAATAATTTAAATGAAAACTGGAAATCCAGGTGATACACTAAGCATTTTAAACTTCAGAAATATGTAAGTTTCAGAATAACTCCAAATTCCTGACATGCACTCTAACCAAAATTGGATTTCCTGACAGATGGTATTGTCAAGGGCAGGTCATGCCTACTCAGTCTGGTGGACGTCTTTGAGAAGGTCGCTGAAGACATGGATGTGGGCAAAGCAGTTCACACTGCCAAGGCATTTGACACAATAGCCCACTCAGACATTGTAATCAAAGTCAAGAGGTTACATATAAACCATTATGTCACCTAGTGGATAGCCAACTGCCACATAGACAGGACTTAGGAAGTTAGAATATGGGGTCCATCACTACAAAGAGGCCAGTCACCAGCAGAGTTCTTCAGGGTCCATTCTGGGACTGCTCCTTTTTGGCATCTACTCCTCTGAAGTCAAGGCCAATATCAAGGGCCTCTGGCTGACCAAATTTGCACATGATCACAAATTAGCAGAAATCATAGAATACCCTACCATCATTAATATTATCTAGGAAGGGCTGACACAGACAAATAACTGGTGTCAAAGCCATAGACTAAAACTAAATGTCAAGAACTGCATAATAGTGTCCTTTGGAAAGTTCATTTACCCCTGGTAACCATCCTATTGACAACACACCTCTAAGAGTTGATACTGTAGTCAGGAGCTTGGGGGGACACACAGACAGTAATCTAGCCTTTGAACATCATGTGTTTACAGTTATGAGGAAATCATTCTATGTTATGCAACTTATAAACAAAGGTATGGCATCTAGGTCCAAGGAGGTCAGCATTCATCAGACCTCTCTTTGAGTACAATGCCACCTTTGCTATGTACCTTACCAGGCGCATTCAACAACTGAAACATCCACAGAGGTTTCTCACTGAAAGAGGGCAGGATGTAAGCAGCAGGTCCTGTGCAGACCATCTCATAGCCCTATCCCTGTATTTTGTCTCCTACAAGCTGTTGAGGGGAGATCTATGCCTGATGTACAAGGCATTGCCGGACCCCACCCTGATGGATCTCTTGCATATGCTCAAAGCAAACAGCACCAGAACTACCCATTCTAAGGACTTAAGCCTTGCCTGATACATAAATAGAACCTACTGGAGAGACAGTTGTGTATTCCAGAGACTAGCCCTTCTCTGGAACAGGTTCTCCATCTGTGTGAAGCAGAGTTCCTGTGTAACTCACTTCAAGTTTAACTTGGATAGTTGTATGGGAAACAGGAAATTCATCCCTGCTTTGTCACCTATATCTGTAATGGACACAGGCAGCCTGTAAATGGTTTATATTCGAGGTATCTGCTTGTAAATGTTTCATCTCCCAAGCTCCTGCTTACACTTACCAAGGGTAGCAGAACTTGTCAGAGATTTGGGATGCATAATTAGGCTTAAGAAGGCCACAGTGGTTATTAGCCTTGCACACACCTATAAACCTATGAACCAGAAGGAGCAAAGACTGGAGAAATGGAGAGACATCACAGACAGAGCCATAACTAGTGTGGTACAAATGAGGGCTGCTGCCCCAGGTGCAAGCTGTCTGGGATAAAAAATGCTGAGGTACTGATGGTATGGGAGCAGTTATGAAGGCATGATTATGTTACATTTTCACGTGAATACTACATTCGTAGTCACAGCTAAAGTTTTTATTGTGTGTGATGAGAGTTTAGTAACTGTATCCAGCTGCTTTTTACAGTATTAGTAAGACACTCGCTATAGATATAGGAATATGGCCAGCAAATATTTTTAGGAAGGGTTCAACTTTGAGAAGACTTTTTTTGTTCATCCTCTTTGAGTTGAGGGACAAGTAGTAGTTTGGGATCTGTGCAGCACATCAGATGAACTAACAACAGTTCTGATCGCAGAAAAAAAACAATGAAGTGTTGAATAAATACTTTGCTTCACTTTTCATAAAAGAAGGTGAAGGGAGGAAGGCAAGGTATGAGGGATGTAGGAATGCAAAGAGAGATTATTGGAAAGGAGCCAAAGTAGACAGGAAGGGGATTAGGAGATACCCATCTGTCCTAGGAGAGGACAAAGCATGGGGAAAGGTGCCAGAGTAGACAGAAAGGGGATTAGGAGGCACCCAGCTGTCCTAGGAGTGGACAAAATATGGGGAAAAGAGCCAGGGTAGACAGGTAGGGGATAAGGAGATACCTAGCTGTTCTACGACAGGACAAAGTGTGGGAAAGGAGCAGGGAAAATGGATAACTATTGACCTGTTCAATTAACAGAAATGGCAAGGAAAAACACGAAAAAAGTCCTAAATTAGAAAAAGTCTGGTAGGTAGTGCAGAGGACCAAATCTCAGACTTATTAATGAGTAACTTCCTGTGGCAAGAGTATAGTCTTTGATTCCTTCTACCTTTATATGCAAGTCACTTAACAAGACAGTGCTCCTGTGTTTCTCCAGTAGGCTTACCTGGCCAACAAACAGGTTAAAAAAAAGAAAGAAAGGTTTGATGCTTTACTAGAAGACAACAGTTTCTAGGGAACAGTTAACACAGGTTTATGACCAGAAGGAGCAATGATTCTGACCTTATCCAACATGTATGTCCGCATTACAGGAGAAACTGATTGGATGTTAGATATAGTTGAAAGGTCCAAATGGAAAGATGATAAGTCAGCAAGTAAAGGAGAGTATTATTGCTGACATGAAATTCATTCTCTAGTCTTGGTGAGTACTTGTGTGAGGTGGACCCTATTTTTCACAAAATCTCACCAAGACAACACTGATATATAGAGTGCATTTATATAGCAAATATGGTGGACGGAAGTAGATTAAAATTTAAAATAAAGAGCTGGGTGTATAAGACTCAGGATAAAAAAGTGCCCAGTCCTGGTAGGCACACTCGTGCCAGGACTGGAAAAGATGACAGTGTAGAATTCTCAAAATAAGGAAACACTCCTACAATGGGGCCAGCCCAGGCCAAAGGGGAGGATGGCACTCCTGTTGTAGAAGGAAGTAGTAGTCCACAAAAATCACAAAAACTGATAGACCAAATAAGAGCCATAAAGACAATAAAGTGGACTATCGAGGATAAGAAAAAAATTATGTATTGTTACTATTATGCAAAAAGCACAGAATTTCCAGACACAAGATATATAAAATGATTAAGAGAGAAATTAGAGGAAAGAAAAATACTTCCAAAGGAAAACTGCCAGAAGCTTCAAATGAAAATTTGTTTTCATTAATACAACAGAATTGTGAAAAACAGTATATAGATCAAGAAACTTTGATCTGTTTGGAAAATGAAACATCTGAGGAAATGCGAAAATATAAACAACAAAAAACTAGAGATATTTGAAAAGTATAAAAAAGAAATATGGACATTGGAAAGAGAGATTTGATATGGTGCAATATTTATGCAAAGGAGAAAGCCAAATTAATCAATATTTAATATTTATTTATTTATTTAACATTTGTTTGCCAGGATAGTATGACTAGACAGCAAGTGTCCATTTTCAGTGGAGCCTAGGGAGAAAAACTCCATTCGTTTACAGAGAGAAGAAAAGTTTACAATAGAGACATTACAGAGTAGTAACATAGAGACTGTAGACTTTACAGCCGTTAGTATACAATAAGAGGATATTCCCCCTTTTGGTTGAAAATACAAGTGTACAAAATATACAGTGAGCGTAGATAAGAACCTGGTAGAGCATTGCAAGATATTTCACAAAGGAATAAGAGTATATAAATGTTTAAGTTTTCCTTACATATATTCAAGGAAATATACATGTAAGAGCATATACACATATATACATATATATGTATACACATACATACACATATATATATACATACACACACACACATATATATATATATATATATATATATATATATATATATATATATATATATATATATACATGTGTGTGTGTGTGATCTCTCTATTTCTTAGGTGCCTTACCTTCAACTACTTCTAACTTTTTTCTACCACTTCATTTCAGGAAGGGTCAATGGTATAACTGCTGCTCAGTGTGTCTTAAATCTGAATGTAATGTTATGTATGTTTAACTTTGAAAATAATGTTATGTTTTGTAAAGTGTTTATAATAAGTACTATATTTGCTAAATGCTGGCATTGCTTATGGCTGTAATCTGCTTGAAACTAGCATTTACTAAATGTTCAATGTGTATTATTATCATGGATCTTTTATCCCTGGACCTCTGCTGAAAATGGACATGTATCCAGTTGAACTATCACAGTCAACAAATGTAAAATTTATTTATTTATTTATTTATTTATTTATATTTGTTGACCGGGAGTGTCCGACTGGACGTAGGTCCATTTTCAGCGGAGGCCCGGGGAGAAAAGCTCCACAGTTAAAATAAACAGACAGTAGTTACATTGGATTACATAGCGATTAACAATTTACATAGCAATTACTTACAACATATTTACAGATGAAGAACATAGTACATCAGTAGACAACTAGAATCTTTATCTGTGAAGTACATAACAGACATTAACAAATGTTAAAATAAGAAGTTCCTGCTGTATAATAAGTATTAGGCTTATGAGCATCTGAGCTTGCTATAATCAAGGTAGTTAGTGGAGTGGAAAGAAAGGTAGTGGCTGGATGGGGTGGGTGATATTAGAGTGGGAGTTGCAAGGGCATAGCCAGCATGTTTTTAGGTGCGCTTTTAGTAAAGTTTTCAAGTGGATGCATGATGGCACGGAGGTAATTGTGGATGGGAGGGAGTTCCATAATTTGGCTATGGCGCAAGAGAATAGTGCTTCACCAGCAGAGTTATTGGCTTTAGTGATCTGCAAGTGATTTTTGTTGCTGGATCTTAGTGGTCTGGTGGTGCGATAGGGTTGGAGTAGATTCTGGAGGGATGGGACATTTAGTGGATTGTTCACTAGTTTGAGGGCGAGTGAGAGTTGATACCATTGAAGGAGATGAGGGAGTTCAAGCTAGCCCAGTTCAGCAAGTGAGAGACAGTGGTTACTACGGTAGGATGCCCCTGTGGCGAATTTGGCAATTTTGTTGTACCAGGTCTCTAGCTTGTTTAGATCGCATTGCCTTAGGTTGGTATATATTGGAGAGGCATAAAGTAGGGTGGAGATAAGGTGGGAATTTGCTATTGAAATCTTTGCTGATTTGGTGAGAAGATGCTTATTTCTGTATAACGCTCCTAGTTTTTTTGTGGACTTTTTTATGGTCATGGATATGTGAATGTCAAATTTTAGTTTATTGTCTATTTTCACTCCTTGCAATTTGGTGTGTTCAGTTGGGTATATAGTGGTGTTGTCTTTTGCTGTGATGTTAATGTGAGAGTTGTTTTGAGTATGTTTGGTGGGTTGGAAGATGAGTAGTTTAGTTTTGTTTGGGTTGAGTATTAACTGGGCATCGGATAACCAAGTTTCAACAGAGGAAAAGGCTTCCTGTGTGACTTTTTGCAGTTTGGGTAGGAACTGGGCTGAACAGATGATGGTCGAGTAATCTGCGTATTGTATGAGTGTGCCATGTGTGGTGGCAGATGCTAGATTATTTGTGAAAACAGAGAAGAGTAGGGGTCCAAGGATGGATCCTTGGGGAACCCCTATGGAGACAGGTAGTTGGGGAGATATGTCATTCTGCCATACAACGGATTGTTGGCGGTCAGACAGGTAACTCTGAAAACAGTTGGTGACTGATTGTGAGAAGGATAGGTTATTGAGGACAGAGATAAGTTGTTTGTGTGGGACCATGTCAAATCCTTTAGATAGGTCTAGGAAAGTAGCAGAGGAGAGATAGCCATTGTTTTTATGCTGAAGGATAGTGTTAGTAAAGGAGAGTAAGGCAGTAGTGGTGCTATGGTTTGGTCGGAAACCATGCTGAGTATTGGAAAGGAGGTTGTTAGTAAGGAGGTAGTCTGAGACCTGAGAGTGTATGCATCTCTCTAGTATTTTGGAGAGTGGAGAGAAAATAGCTATGGGGCGGTAATAAATAAAATAAATAAATAAATATACACACCACACCACACACACATACACACACACACACACACACACACACACACACATATGTATATATATATATATATATATATATATATATATATATATATATATATATATATATATATATACATACATACATACACATAGGTTCATAGATTCATAGGTAGGCACTAGGCTAATGGCCCTGGGGCCTATATAAGCCTAGCCAAACAGTACCCTGGCTTTTGCCACCCATGAAAATTATTTTCCTGTGCCCCTGTCAAGCAGAGCCACAGAAGTGATCCCCGGGATGAATTTCCTATCTCCCATCCAATCATCAATATTTTTCTTGAAGAGTGCTAATGAGGAGCTTTGTTTGATATAGATAGGTAGTTTGTTCCAGAGTATGGGAAGTCTCTGAGATAGGAATCTATCCCTCCAGCATGTTCTGTTTATTGTGATGACAAGGTTTAGGTCCCTAGAGCGTGTTGCTCGGAGGGATTGGGATTTCTTTACGTGGAGCATGTCCAACAGCTCTGGGTTTGACATAGCTTTGCATGTTAGGCAGAGATCACTTCTGAGTAGGCGATATGTGACAGAGTAAAGCTGGAGTTTTTTGAGACGGTCTGCGTAGGGCATCTGTTTGAGGCTGGTAATCCTCTTTGTGAGGTATTTCTGTGGCCTTTCCAGTTGTTGTAGATGTCTTGTGAGGTACATACCAAAAGGGGCATTGTACTCTATAATGGGTCTAATGAATGATGAGTAGAGGGGAACAATGACCTCTTTTTTTCTTGGATGAGAAACCTTTTGTGATGAGGTGTGCCACGTAGAAGGATTTCCTGACTACTGTGGTGATGTGATTATCAAAGGAGAGACTACTGTCCACCTGTGTCCCAAGGTCTCTTATCACACTTTTGGTGTTAAGTAGACTACTGCCTATATGGTAGTTCATGGGTTCATGCATACATATACACACACACACACACACACACACACACACACACACACACACACACACACACACACACACACACACACACACACACACACACACACACACACACACACACACACACACACACACACACACACACACACACACACATATAGGTTATTGCTCATACCTGGATAGGTATAGTTAGATGGTGTTGTTTGTGTTGTCCAGGACAGATGGGGTGTAGAAATAGTAAGTGGACGAGGCTTCAGGGGACGAATTACAGTTGCATAGATGGTTGGTGAAGAGGTATGTTTTAAGTAGACTTTTGAAGGAGGGTGTGGAGTTTTGTAGTCTGGGGTCAGGGGGAAGGTTGTTCCATATTTTTGCTATTTCATGGTCAAATAGTGATTCCCCGGAGTTGTTTTTACATGTGATGGTTTTGATTAAGGCTTTATTGGAGGACCGAAGTTGTCTATTTGAATTGTAGAAGTTCAGCATGCCAGTCAGGTCGGGGGTTTTCTCAGGATAGTACAGAATTAGATGAACTAGGCTGAGTTGATGGTACCTTAATAGGTTCAGAAATTCAAGCTAGTGCAAGGCTTCTAGGGAAAGGCAGTAATATAAAGAAGGCAGCCCCAGGGATATTTGAAGAAAAATATAGGCAAATCCAGATATGGAAAATTTCACAATAAAAAAAAATATCACAAAGAGGGAATGCAGAAAAGAAGATTAGTAAAGCAGAAGTTAAAAAAAATAGAAGTTGAAGTTATGGAGCACCTGCGAAGAGAAGGATTTGGTGTAGAAGGTCTAACACAGGTTACATCACAGCATGATGGAGTGAGTCCCCAAAGTAAGGAGAAGCAGGAAGATCAGGAGACATCTGAAGAAGAAATATGGACATGGGAAAGAAAAAAAGATTTAATATGGTGTAATATTTATGCAAAGGAGAAAGCAAAACTAACCAATACAAAAATGCAGCACCAAAGATATTTGAAGAGAACTACAGGCAAAGGAATCCAGACGTGGAAAACTTTATAATACAAAAAATAAGAAGACAAAGTGGAAAAGTAGAAAAGGAGATTAGTAATGGAGAAGTTAAAGAAATAGAAATTGAGGTTATGGAGTACCTGTGAAGTAAAGGATTCAGTGTAGAAAATCTAATTCAGAAAGCTGTCACTGTTAGAAGACTATAAAAGAGGGAATAGATCAACAAAAATACTAATAAAGATACTTGTGTTAAAAACAATGTGCAATATTAGAACAAACCAGGATCCAAATTAAGGGAAAACCAGTGGAACAGGAAGCAATTGGTCAAGTGCCATATGAAGATATTTTTGAGCCTTCCACAGGAAACCCATATAAACGTTCACTTGATGCTAGACAGCAAGGAAAGGAACAGGAAAATGTGGAAATGCTGACACAGTCAATTTTGAGGAGTAATGGGCCAGTGAGTTCCCATATGACAGAGCAATGGATAGCATAGGATGAAATTGAAGAGAATGTGCCACAGGAAGATGCTACAGAACTTTTTATAGAAATGGAAAACAACAGATGTGCCCTCAATTTGGAAGAAAATGAGCTAAGAGAAGAGTTGCTTGATTTAATAGTCGTAGATAGATATATTAAGATCAGTGAAATAAATAGACTGCAGAAGGTCAATAAAACCCAAAAAGTCAGAAGTTTGATAAAACAAATTAACACAGTAATTAGGACTGTCCATAGAGATCCATGCGATATAACAGAAGTAACTATAAAAAAGCAAAACCAGAGGACTGCTGTGAGCAAAAAAAACACAAATTTAATGAATTACTTTTCGTCTGCCTCTATGGACAGACTTCTTCAGATAAAATGAAATGGTAAAACACTTCCTTCATAAAATCTACTAAGTCACATGTATTGAAACAACCAATAATCCAGGTCAAATGAGAGTGTTTACAAGTGCTAAGCAAGCAGTACAACATTCCTTTACTATTTAAAGTTACAGTGCATGAATATAACACTAACCTAAAATAATATACCAGAGTCTGTTAATAAAAAAATAAAAAAAGTAAATTAACATAAAAATTATATACAATGCATACCAAAAATTCCATACATAAAAATATTTCAAATATGTTCATAAAATTCATGTTACCTACATAAACTCTTTAATTTTAATAAACAAGTAATGGCACACGTCATTAATGCCCGGAAAGATATAGGCATTCAGTGACAGTTGCCAGTATAACAGATATAACAGAAGTAAACAGGATATATTACTGTGCAGCTAAATTAATAACTGATAAAGTTCTACCACAAGAACACGGGGCAGTGAGGGAAAGGAAGGGGAGAAATTGAACACCATCGTGGAAGTATAGAATAGAGAGAATTATAAAACAATTAAGAAGTGTCACTGTTAGAAGACTATAAAAGAGGGAATAGATCAACAAAAATACTAATAAAGATACTTGTGATAAAAACAATGCACAATATTAGAACAAACCAGGATCTATCATGCACTATCACAAATAACAAACTAAAAATTTCAGCAAAGGTGGAAACATTTAGAAGAAATGCAGATAAATATAAAGGAAAAGTACAAGCAATTTACTGATGACCCAAAAAGGTTTTATAGAGAATTGGGAAACAAGGTAAAAGGAATTGAAAGACCGGCAAAAGAAGAAGAAATAGATACATTTTGGAGAAGTATCTATGAAGATCCTGTGGAACATAATAAAGATGCTAAATGGATAGAAGAAGTAAAAGAAAGAATAAGAAGTTTAAAGGTACAGGATATGAAATGTTAACAGCCAGAGACATTGAAACAAAGTTAAGAAAAGCCTCTAATTGGAAAAGCCCAGGCTCAGATGCAGTACCTAACTTTTGGTTAAAAGTATTAACATCTTTGAAAGAAGATATAGCCATGAGTAAGAAATATTTATACACTGATCAACTACATTACAGAGACCATAAAACAGTGCCAGACCACTTTGCAATTAAGCCATGATAAAGGACAAATTATTATCCAAGGTTAAAAATTCAAAGGGGGATATTCCAGGGTGACTCTCTGTCACCATTGCTATTCTGCCTTGAACCTAACCTATTAAGCTGTTTACTTAACAGCTTAGGTCATGGCTATAATTTGGCTCCTAGAAAACAACAAAGTGTAAAGACTTCTCATCTTCTTTATGTCGATGATTTAAAACTGTATAGCTCATCAGATGAGGAACTGAGAGCACAACTGCAGGTTGTAAAAACTTTTTCAGATGATATAAGAATGTCATTTGGTCTTGATAAATGTGCAAAAGCAACCTTTAAAGCAGAAAAACTGAAGCACCAGGAAAACATCAGTTTGGGACAATAATGTGATATAAAAGAACTTCAGAAAGAGGGAGTGTATAAATATTTAGGAATAGATGAAGGATCAATAATAAAACATGAACAAATGCAAAAAAAACTTAGTAAGGAATCCTTTAAAGGACTTAAATTAACCCTGAAAACAGCATTGACATCTAGGAACAAAATCCAGGCTATAAACCAATTTGCTCTTCCTGTCCTAACTTGCAGTTCTGGAGTGACTGACTGGCCCCAAAACGTGTTGGATAGATTAGATAGGAAAACAAGACCGATGCTTCATGCTCACTAAATGATTTATAAAAATCAGTGTATACCAAGATTATGCATTCCCTGTTCTGAAGAAGGGTTGGGCCTCATTGAAAGTGATTACATGTATAGATCTGCAATCATGGGACTCCACACATATCTGCTGACCTCACAAGACCCAAACGTAGTGAAAGTTTTGAAACATGAGGAGAATAAATCTAAGGTGACTTCTCTGCTTAATCTAGCAGAAGCATATCAGTGTCAAGCAGGAATGAAAATCAAACCAGAAGTAAATAAAAGTCAGGCAGCAACTGAATGTGCCAAAAAACAAAAGAAAGAATATAAGGTGAAAGACTGGATGAGAAGGCAACAAATGTGGAAAATGCATAAATATAGTTGCAAGTATAGAAAACTTCTGGAAGAACCTCATGTTGATCAGGAACAAATGCAGGAATGGTTAAGGAGAGGCGAATTCAAACCAAGAGATGAAAGGTTAATACTGGCCGCCCAAGATAGTGTGCTACGTACACACTGGTTTATAAACTCCATTGAACATGTGGAAGAAACAGACAAATGTAGGTTTTGTAAAACCAAGTTGGAAACAATCGCACACCTCATTGCTGGTTGTGACATACTAATGGCAGAAGGACTGTATACTGAAAGGCATAATAATGTGGCAAGATGGTTGCACTGGGGATTGTGCAAACATCATGGTACTGAAGTGGCTGAAAAACACTGGAAACATGAGCCACAAAGCATGATAGAAAATGATGGAGTTTATATCACATGGGATCACCCATTACCAACAGTTCAAAAGACAGATGCTAGAAAACTGGATATAGTGTCCATGAAAAGAAGACAAAAGTAGCATTGATCATTGAAATCACTACACCCAGTGACTAAATTGCCTTGCGTACAGTGAGATACAGAGTCATAAAATATTAGGATTTGCAGGCAAAAATGAGAGCAATGAGGAAGAAAGATGCCCATACAGTTCCAACAGTAGTAGGAACAACGGGTCTTATAAAAAATAATCTACAATCGTATTTAGATATGCCACCAATACATGTTACTCCGTATGAATTGCAGAAGGAGTAATTACTGGGCACATTGCAGATGCTGCAAAGAGCACTTTTCGGCTGGCATCAAAGACTGAAACAATACTAATTTCATGAACTTTAATTGTACTTTGACTTAGGAATGCGGTCTATTCCCAACATGGTAATAGAAACCCAAAAGGTTTGGAGAAATTAAAAAGTGAGAAACTGACTGGATGTAAGCGTAGGCATAGATTACCTATACTTCCTACCAAGGATATTTTACCATTGCCCTTGCCTCAGTCCTACATTGGCAGCTTCTACAAAAACTGGAGTGTTGTATTAAGATTATGACTGAGGAAATGGATTATTGCATAGATGAATGGTAGAATATTGAGGAATGTGGTTAGTGGTATACTACATGTGTCAAACCTCTGGGTACAGCACTCTTCAATATTTTAATTTCAGGCATACTTAAGACAAAAGATAATAGTTCAGCATCTTCAATGGTGGTACAGAAGTAAGTGCAGTACCTGAGTTTTGATGGGCTGGACAGTCTAGAAAAGTATTTGGAATGCCTAACCAAATGAGAAAAATGGTGCAATTTGAGATTTTGTGCAGGAAGATGCAAAGTACTGCATAACAGCCAAAGTAGCACTGATGTGATATGGGGAAGTAATTAATTATATTTCAGCAAGGAAAGAAATCTGAGCCCACTGAATACTTCAGGACTAGACCATCAGAAGCAGGCAAGAGGGTTTTGGTGGCAGTTAACAGAATTCTGATGTGTATTCTCAGAAGGATAGACTCTAGAAATATAGATGCATTGTTCCTGCTTTACATACCTTTGCTAGAGGCCAGGCCCCACACAAGGAGGAGGAGGAGGATACTGCTGGAAGAAGTCTAATGAAGACATTGGAAGGGTGCATGGAATGCAGAAATAGGCTATGGCTAGAAATGTGAGGAGAAGAATCAATTATTACTAATGACTAGAAGAGCTGAAGGGCTTGGCGGCATGATAGGGTTGTATGAGATCATGTAAGGGAGAAATAAAGAGGTCATCCTAAAAGGGAAGGACAAAGCAGAAGGATGGATACAAGCAGTGCATTAATGGGACCAGCTGCTTCTTTTATTTCTAAAAGTTCTTTCTCACATACAGGGCTGTGATCGCAAGAAATGGACGATCAGAATGGGTGTATAGAAGAAATCTACGGACATGTTCACCATGGCATTTGAAAGGAAGGCTAGGAGTGAGAAGGAGAGGGAAATCAGGGATAAGAAGGAGGTAGAATAGTAAATGCACTTAAATGACAGATTAGATGGAATACACTGAAATTCTGGATATTGGGAACACACTGTTTTACTGGCATATAGAATCCTGGCCAAAATAAAAGATTAATTTATTTTGTGTTTGTCTTGTCCAGCCAGAAAAGGCCACCAAACGTATGACTGGTTGCTATATTTATTTCTCTTCTTTCAATTTAAATCATGAGTTGCCTCAAAATATATCAAAATGGAAATATCTCTGAGGTGTATCATCATTTATTTGTATATTCGTATACACTTCTGCAATTGCAGGATCTCTCCAGTATGCCACTAAATCAGACTCCAACCCCCAAAACGCACACACAAACACACACACACACACACACACACACACACACACACACACACACACACACACACACACACACACACACACACATACACACACACACACACACACAGTCCATATCATCATGACTGGGCTCAGCCCCATTCTCCAAATAAGTGGGGTCCAGTACATGATACTATTCCCTATCTTCCTTAGCATGTCCCCACTGCAACTTGGAGATCATTTCCTCATCAGACCATTCCTTGCTTCATTTATGTTCTTCTGTCTGTGGGTGTCATTAGCACTATATGTGATTAATGTGGGAAAAAGCGTTTTTAGTATTACTTTGTATAACAACCACATCACTGCCCCTACACAGTGTGTATATATATATATATATATATATATATACAGATATATATATATATATATATATATATATATATGTTTCCCAAACTATGAATTAAATATAAGCATGGTGTAAGACAGCATTTCTTGTTCCTAGTTATCCAGATCCAGAGTATAGGAAAACCTCTACAGCTGCTCCATTTTCAGACATTTTGGTTTCTTGCATGAAGGGATCCTGCATGACACCAAATTCAGCAGTACAAGCAAACTAATTTTCTGAGCTACATACATTTTGAACACTATCATATAAATATTTCTATCAGTTCTATTTATACTGAATTCCATGGGCTTCTCTTGCAAAATGTAGGGCCAGATTCACGATGGCTTGCACAAAGTCTAAGAGTAGAGTAAGACTCAATGTAGCCATCATGTCCGACGAGCGATCCAGGAACAGCCTGTATGGGCGTGTAAGAGAGCTCCTAAGATGGCTCTTACACAGACAGGGCTGGGACATGCAAATCACCTCAATTGCAAGTGAAAGGCATGCAAATGAGGTAGATTTGCTATTCAGGAAACAGAACCTGTCCGAGTAAGAGCAGTGCTATTTGCAGAAATGTACTCAGTTGACAACTGAGTACCGTTCTGCAAATAGCAAAACGGAGCCGTGACAGCTCCAAATAAAGGTTGCATCCAGTGCAGGAAGCATGCCAATGGCCAAATATACGGCCACTGGAAATGTTCCCTGATGCAAAATTAAAATAAAAATATTTTTTTTCGCCGATTTCCGATGTTTAAGCGTAGCGCAGCCGCGCAAATGGGCTGAGCTCTAAAAAACAGAATACTACAAATTAAAACCCACAAATGTGGATTTTATTGAATGTGGTAATGTACAATGCAAGGGAATGGCAGGCTGAAGACAAGATGGCCACCGAGTAGAGGTTGCTAAGGGGGGAAGCTCAGTCTAAGACATGTAACCAAGCATTAGTAGGCAATCCTATGTAAATGAGTGTTGGGATAGTGAATCGCTAGTTTACATAGCAAATGAGCACAGTCAGTGGAGTGTAAGAATAGGATATGGAGAGTAACAGAGTAGAAGATAGGTGACATCACGAGGGGGGTATGTATGAAAGAAGTGAAGCTCATTGGAGCAGAGTGGCATGTGTCTGCTGTCATTTAGACATCATGGAAAGAGGTGTGTCAACAGGTAGGCTAGGGAAAGCCAAGAAATGGAAGGTGTATACCATGGATAACACTAAAGTTTCTTGCTGAGCGTGCATGCGCGCATATGCGCGCCTGTAAACCCGAGTAAGACAGAGTGTGCCCGTGTAAGTGTGAGTGCGCGTGTTTAAGCCGGAGTAAGCATGTATAAGGCTGTTTAAAGAGTTGTAAGTGCGTTTGTGCTGGTGTGAGTGCATTTTAACCCAAATAAGCAAGTTTTAGTCCATGTAAGCATGTGTGCGTGCGTGTTAGTTGCTGTGCTCGTGTTTGCGCTTGTGTGCGCGCCGCTCACCCCTGAGGAAACAGAAAGGAAAAAGGAAGCACAACAAATAGTAGGAAGCTACCAGGGAGTTCTAGCAGAGCTAGCAGGTGAAAACAATCAGAATCAGGCAATTACACAGGCAGTACACTAGCCCAGCCAAGCCCAGCCCTTAAGACTCTGCAAACAACAGTCCATTATGTTTCTCACAAGAGACACTACAGTAAGCTAATAGAAGTGAAAACTGAAAAAGCTTTACAGAGACAAAGAAATGTTAGTGGCTGCCATTGCTGTTATAAGGCGACATATGCAACATGCTGAGGGTGGTGACAATGGAAATGCTGCTGGACAACCCACAGTGAGGAGATGTAAAAGAGTGTACAGGCCCATGGTAACATACCAGGGGCTACATGAGCTGGAGATAGTGGAGCACTATAGAGTGGACAGAGACCTCCTGCAGCAAATTGTTGAGCTGTGCAGGCCACGACTCACACACAGAACCAACAGAGGGGAACCCATCCCAGTGGAAACCAAGGTATGTGTTGGCCTAAGAATATTACCAACAAGTACCTTCCAGAGACCAACTGGTGATATGATGGGGATATCACAGGCATCAGCATCCAGGGTACTACACCAGTTCCTGGATGCCATGTCAGCACATGTCAGTGATCATGTAGATTTCCCCAATTCCCATGAGGTATTGGCCAGCAATATGCATCTCTTCCAGCAAATAGCGGAATACCCTGAGGTAGTGGGTGAAATAGACTGCACGCACATATGCATCAAAGCACCAGCCAGAGAGCGGGGTAGGGTCTACTTCAACCGCAAGGGCTTCCACTCCATCAACTGCTAGGTCATGTGTGATGCCCAGGGCATAATACTGAATGTGTGTGCAGGCTGCCCTGGAAGCTACCATGATTCCCATATCTGGCATCTGGTGCCAATGGGGACATCCCACATGGTCACCTAGTGTGGGATGCTGGCTATGCACTGGAGCCGTGGCTGATGACACCCATCAGAAACGCACACACACCTGAACAGGAACGCCATAATCAGGCACACACACAAACACGTAATGTAATAGAGCGTGTGTTTGGGCTGCTCAAGTCACAGTTCTGGTGCCTGGACACATCTGGTGGAGCCTTGCAGTACTCACCAACTACATGTACCCAAATTGTCATGGTATGTGCTATGCTACATAATATGATCCTGCGAAAACAGCTACAGCAGGACCAGCATAGGCCTGGGCCAAACAGCCCGCCACCATTGCCAAGGCCATCACAATTCAGAGCACAACTCAGAGGAGGAACAACCTGAGCCTGCCCCAGTAGGCAGAAGGAGGCGTGCCCAGTATGCTTTGCCCTTGGCAAAGAGGCAACGCATAGCACATACACTGGCTCAGTAGGAACTCTGGAAATTATACCCCTCTCCGACTCGCACATAAAGTAAAAATGATGCCTAAGTTGACACTACCTGCTTCCAAACATGTGCAGGGAGTGTAGTATGTGCATCCGACATAGGCAGCCCTGCAGCACTACCTAAGGCATGAATGCCATGTGTTAAGCAATATAAAGCAGTGCTAAACAGCAATTACCACCATGTAGTATATGCAAACAAAATCACACACACCAACTAGCACAACTGTGGTCAATGTTCAGTAATATTGGGCAATCTCCAGCAATGTTGGTGAATCTTGAGCAATGTCGAACAAGCCTGGTCTAAGTAGGGCATAGCTGAACAAAAGCCAACATGCTCATATTTGCTTAACAGGCCCTTAAGCAGTGTGGTCTGCTCAGTATGAAAATATAAAGCAGTGATGGGCCTTGAACCCAGGATACTGTGCACTATAGCCAAAGTACTGAATCACTAAACCATGACAGTATTGCAGTGGTCCACCTGTATGACGGAAAGTTGATAAGCCTGTGCAAAGTATTCCATGGAAACCCTGCAGGCACAGCATAATCCTTGCTGAGTTATGACACAAAGGTGAGTCCTGCAGTGAGAACAGAACCTGACTTCCAACACACACAGTATAAATGTTAATATTGGTCATGTTCGCACACATCAGAAAATGTAGTGGACCTCAGATAGCAACATACTGAAGGGTCACACTGGGCATGCTCACACACTTGAATAAATGAGACAAATGTCAGGCAACAAAACATGTAATGTCAGAACTGGGCATGCTCACACACTTAGGCCATGTCTGAGTACAGCAGTGGGCCACACATATCCGGCAGTTGCATGTGTTAACCCAGGAACCTGTCACTATACAGCAATCTGCCCTGTGCACACAGTTATATGACAACAGGCACATCTATAATATAGTGGAACCCTGTAATAATCAAATATGTTCTGCAGATACTGAAGTTCTTCATGGAAACTGGTAAAGCAACAATGATAAAGACCTGCAAACAGTTTTAGCAATAAACATTGTGCATCTTGAACATTAGCATAGGTTCAGAGGTCAATGCTAGGCTATCTGCCCTAGGGCATGTACAAGCCTAGCCAGAGTGTGTTTGGCATTCGCAACCCTGTCAGATTACTACACTGTGTGTGTGTGTGTGAATAGTAGGTCACACAAGATAGCCCATGTACATTTATGCTAGTGTGCCTCTGTCTAGCAGGGACACAGAAGATATCCCAGGGGTAAATATACAATCACCCTTAAAGTCATCAAGATGTCTCCAGTAACTGGTCAGTGGGTGGCTCTGCCTATGTGAAACTGGGATTACATTCTATAGTGAGTGGGGCCTATGGGATAAGAATCTGTCCCTCCACAATGTCCTATTAACATCTGTGCTGAGGTATACATCCCTGCAGTGTGTAGCTCCAAGGGAGTTGGATATCCTGAGGTGGAGCATGTCCAGTAATTCTGGTTTGGGTATAGCTGTAAACAACAGGCACACATCATATCTGAGTAGGTGGTAAGCGAATGAGTAGAGCTGGAGTTACTGCATCTGAACTATGCAGGGCATCTGTGTGAGTCCCTAGATCTGCTTGGTGAGGACTGTCCATGGCCAGTACAGTTGTTGCAGGTGTCAGGTAAGGTACACCCCAAATGTGGCATTGTAACCAAGCATGGATGTGATGAGTATAAGGGCACAATGACCTCACTAGATCTAGATGCGAAACCATATGGGATAAGGTGGCACACATTGAAGGTGTGTCCAACCACTTTGGCAACATGAATGCTAAAGGTGACAGTATGAACAAGTGATGTTCCCAAACCCCTAACAACTCCTACTGTATGTAATGGAGTACTACCTATGTGGTAATGTGTGGGCATGTTGTTACTCCCAAAGAGGATGACTATGCAACTAATTGCATTTAGCTGTAGGCCATGGCTCAGGCAACAGTCATCCATCTCTGTGAGACCCTGATTGAGTATGCATGTGACAGCTGGAGAGTTGATCATGGCACCCAGTTTGCAGTCAAGTGCAAACACGTTCAGCCATATTCCCCCTGTGATAGCCTGTATGTAAGACAAATATATACTGAACAAGAGAGGTCCCAGGACCAAGCTGTGTGGGATGCCATGTGTAACTGGTGTATAGTCAGACATGGCACCTGCAATCCTGACCATATGGGTGCTATCCCTGATCTAGGTATCAATCCATTGTGTGAGATATGTGTCCAAATTGACGCTGGTGAGCCTATGCATAATGGCCCAGTGGGTTATTGTGTTGAATGGTTTTGCAAGGTTGAGGTAGGCTGTGTGGATAGCCATCCCTATGTCAATGGACCTGTTAGCCATTTAAAAAATACCTACAGGTTCAAGAGGCAAGATCTGCCCATAACAATGCTGAAATGAGTAGGACACAGTGTCTGTAGGTTTCCGATGTCTATGTGTAGGAGTCATATGACAATATGCTCCATAGCTTTGCAGAACAGGCTACATAGGCTTATAGGGCAATATTGTCTGTGGTCCATTGTGGCACCAACTCTGTGGAGCGGGACCACTGTTGCAGTACGCCATTCCTTGGGTACATATCCTCTGGTAACTCCGATATTGAACAGTGATGTAATGTGAGGGTTGCGTTTGTCATGATGCTCGTGTATGATGCAGGCTGGGACACCATCTAGTCACATTGATACTGTGATGTACGCTGTGGGGAGGGCAGCACTCACCTGTTACTGCGTGATGTCAGGGAGGTTATACTCTGTTGGGATGGATAGTTGCTCCTTAGGGGGGATGGGTGGGAGACATCTGCACTGAACCTGTTTGCCAGGATGTAGGCATTGCCAGTGGGTTCAGGGTAGGTATAGTCAGTATGCAGTAACTCACAGCATATCAGTGAGTGTCCACCCAGGTTCCTGACATAACTGAAGAAGGCCGTGTGATAGTCCTACGTGTCAGGTGCAATTGTCTGGTAGAAGCGGCCCTTAGAAAATCCCATGAGTGATTGTAGCTGTCTGCTAGTACTGATCACAGATGCCATTCCAGTCAGGGATTGTGCTCTATCATGTAGTAGCATCCTTCTGACATTGTACAGCTTATTAATGGCTGGGGTCTACCAGACAGGTCCCCTGCCATTGTACTAGTGGGTCTTGTTGTTATTTGGCATAGCACAATCCATGCAGTCCACTAGGTGTCCATAGAATGTGTATGTAAAGGATGCAGCAGTGTGAGCCATATATGCCACTGTCTCAGGATCTCTGAAGGATACCACCTTGCTTCGGTGAAGTGAGATGTTGGCTCATGAGAAGTTCACTAAGATTACCCAGGATGGGTGTGTGGGGCAGGTATATGTATGTCCTGTGAGATACATGTATGTTCTGACCTTACCAATGAGGGGTATATCGCTGGTGTGGAACATAGAGCCCCCATGTTGGTGATGAGCAAGTCCAATATGTATTCCCCCTTGTGGCTGTGCTGACTGGTTGTGCCAAAGCATATGAGTCCACAAATTGTAGTGACTGTTGGGTGAGGTTGTCGGGGCTTGAGTAGTATCCCCAGTCAATATGTGTGTATATGAAGTCACACAATATAATGGTGTCTGTGGAGACCTTCATAATCTCCATAGTTCCCACAAAAGCCGAGTGTGGTTCCTGAGATTGGGAGTGTGTTCTGTAGCAGGCAACAAACTGAAAGGCAGTATTGCACAATGGTAGTTGTATATGTATGGTTTGTGATGCTTTGTGCAGTGCTACTAACCTGGAGGTGTGTGTATCTGTGATGTATATGGATACTCCCACTAGTTGTGCTGTCTGTTCCAAGTCTTGTTGTCAGACAGCATGGTATGAAACATAACCTAGTAGTGCTGGTGTGCATAAGCGAGCCTGAACCAGGTGTCTGTCAGTGCACATATATTGCTCTCCTCCATACTGAGGAGAGTCCTGAGTGGCCACAATATGAGGTTAACACAACTGTTGTTGAGCAGCATTACCCTTAGTTTTATTTAACCTGTAATGTCTATGGAGGTGGGTTTGTCTTCTGAGCCCTGCTTAAAAAAGGCACTCTGGGTGGTAGCAAGAGCCTTAGCCAGCATACCAAAGTTCAAGGGTGACAGGTGCAAGCTGTCCATAGTGAAGCTAAGTGGCATGTTGAGGATGTCACCATACGCTGACAGACACTGTATCCCCTATGAATGAAACAAATTTTTTAGCCAACTGTTAAATGTGATATGTGTGTCCGTATACTGTGACATCATAATTGGTGGGTGTAAGATGCTAGACAAGGTCAGGGTCACACTGGCCTGGGCTACATGATCAGAGTGTACCTCCATGAATCATGTCATGTGGTCCAGGGAGTAACATCTGAGGATGCACACACCAGCATGGACAATGATGGTGCCAGTCTTGTACTTGCTTTGGAGTGACCTGACTGCCTGTGTTATGCGGCAGATCCTGGCACCCAACAGACAGCCCAAAGTGACTATTCCCTTGTCAGGGCTGATGAGTGGTACGTCAGTGTGTCTGAACATAAGTGCCGCCTATTACAAGTGTATTAGGTGTGTTGTTTAGCCCAAAGGGCAGTGACTGTGTGGCACACTGACATTGTGAACTTAGTGATATGTGGGTATTGTAGTGGAGTAGCAGGTGTGTGTGTGTCTGCTTTTGAGGTCTCTGCTGCTTAGGTAGAGTACATTTACAGCATCCAAGTATGTCAATGTGTGCTAATGTGGTTTGAGTGCTGTTGCTAGAGGATATGTGAGACTGATATGTGGTGTGTGTGGTTACCTTCACCACCTGATAGACTGTGCCAGTCATGGGTCGAGAGAGTTCAGCTCCCTGTATGTCTATATAGGTGCATCTCACACATATATCTGAGTTTGTCGGGAGGAGGATAGGGTTGTCTGTGTACATGAGACAGATGTGACATTGTGTCAATATCACAATATCCACCAGCTGGACTGAAGAGTACACACAAAACCGACCCCTGGACATGCCAGGATATTATCATGACATACTCTGTAGCCTGATCACAAAGGATCAGTAGGGTGTTAAGCATGTAAAAGAGTATAACAGGGATTAGGGCTCATGTTCATTAGTGTTTTGTAAAGAGGAGCGAAGAAGGAGTCCAGACTGAATCATGACACCTCCTTCAGCTATGTCATAAATATCAATGTACACACATATATGTCCTGAGTCAGGACCAGCTGTACCCGAGTGTTAATGCCGACATCATGACAGACAGGCCCATATGTACATACCCATCCCCCACTGACAATAGTCCACATCATCATACCAGGAGATATCACATGTAGAATGGATGAGCAGCTACCCCCACTGCCAAAAGCATGGCAGCAGGTGGAATACATTGATTCCCAATATGTGTCATGCACAAACTACAGAACAAACAGATCATGCACCTGAACAGTCAGCTGAGCCACACCCCCTACACAGGATGTGGAACCGTTGAATGTGTCACAGCTACATATGGCACTCCCCACAAGTGTTGGTGCACAACACACCATGGGAAGTAAAGTCCAGTATGCCTATGAGGTCTGATCTGCAAGGTCATGGAGTCCATCATGGTTGCAGTCATAAACAGAGCTATTGGAAGCTGACACACACACAACCCTACCAACTGTGGTATGTTCATGTGCGGATCATGGTTCCCAAACATGCTAGACTGTTTGTAAGGCAGCCACCCAGGACATACATCAATGAACACATCTACATGTGTCACATACACTTTGAATAGCCCTTTATCAACATCCCAGACACATGTAATATCTACAAAACCAAGAAGCTGTGCATAAATATGTGTTGACATATGACGGAATGTCAATGTGTCCACAGATAGATCACACAAGGTAAGGATACTGAGGTCATGTTCAAGCTGTTGACACCTGCTGACCCACATGGACCATTCCTGGAATGGCATAAAATAAAGTGTACACACATCACCATGTCCAGTCTGATGATGTCACCATCCTATAAATACAGCAGGAGAAAAAAAACAACCAGTAAAGCAAGTACCGCGCCATGTTAATGCGTATCTTTCCAGTATCATAACATAGTTAGGTAGGGGTTTGAATCCTGCAAACAGTGTGTGTGTGTATATGTATGCAATTGTCTTTGAAAGGAGTGCCCTTTTTGGAGACTGTGAAAACACACTAAAAGAGGTACATTCCTCTTTGGATTGTCTGATGATGTCACCATCCTACAAATACTGCAGGAGAAGAAACAACAGCCAGTAAAACAAATAGCCCACAGTGTTAGTGCGTCCTTTTCTAGTATCATAACTTAGTTAGGGGTTTGAATCCTACAAACAGCGAGTATGTATGCATTTGGTTTTGAAGGGAGTGCTCTTTTTGGAGACTGTGAAAACACACTAAAAGAGATACATTCCTCTTTAGAAAGTCTGATGATGTCACCATCCTACAAATACTGCAGGAGAAGGGAAACCAGCCAGTAAAACAAATAGCGTGCCATGTTACTGCGTCTCATTTTAGTATCATAATATAGTTAGGTAGGGATTTGAATCCTGCAAACAGTGAGTGTGTGTGCAATTGTCTTTGAAAAGAGTGCCCTTTTTGGAGACTGAAAACACACTAAAAGAGGTACATTCCTCTTTGGAAAGTTTGATGATGTCACCATCCTACAAATACAGCAGGAGAAGAGAAACCAGCCAGTAAAGTGTGCCGTGTTAATGCATCATGCTCTAGTATCATAACATAATTAGGTAGGGGTTTGAATCCTGCGAAGTGTGTGTGTGTGTGTGTGTGTGTGTGTGTGTGTGTGTGTGTGTGTGTGTGTGGAAAACACACTAAAAGGGGTATATTACTCTTTGGAAAGTCTGATGATGTTACCATCTTGCAAATACTGCAGGAGAAGGGAAACCAGCCAGTGAGTGTGTACGTGTGCAATTGTCTTTGAAAAGAGTGCCCTTTTTGGAGACTGTGAAAACACACTAAAAGTGGTACATTCCTCTTTGGAAAGTCTGATGATGTCACCATCTTACAAATACTGCAGTAGAAGGGAAGCCATCCAATAAAGCAAATAGCACACCGTGTTAGTGCATCTCTATCTCTAGAATCATAGCATAATCAGGTAGGGGTTTGAATCCTGCAAACAATGAGTGTGTATGTGTGCAATTGTCTTTGACAGGAGTGCCCTTTTTGGAGACTGTGAAAACACACTAAAAGAGGTACATTCCTCTTTGGAAAGTCTGATGATGTCACCATCCTACAAATACTGCAGGAGAAGAAAAACCCGCCAATAATGCAAATAGCACACTGTGTTAATGTGTCACTCTCTAATATCATAACATAGTTAGATAGGGGGTTGAATCCTACAAACAGTGTGCGTGTGTGCAATTGTCTTTGAAAAGAGTGTCCTTTTTGGAGACTGTGAAAACACACTAAAAGGGGTACATTACTCTTTGGAAAGTCTGATGATATCACCATCCTACAAATACTGCAGGAGAAAAAAAAGCAGCCAGGAAAGCAAATAGCACACCGTGTTAGTGCATCTTTCTCTAGTATCATAACATAGTTAGATAGGGGTTTGAATCCTGCAAACCGTGTGTATGTGTGTGATTGTCTTTGTAAAGACTACACACTGAAAGAGGTACATTCCTCTTTGGAAAGTCTGATGATGTCACCATCCTACAAATACAGCAGGAGAAGTGGAACCAGACAATAAAGCAAATAGCGCACCGTGTTAAAGTGTCTCTCCCTAGTATCATAACATAGTTAGGTAGGGGTTTAAATCCTGCAAATGCTGACTGTGTGTGTGTCACTGTTGGTCAACACAGTGTCAGTTTTGCTTTTACTATGGTATGACATAGTATGATGACAACAGTAAGTGCATTGCAGACATCAGGTATCTGTGTGGCAAATATATATGTGTATATGTCCCCTCAATCAGTACATAGGTGTGAAGCCTGCATACTACATGAATACATTTGATTCCATTGACAGGTTGTGCCGCTGCTACTCAGATTGTAGGTCACATATGTATGTATGTGACATGGCCATCCACTGTTGTGTTCTGTGGCCAAGGTCATCTGTGGCACACACACCCATGACAGTTACTTAAGAGTAGTGTGAGTGAGGGTATATGCCTGGGGTATATGTCAGACATGGTCATACACAACAAAGTCTGCCAAAAATGGACAGTCTTTATAGGTGGACGACTGCCTTGTGGATATGCATTCAGGCCTCTAATGTCTGTGATACACCTTGGGGCTCCACCATACCTATGGATATGTGGATACCAAGGGACACATGACATAACATGGGTCTGTATGTACACAATGGTACCCGACATACATGTTGAGGGCTGCCACCGGTGTGGTACTGACGGGATAGTATGTATAGTACATGAGGATGACTATGCCATAGTCGACTTACTGCTATACAGCATGTATCACGCAACAGGTATCTCTCTGTATGATACCCTTGTGTAGGATATGCGTCCCATCCAGGGAATGCATTGTAGGCCATTCCATGCATTCCCAGATTTGGATGGACACATCCATAGTGTGTCTGCATGTACCTAAGGGGGCTATATGACACACAGGTGTGGTCACAGTAATGGGTGGCGGTCATCACCACTGGTTAGTGTTACAGTGTGGCACCGGAAGGATCCAATTGATACTGGGTTCCCTACTACTGTGTGTCATTTGTCAGGACATCATCCAATGATTGCTTATAGTCATGCTGTTGAGGTTGCGTATACTACCAGACTGCAAATCATTGACTGATATTAACAGTATCACCCGCAGCATAGTGTCAACCCATGTCATACACACATCTACCCATGTTAGTACATAACTGTAGTAGAATGCATACTGGCCATTGAAAGATGCAATGGGATGTTAATAATGTGTACACCAGGGTATGCCACACATCCCATGTGTCTACTATGCATGTACATCCAGACAGTGCGCACCCACCATGTTCACAGATGTACACTTGCTAATCTGTACTGCACACATCACACACATACCCAACTCGCTAACACATGCTGGCAACACATCACACATCAGCCAAGTGGCACATGGGTGGATAATACATACTCAGACCTAACAGTGGTGTAAACAATGCTACATTGACAATCAGATCTTTGATGCATAATGTCTGCTCAGATATACCTACAAGGATGTAGTTAGACTTCCTTGTTGACAACTCACTATTATTGCTACACTGCTATAGTGTCACCCTGTCCATCAGCACCATGTTAGCTTGTCCCTCCATCGATAATGCAGATGACAGGAGGTGGTACAGGTATCATCATATGCACAGGGCATTTTGTTGTTTGCCAGAGCCTGACATTGACCCATCCAATCGACATGTCTGTGTGTGTGTGTGTGTGTGTGTGTGTGTGTGTGTGTGTGTGTGTGTGTGGGGCAACAGTACAACATGGGCCAATGTTGATGCAATGTGTGTGTGTATGTGTGAGCCCTAGTTGTTTGCTTAATGTGTGTGTGTCTGCATGCACACAGCTCCACCATGTGGCTGCCATATACGGTGGTTTGTGGGACAGCCACAGACTGTACATGCTTGGCTGTACAGATCACTGTCTCTGGCCATGGACACAGTACCTGTGCCTGGCAGGGGTGCTACGTATCGGGTACCAACCCTGACTGGGTACTGCCATCAGAGGCAGAGGTATGACAACTGGACCCATGTCCCTGCTGGGACTGGCCAGAGCCACGTGCACATGGTCTACTGGGACGGACAATGGACAGGCAAGCCCCAGCATTGCTGGGGCTGGTACTGCCACTACAGGAGTGGCTGTGAGCTGTGGGCCATCTGTGACTACTGCCAGCTGTTGCAGTTGCTGGCATGCATCCACGTTGACGTCGCAACTGTCCCACATGGTCCTGGCTTGAGGAAGACATGTTCTGGAGGGCATCTATTGTCTCCCCCCAACATCTATCAATGACCTCGGTGTATGTCCGGATGGCACTGGCAAGGTCACGGATGCTGTCATTGATAGCGGTGTTATGTGCCCTCTGCGCCCTAAGTCCCTGCCTGGTGTAACGTTCTATATGTGCCTGAGCCTGCATTACAGCCCAGAACATAGTGGTCATCGTAAGACCTGTGAGGGCACGCCTGCTAGGGGCAATACATCCAGTGGTGCTCCCCTGAGAATCCCTGGACCTCCGCCTGTGTGGTACCATTCCGGGTCTATGGCTATGGCTGCTGTGAGGGGATGCACGTGCCATGGGTACCACACTCTCTTGGTCAATGCCAATGGTATGCTGTCCGTCCCCTATGGCCATTGGTGGTGAGGGATGTAATGGCAGTATGAGTGTGCGCATAGATGGGGTTGAACACTGTGTACTGTCGATTGATGGACCAATGACAGACCCTGTCAAATCTCCCTGTGCCAAAATACATGTGTCATCATCACCACTATCCATGGCAGTGGCTTCAGGTCGCCTGCTGCTTTCGCCAAGCCCTACCTCAGCACCTGTGAGAGGAAGACAGGAAACACACGTTACGGTATGCACATGCACACAGGCACACAGGCACACAGACACACATGAACACATGCACACAGGAACACATGCACACTCCTCACTACAGCAGATACACACACACAACAGAAATCCAAATCATACTCAATACTGGTTGAAGGTGGGTGACAGTATCACAAGGCAAACAGTCACGCACACATGTCAGCATGCAGAATAAGTGTTGATCAAGTCCATGCAGTGTGAGTGTAGACAGCCATAGTTAATGACAGTGTACATGGCTGTGGTGCATGTGTGTACATGTTCAGTGATTACCTACACCCTGGAACACAATGTGTACAAGAACATGATATTTCTGTGCAAGTATTATAAGCTCTGCAATGGCCTGTGCACCATCACACACAGGTATACATACCATGGCTGTATGTGTTATCTGTGTGTCACATGGATTTCCATGTCTGATTGCAGTGTCTGTGTCTGTAGCAGATAATTGTGGACACAGGTGTAGCACATGCATGCTATGTACGCACATGGGATGAGTGGTGCATGTATAAGTGATGGGATACCAATCCGGGACATGGCCATTGTAACAGTATGGGGTGTAGTACCATTAGCCATCATCATCATGCATCATGTGGTCACTCAAGGCCAGTAAAGTGTGATAGACCACTGCCTAGCATGCTGTACCTCAACCGCAGTGCCGTGGCTAAGTTCACAATTACACAGCCATGTTGCACAAGGGTGTGTGAGGTGTGCAATAGGGAGCATTGCCTAACGTGACTGTGTTATGTGTTGAAGAGTGTTGCACAGCCCCATGCTAGGCCCCTACCCCTCAGGTATGGTATGTGTGGTGTGTGGATGACAGGTGGGATACTGAAGTGTGACCTGCCAGCGGGTGTCCGGTTACACTATGTGTAGCATGTTAAGGTGTACTGCGTATGACAAATGTGTTATGTTATGTACATGTGTGTCAACTATGCCTATCCAATGTGCAGTTCAGTGTTGCCACATTTGTGTCTGATGCTCTGTGCATTGCATGTGATTGAGGCAGCTACTGACATTACTGAGATGTTTCACGTCTCACAGCAAACATGCACAGCATGCATTATGCGTAGGTGTGCTATGTGTACATGGCCTACACCTCACCTATGACATGCACAGTTCAATACCAAGTTTAAAGTGTTAACACACTCACCATCATGTAACGTCTGCCCTGCTGTCACACCAGAGGGACCTGCAAGAATATGACACAGTTTGTCAGTGGCTGCAACTGTGGCATTGCTACTGTGAGTGTGCTAAACTACAGTAGAACAATAGGCATAGGTGTACAGATACTATTCAAATTATCGGCATTGCACACAATAGGCAGCACAATTGCTAAACACAGTACACATCTCACACATGCATAATCTAACAATACAGGTAACAGTAGTCTACAGCTAGGGCATGTTACCTGCATGCTCCATGTCACTATGCTGGGTGGCTCTGGCCTCCATGATGACACATGTGTGATGTTGTTGTCGCTGTAGGCTAGGAGCCACCACACTTAGCAGCAGTTCCTCCACTCTGGTGAGAGGGGGCTGTATGGCCTCCCCACCACCTGTGGCAAGCTGTTGTCTGTGGATATCAGACGCATGCCACCAGACATGTCTAATTAAATCACTGCAGTGATGGCGTACCTGCTCATATGTCCGGTTATGCATGTCTATGTCATTTACCCAACGAACAAGTTCTTGCCACAGTGCAGTACGCTCCTACTGGTGCTGGCTGGCCCTTGAAAACAGCAGGGTATAGTGCTGAACCAGGCTGTGGTGGATTTCATGTTCCTCTGCAGCTGTGTAGCAGGGGATCCTGTGATGAGCCATATGCCTAGAAGACAAGTAAACGATATGTGTGAGCAAGTCATGTGGCACACTAAACATTATACAGTATGGATATCAGTTAACTGCCATATATAGCATCTGTTCGTCTGTCAGAGGATACACACATTCAATACCACATATCAGTGCTCAGCCCACAACTGGCTGACAGTGCCTGCCACACTCCATATGACACACCAGTATACACCAGTACTCGGCTCACTGTTTGGGATCCAATGCACAGCCTTGCCAGGGGGTACATATCAAGCTAATGCATGCAGAAATATGTCATCTATTGCAATGAATGTGAAGTACAATTACAGTATAACCAGTAACCCACCCTAGTGGCCTGCTGAGCATGGAGCCATCTTTAAATTTCTAGTCTGCCACCAGGACACAAGTGCTCTTCGGCAATTACATTCTGCTAGCCGGTAAGCCATTAGACCTCAGGAATTTGTTTTAAAAGTGTTCAGATTTGTAAAGTAATACTTACTTTTTTCTCTTGCCTTGGTTGGCTCTGGCTCTGCCCCGCTCCGTTTGCCCTCACTAACGCTCGGGCTCTCTCCGCTCCCCTGCCCTGCCCCCTATTCCCTCCCGCCCCCACTACCTCTACATTTATACTAATCATAGCCACACCCACAGCTCAACCTCACATCACCTCCACCAATCACAGCTCCTCAAGTCATATCACATTAAACCACACCAACTTACTCCACACAAAATACTCCCAATCACTCTCATTCCCACTAGGCATTTTTTGCATCACCCACACTACTTCCCCATCCACAAATAGTGCAAACCTATAATTCCTATTCAGACCCCCCACCTAGAAACAACATAAACTTTATAACCATGACTATCACACAACTAAATCTAGTCTGTCTTCTCATAATTCTTTACAACACCACAAGTTATCACTCTAGCAATATCCCTAAACTTAGTAGCACAACACTGCATTATGCACTCTCATACACAGACACCACACATTATAATAATATCTGCCCACACTTATTCAAGAACTACATAACGGACCAATTCAGAACTAAACACATATGCTCTCATTCCTAGTCCAAAAAAACACAATACTTTCTCACACTCCTCACCAAACTCCAACATCTGTATAACCATTTTAACTCCAGGCTCACCATAAGTGGGGATATCCACCCCAACCCAGGCCCAAATCCATCCTGTCCAACACAAACTGCTCCAACACAAATGTCAGAACATAACACCCCTACTTTCTTGATCCCTGGGCAAATCAACAACAGCAGCGAAAGCCACCATCTTTTAACGCTAAATATTAATATTAGAAGTATCAAAAATAAAATACCTGAACTCCAGGCCACAATAGCACACTACTCCCCAGACATAGTTGCTTTAACAGAAACCTGGCTAAATAAAAACATAGCTAACTCAGAAGTTCTCCCTACCGGCTACAATATCATTAGACAAGACAGACCACTTTATAAAGGGGGTGGAACTGCCTTACTCTACAAGTCCAACTTAACTGTCCATCAATTACCAAACTCCTACCCTCCCCAATAATTGGGACATACTTATCTCACAACTTCAACTTCACCCTAAAAAGGTCATCACCACAATTGTGATCTATATTCCACCTGGTAATACACCTGCTAGCCTTGAAGACTTCTTATCCTGGTGTTCTTCCACATACTCACAAGAAACCCTTATTCTGGGGGACTTCAACCTAGATTGGTTCACCTGTATATCAGAACCACCAAGTAATCTAATAAATCTCCATTGCTACCAGCAGCTAGTCCAAATTCCAACTAGGTGTGATAAAAAATCTAAAAGGGAATCCATCCTTGACTGGGTCCTAACTAGCAACCCCACATTGTACCCTCACACAGGCAGTCTCCCAGACAACTTAAGTGACCACAACATAATATACTTTATACGTAGTAGAACAAGCATATGCAAAACCACTAACTATATATCCACTAGAAACACAAAAAAAATTCTCTCATGAGGTCCTCAACACTTTACTGTGTAACTGTGACTGGACCCCCCCCCTAAAAACCCTCCCACTTGACCAGGCTGTAGCATATTTCAACAAAACATTTCTACAACACCTAGACACTGTCGCTCCATTGCGCAAAATCAAGGGTAGAACCTCTACAAACCCCTGGCTCAGTAAAGAAACCAAACAAATCCTCAAGTCCAGAGACACTGTCTGGCATTACTATCAAAATTACAAAGAAACACAAAGCCTAACTAAGTACCAAAAACTGCGCAACCATGCAAAAAATGCATTAGGCTGGAAAAAAAATCCCACTACACAACATTACAAACTAAGTAACAACACAACCCACAAAAGTTTGGAAAAATGTAAACCAGCTACTAAAATCCACCCAAAAGGCAACCCCCAAACCAACCACCCCTGACACTAAAGTTCCCATCAAAACACAATTCAACTCCCACTTTGTGAACTCAATTCTATCCTTAGTATCACAGGACAGTTCCTTCCTCACTATCCCCCCCAACACAAATAACACTAATACAAGCTTTACCCTCAAAACAGTTTCCACCACTTCAATCAAAAGCATGCTCTCCAAACTAAAAACCTCATCAACAGCAGCCGACCTACTCCCCAGCTATTTCTTGAAACTTACAGCAGATGCTATTGCTATCCCAGTCTCCACTCTCATAAACAGATCAATTGTTGAAAACTATGTGCCCAAACTCTGGAAAATATCCTATGTTACACCCATACATAAAGGCGGGACCTCCACTGAACTTAATAACTACAGACCCATTGCTTTACTCTCCCCCCTGGCCAAAATCCTAGAAAAATGCATCCATGCCCAGATGCTAAACTATCTCCTAGACTACAACATCCTGTCACCTACTCAGCATGGTTTCAGACCTGCCCATAGTACCACTGCAGCTCTCCTCTGCTTCACAGACACAGTAAACCGTCTCAAAAATGAAGGCCTGCAAGTGTCAACTCTTTTTTTGGATATGTCCAAAGCATTTGACACAGTCTCACACCAAATCCTGCTAAACAAACTAAACCAATATCATCTATCTAATTACACTCTTACCTGGATCCAAAGCTACTTAACTGACAGGTACCAAGCTGTGAAATGTGAAAATTCTCTCTCCTCAGCTGCCCATAACTATAGGAGTCCCACAGGGTTCTATCTTAGGACCACTACTATTCACAGTCTTCACAAATGACCTCCACACCTCCACACAGCATGCATCTATAATTCAGTATGCAGATGACACTACCTTAATCTGTGCTGCACAAAACATTCCCACCCTCCTGCAAACAACTCAACTAGCATTCTCTGACATTGAAAACTACCTTACCAAAGCCCAACTTATCCTCAATCCAAAGAAAACTCAGCTTATGATTATAACCAGTTCTAAAAAAAACACTAACAGTCAATTCACTATCTACTCCACAAATGCTACTCCAATTTCTCCAGTGGCACAGGCTAAGCTATTGGGAATAACCATAGACTCCCACCTAAAATTTGATAGTCATCTGAACTTAACTATTAAAAAAGTACATGCCAAACTGGGGTCTCTCTACCATATCAAACCATTTCTTGCCAACAACACAAGATCAGCCATTGCTCGCTCCCAACTTCTATCCACCCTACTCTATGCATCTCCCATTCTGACTAATCTCAACAAAACTGAACTAAGGAAAATGGAAGCTTGCTATAACAGAATTGCCTGCTTTGCTGCAAATTGCTTATATAGAACTCATCACTGTACTGCTTTGAGACAGCTCCACTGGCTTGAACTGCCCAACCTCCTAACCTACAATCAGCTCTGCCTCTGTCATTCTATCTATTACCTCCCCAATAAGTGTCCTGCCCTCAAAAACCTAGTACAACATCACTCAGCCAAAAGGCCTCTTAGATCATCAAGCAAACTACTACTAGAAGTCACCAACAGCTACAATAGCTTTGGAGATGCACTATATAGTAGTTCGGTGGCTAAAAAATGGAACTCTGTCCCTACTAGCATTCAAAACACATCATCCAAAGCCTCCTTTAAAGACCTCATCAGGCAACATCTCAAGCAAAGTTGGCAGTGCCATGATTGCTCCCCAGGCTAGTGAAAGCGGATAACATATACATACTAAATCTAGAGCAATTGATAATAGTTTTCAATCTTACTCACAAACACTGGCTAATCTACAATGTATGTACTGTACCTGTGTACTATGTATGTATTCTACCTACATTCCAAAGTTCAGCCGTACACCACAAATCTATTACTTACCTTTATTTTTAAAATTAATATTTTTTGATTGTTCTCTCCACTGTAACTGTTTGTGCCGCATACCACTGTAAAAAACATGTCTCTTGTAATTTGTGTGTATACTGATTATGTCTAAATAACTAAATGTGTCTGTAATTTTTCTTTGTGGAGCTTTTCTCCCCGGGCCTCTGCTGAAAAAGGGCCTTTTGGCTCAGTCAGACACCCCGGTAAACAAATGTAAAATAAAAATAAATAAAAATAAAATAAAATAAAATAAAAAATAGTCGTTGATGCCATACCCCTACCTAACATATGTGCACAGTTGTTAATATAGCTGGCATACTGCTGTAACAGAGTATACATATTGCTAGGTACACACGCAAACCCTGCATCACACATGTGATTGCGGACATGGTACAGGCATCATTACACACACATCAGACATTCATACAACACACAAATGTATGCTAACACAGATGAGCATTTGCTATGTACCTTACAGTACTGTGTGCCCCTACTTACAGATACCTATGCCTGAGGAATGTAATCTGTGCAGACTGCAGGAAACACACAAGACAGTGTTACCAGGGAATGTGAACATACACCATACTGTGCTGTTTAGGCCTACAGCTTCAGGTGGTACAACAGTTCAAATGTCGGCTGGATTCACCAGCAGTACCACTTACTGAGCATACATGCATTGCTTCAGCCTATGATGGGACACCACAGTCGTACACAAGGAACTACGTCACAACATATACCATCCCACTATGTCTGCATCCTAATAACTGACACATCTTTCTCTGGCCTCACACTTAGAACACAAACGACCATGACAGAAACAACCTCACACCTAGCTATCACACCATCACAGACCTTGCACACATTCACCGTCACACTCATTCCACCTCACATAGCAGGTATTGCACTGTGTACATGTCTGTGTGCATTGTGTCATAAGTAGGTAATACGCTATTGTCCCTGGGGCCTACAGCAGCCTAGCCATATGCTACCCTGACCTGTGACACACATGTAATTAGATTTCACTTCCTCCTGTCAACCGGACACACAGAGGTGATTCCCAGGGCGTGTTACCTATCCCCCAGACAATCATCAGGAGTATGTCTGACATCTGCTACTGAGGAGCCTTATTTATTCATGCTGGGTGGTTTACTCCAGAGTAGGGCATATTTGCCAATAGGAGCCTATCCCTCCAGCATGTGCTGTTTAGTGAGGTTGCAGGGACTCGGGACCTAGGCCATGTAGCCCAGTGGGATTGTGAGGTGTTGACATGGTGATTGTCTGACTGCTATGGGTGTGGCATACCTCTGTATGTTTGGCAGATGTAACTTCTGGGTGGCCGGTATACAATGCACTGTAGCTGTGGTTATGTGAGTCAGTCTGCATAGGGTATGTGTTTCAGGGCAGTATTACCCTTTGTGAGGTATGTCTGTGGCCTTTCCACTTGCTGTAGTTGTCATGTGAGGTACATACCACATGGGGCATTGTGATGAGTACAGGGGACCACTGACCTATATTTCCGTACATGACACATCGTTTGTGATTACACGTACCACGTAGACAAATTACAAGACTAGTGTGGCACTGTGTGTGTCCCATGTTCCCTTCTGACACCTTCAGTGTTAGTCAGGCAACCACCTATCTGGCAGTTAGTGGGTAAAGTGTTTTGGAATGGGGTATCACTGCAGTATTAACACTGGTGTTCAGTCCATGCCTTGGTCACCAGGCACCTTTTGCAATACGTCTGACCCTGTGTCTCCCTCTCTCACTATATATATATATATATATATATATATATATATATATATATATATATATATATATATATTTATATACATATATATTTATATATCACTCTATATGTACATATCTATATATATCTATATACATATATGTATATATATATATATATATATATATATATAGATATATATATATATATAGATATATATCTACATATCTATATATCTATATATGCGTATATATGTATATATCTATATATATACATATATCTATATATATATATATATATATATATATATATATATACATATACATATATATGTGTGTATATACATATATATATATATATATATATATATGTGTGTGTGTGTGTGTGTGTGTATACATATATATATATATATATATATATATATATATATATATATATATATATGCATATAGGTATATATATATATATATATATATATATATATATATATATACACACATACTTGTAAACAGCCACTGCTGTACATATGCATGCACATATATGCAGATATACTGCCCACCCTTCATGGTGGGAATATCAATTATGAAACAGTTGTGAGACATACAATTATGTAATAATATTGCACAGTGTTGTGCAGAATGCATTTCGCTGTCCTCAGGCCATATAGCCATAGCAGACCTCACTGGCTGTAACTCAGTCCCACAGCATTTAACCACCACATGACATATACCTGCACTGCTTGCTGTTTTCAATGCCACACACTACAACCTACATAGATATGTGCACATAGCAACCTTCAAATAAATATATATGTCCAGCCTTCACTAACAGTTGCAGTATGTTCATTGCCCTATGCACATCTGCATATACATATAGATATGGACTGCTACCACATAAGGAGTGTTCACAGAATGTAGAGTACCCTTCAGACACATCATTTGGATGCCAGCAAATACATCTGTGTTACATACCTTACCTTTGTATTTCTCACCTCAGTCTGTTGTACCTGTTGATTTTTTTTTTGTTTAGGTTGGTGTCTTCCACTGTCTCTGTTTGTTTTATTTTTTGTTTTGGTTGACTGGTGTCTCCAACCGCCTCTATTTTTTTTTTATTTGGGTTGGTCTCTCCAACTGTCTGTCTGTCTGTCTGTCTGATTTTCTCTCTCGCTCTCTCTCTCTCTCCAGTTGCTGCAATGATATTATTGCATGTGTGGACAGCAAGTACAGGCTGCTTTTGTAAGTATCTGCACATGTTCATGTGATGGCCTCTGCACTAATTGGTGCCCACCATTTAGTAATTGCATGCAGCCTGCTGTGTGGTAATTGCAGTTCTCACTGTGATTTCAGGACACTGCTATAAAATGATAGGTTAGGTAGGCATAGGCCTTTCAGTTTTGCAAGGTGGGGACCATGCTTGTTTGCTGTGGACACTGTTGTGTCAGTCAGAAGGTTGGTATATGTTATCTGAAGCTTGGTTGTAGCCAGTGAAATGCATGTTGTACTGAAACCTGACTGTTGCTTCTTCAAGTGCACTCTTCTCAGTGTGTAAGTTTACTCACACCTCCTAATGCTAACACTGGATACATGGGAGTATGTACTTTCTTTTGGAATTAGGGAATTAACTGGCATACAACAGTAGTTATTGCAATGTATTCCTATGGCTTTCCTATTTTCCCTTTACATTCAGTCCTTGTAATGCATGTTATATTTCTTTATTGCAATGTATTCCTATGGCTTTCCTATTTTCCCTTTACATGCACTCCTTGTAATGCATGTTATATTTCTTTCAGCACCATATTATTTGTGTCTGCTGTGGCTTAGTGGTACATCATGCAGACTGGTGAGTCCAAGGTGTGGGGTTTGAGACTGACAAGGGTATTTTATTTTGCTGCTGAGCAATACAAGGGCCTTGTCATACAGAGTGACAAAGGCACTTTTAAGCAGTTGTAAGCGAGTTGGCGTGGGTTTGCGCGATGCTTAGCGATGCTAAGCGATGCTTAGAGATGCTAAGCAATGCTTAGCTTAGCTTATTGTATTTTAGCAATACTAAGCTGAGCTTGGCGGAGCTTATCATATCTTAGCAATGCTAAGCTAGGCGCACACATGCGCACACTGGTGCAAACCCGCTGACTACTGTATACAAGTGCTCACTCCCGCTAACCCCCGCGCTCATGTCTTTGACAGAAAAGTAAACGGGGAGATAGGACTGTGGTGATAAAGGGTGCTCAAAGAGGGGAAGACAGTAGGGAAACTAGCTTCGGATGTACACGATGGGTGTGGAGAAGGTCCATAGCTGCCCATTTCTTTACCAGCAACAGCTGTGCATATGCAATACATTAGCTGGGATATTTGAAACCTTCCACCCCTGAGAGAGTGGTGAGGACACCTAAGTATGTTGTACTACCAATTATGAATATCAGGCACATGCACTGTTTGTGAACAGCTATACTGTCATTAGTACGTTACTCACATCTGAACAGTTTGTGGTTTGTGTTGGCATTAGCACAGTCTGCTCAGGATGACTGGACATATTTCTGTACTGTGTATGCCTACCTACACCCTTTGTTGTGCCTGACTACATGGGTATATAGTACCTTTGGGCAGGGGTGCAGAACTGCAGTGTGCATTATTTATTATCGTGTGATGTTTGTCTTGCTGAACATGCAGAGTTGCTGTGTACCTGTAAGTCTATGAAGGCTTCTAGTCTGTCTGAGTAGCTCCCACCTGTGGACATATCCAGATGATAGACAGAGGTCAGCCTAGTATTCTTTGACTGTGCACCACAGCAGCTTTTTCAGCACCTGAACAATGGCATTGTCACAGGTGGTTGCTAGCAGTACATGGCTACATCTTTTGCTATTTCTGTGTTGCACTTCTACATCACGGCATGCTTGTGGGATTCATTCTACAGCTATTTGCAGAGTGTGTAACAGCAGACAAGCTGATATGCCTGTGTGTTTCTGACTCTTCCAGGCTTCAGATACTGTCACGTATATATTTGAACAGCCTCAGGGAAAGGTACATATAACTGGGATACACCTGTGATATAGTTCTAACATTTTTCAGTTCAGACTTTGGGTGATTCAGACCATTTCTATTACTATACCTTTTTTGATGTGCAAGCGGTGTCTACTCTCACTTATTGCCATTTGTTATTAAGTGAGATTCAACACCTTTCTGCCTACTGTTAGTACATTTCACAGTGAGTCAGAGGGGCACAGCTAACTTTTGTTTACTAATCAGGGTCATCACTGTAGAGCAGTCACTGTTGGGAGGTCTGGCCTGTGACCTATGCTAATATGTCAGTGCATATCCTGCTCTGATACTGTGTGGGGTTTGTAAACTGCTACTGTAACCTTATTCCCTACTAGCATGGCTGATTCTCTTTTCACAGTCATGTCATGCAATTCAACAACACCTGTTGGTTAAGGCCCACAGAACAAGATTTTTGTTATGCCATTCCTATTTTCCCTTTACATTCGCTCATGGTAATGCATGATAAATTGCTTTCAGCACTAAGTTATTGTATATCTGCTGTGGTTTAGTGGTACTTCATGCAGACTGGTGAGTCCAAGGTCCCGGGTTCGAGACTGACAAGGGTATTTTTATTTTGCTGCTGAGCAATACAAGGGCCTTGTCATACAGAGTGACTAAGGCACTTTTAAGCAGTTATAAGCGGGTTGGCGTGGGTTTGCATGATGCTTAGCAATGTTTAGCTAAGTGCACACAAGCTCACACTCACGCACCCCCGCTAACTACTGCTTAAAAGTGCTTACTCCCGCTAACCCCCACGCTAATTTCTTTTAAAGAAAAGAAAATGGGGAGATAGGAAAGTGGTGAAGAAAGGGAGCACAGAGAGGGACAGACAGTAGGAAAACAAGCTTGGGATGTGCAGGAAGGGTGTAGGGAAGGCCCATAGCTGCCCATTTCTTTAACAGCAACAGCTGTGCATATGTTGAAAATTTGTAGGAAGGGTGTAGGGAAGGCCCATAGCTGCCCATTTCTTTAACAGCAACAGCTGTGCATATGTTGAAAATTTGGAGTGAGTTTTGAGACCTTCCACCCCTGAGAGAGGGGTGAGGACAACATAGTTTGTTGCACTGCCAATTAGAATTATCAGTGTACATGTCCTATGGACATGTGTGCAAAATGGGAAGCTATGTATGGGGCATAATTTTTTTCGGGTACAGATTGCCCTTTTTTTTTTTTTTTCAGGTGAGAGTGGTAAGTGAGGTAGGGCAAATAGGTATATTTGGGGAGGTAGGTTGGGGAGGTAAATAGACAAGACAAACAAGATGCATACAGGGGCGGAATTTGACACATGGGGTGGGTGAACACAATTGATGGGGAAGGTTGTTTGGAAATCACAAGCCCATGAGTCCACAGATGGTAACAGTGGAACTGAGATCCCCACCCATGGGCAGTCACCACTGCACCTTCACAGCCCTGGGGGTGGCTGTGCTGGGGGCTGAGTAGGATGGGCAGGCTCACCCGTGAGACGCGCCACTCTCACCTCAAGCTGGCATAGGGGATCAGCGACTGAACGCTGGATCTCCCTACACACCACAGCCCAGACCCTTCGAAGAGTGACGGGTGGCCCTTCTCTACCCAAGCTTGCACGGGGGGGGATGAGCCCCATCCCCTGCAGCACTTCCTCCCGAAGGTGGCACAGGACCAACGGAGGAGGGGAGTCCGGGCTGGGCACAAGAGCCATTGGTGCCAGGTACACTCACCAACTGAGGAGGGACAGGTGAGTCCGCTGGGGCCAGCCTTCCCATACATTCTGTGATTCGGTGTGTTTCATTACAACATAAACAACAGCATTCCAGATTAGTTGTAAAAGCATGCAGTAATATTCCCATTAACCCAACACACCACAGTTTCAACAGTTGAACAGCAAACATAACACATGCATATATTGAACAACAGTGGTTATTCCAACCGCATGCAGGGATGATTGGTAGCAACAGGCCACCATGAAGATGATGTTTGAACAGGGCACATGCATCAACATGAATGAAAATATTTATGGAACAATAGGACATATATCCCGACAAATATTTAAGATTACACATACCCATTGAGGTGTGGTATTGCATGGTTTATGCACAAACAGTAGGGTGTAGAAAAAACAGTAGGGTGTACAAAAAAACCTCCATTAACATCTTATAAACACTTTTACTCTACACTACATTCCTAGTGACTGCAGGTTTATATTCCCTACATGTATTATTACACTTGCCACCATGCATTAGGTTGTGTAATGGGTTTGGCTAGTTCAAGCTATACTTGACCTATATCTCACATACTAACTGTCCAGGATGCAGATGTTACTGCTACATATTTCATGGCTGCATTTATATTTCTTAATCTACATATCTGGATGTTTTCACATGACATTTTCACTTCTAATTGTACAGGACCCTGCATTTATTGAAGCACACTTACATTTCTGGGGAACATATTCGCATGCTACTCGTGTGCCAGATTTACTTATGCATGCCAGCCAGTAACTGACTGTTGAGAACTGTATATTTACTTCACAGCTACTAGCACTTCCATCACCCACTTTAGATGGGACTGCAGAACTCTGGGTTGCCAGCACTTTCTAACACATTACTATTTGTATAATGCAAGGGTACAACATTTCATACTAAGTGAAACAGACACACTCTGGGTTTTAGACCTTTATTAATGACATTACACACTTTTCCACAGGCTTACTCCTTTATTTGTTTTAACGGTATATATGGCAGACATGTTCATGACATATTATACCTTTATTAATAGGTTAGCACACTCTTTTTTCAGGCTCACTCACATATTATTCTATATGACAGTGCCTGCAGAGATATTATTCCAGACATTTGTTACCTTTCTTAATGGGTTACTACACTCTTTTTCCTGCCTCTCTAATGTTTTTATCTGACAGTACATGCAGAGGACTTATTCAGTCCATTTTATGGCTGTATTATTGGACTACAACACTTTCTTTCATGCTCTATCCCATATTTTATATAACAATACATGCAGAATAATCACTAACCTGCCTGGCGGTGCAGCCTTAGCAGCCTATCTTCATAGGCTTGCTGATTCGTAACATGGTCACCTGCAGCTGTAAAGTAAATGAAGGGATAGTGAGACATTCCTATCCATTATACATACTCCATTTTAAATCCTTACATACTGCATTCCATGGCTACATACTCAGTTGTGGAGCATCCCGCATCCCACGGGCCTCCTGTATCCACTGGTTCAGGTTTTCCTCCTTTCGTCTCTTCAGGTCCACATGGTGGTGACGGACCTGTTCACCAGTCCGGGGAACACCTGTGGCACTGGTGAGGTCACGAGCTAACCGGTTCCAAGCCTCTGCCTTGTACTTTGTCCCTTGGAACTGGCCCTGCAGGAGTCTTGCCTCATGACGGTAGACTAGGAGCCAAACCATGTATTTGGACTCCTCAGTGCCCCATCTCTGCACTCGGAAGCGCACTCCCTCTCCAACACCAGACATTCTGACCGCAGATGTGAGCTACAATCAGTTATAGCATGTATTTCCACCTGTGGGGATTAAATATGCCACATTTCCAGCACTTTTTTGTGACTGGCCGTTTTGTAAAATTCTTGGCTGACTGCAGACCTGCTTAGTAATGGTTAAATTGCCATTCCTAAGTTTATGTATGTTAATAGTGGCTGTTTCCCCTATGTTGTCATGGCTTAATACTGTCTAGACAGGCTAGGGGGTGTGGCTGCGTTTAAGCAACTTAGCTCTACGTTGCTCCCCTGTGCCCTACGGTGCCCTGGTTGGCACAGCGCGCATGTCCGCATAAACACATTGCGCTGGGTAAAGCATTTTTAAATTTTGGGCAACTCTATTGTACTGGGTAAAGCGCTATTATACTATGGGCAACTCTGTTTAGCTGGGTGAAGTGCTATTAAACTATGGGCAACTCTGTTTAGCTGGGTGAAGCACTATTAAACTATGACCAACTCTGTTTAGCTGGATGAAGCACTATTAAACTTTGGGCACCTCTATTTAGATGGGTTTAGTGCTATTAAACTATGGGCACCTGTGTTTAGCTGTGTAAAACATTGCTTAACGGCAGGCTATTATATATCTGGGTCTTTTAAAAATATATATTTTATTCGCTGATACATTGGCCATGTCACTGCTTTTAATAAAATTTGAATCATATCTGTCTGGTATTATTTCAAATACTGATTTAAAACATAAATAAGAAGGGGAGTGGTGGGACTCGAACCGTGAATGCCTTCTCTTTGTGCATATGCTCTACCATTACGCTATTGCTATTGGTATTAATTTGCATAAGTAGTTCTTATATGCTCTTCAGTGTCACAATTGCTAACTGAATGGGGAAAGAAATATCCCCTCTTACTGGGTAAATATGAAGTAAGCATGAGAGAAGATGGAGATGAACAAAAATTGTATGGCCGGGCATGTATTTTGACATACACGCCATATACAAATATTATTCAGGACATTCTGTGCCAACATTGGGACATAATTACTTCTTCAAATTTGGACAAAATTGTGGGACTCACACCAAAATATGTATATAAGACAGGATCCAATTTAAAAAGAATTTTGGAGAAAGCTAGCAACAACACAGATAATGAAGATAAACACAAAGGTACTAGGAAATGTGGAAGATGTAAACAGTGTAGTCACATTAATGAGGAAAGATACATACAACTAGAAGATATAAACCACACCCGTATCAAGACTAGGACAGGGAATTGCAACACTAGTCAGGTCATATATCTAGCCACATGTACCTCCTGCCCAGCGTACTATATTGGCAAAACTGAAAGACAATTAAAAAAACGTATTTATGAACATTTATACCATATACAGAAAAATGATACTAAAAACACCTTATACAGACATATAAGTGTCAATGGGGTCGAGCACCACTTTCATTTTGCCATTATAGACCAAGTCAAGAGTACCTTATTTGGAGGGAATTGGAAGATGCATTTGGCAGCCTTGGAGAGTAGGTGGCAGATTATATTAGATGCTACTAGAGCACCTGGACTGAATGAGTTTATTAGTATTAAACCTTTTTTGATACTTTCCCAATAGAACTAGGTTATTATCTGTACATTTACTCTCATATATTTTAGTAGTATTGTCCTTACACTGAGGCCTTTTACTATATGTGGACCAAGGTATTATTATTATTCCCTTATATATTTTATCAGTCATCCATTCAAGGACATATGATGAAGTATTTACATACTTTTATAGTGTTGTGCCATATTTATTATTTTAATGGATTTTTTCCATTTTTTAATATATTCTTATACTTTACACACACACATATTGTTTATGTTTTTTAGTAGGTACATAGTTCTTTATATACTATATTACATGAATGTATCCACTTACACTCTCTGTGGACACTTAGCCAAAGAACAAATTTGGAAAAGTGAGTAGTACATCTTTAAAAGTTTTGGCGGACTTTTTTAATTGAATGAGTAATCTAGACTATATATATTTGTATGTGAGTATTTGAAAATTGTTCTGAGGAAGACTGGGTTCCACCAGTTGAAAGCGCTAAACCTGTTTTTGTTGTGGAATAAAGGATTCACTTTTATCTTCTCGTGTACGAGCATTGTTTCCAGCTGGTATCCACCGGTCTACATCATTTTTATTATTTATTCTTAGTTGGTTGCAGTCTGCTTTTTTACAATTGCTAACTGTGGTTAAGCAATGGGCACACCCATGCAAACAAGCGCAAATACGGGCAGCTATATCGTGGATTTAAAAAAAATAAATATTTTTTTCCGTTTTATAACTGATGGGGATTTACAAGTGTCAGGGAGTGTGGTGTTGGGTGCAAGTACATTTGAGCGGACTCGCTCTTGTCTGTTGACATTATGCTTTTTAAAACCTTGCAGGGGCGTGGACTTTTAGACTGCTCGGCTGTCGGACACGCCCCCTGCTTGCCTACTCAGTCCATATAAGAGTTACGGATGAGTCAGCTTGCCCTCATGAATATTCATGGCACGCTGATGTCATACCATTCAACTGCAGCCTCCGAGTAAGACATATTAAGTCTTACATGGAGGTTTCATGAATCTGGCCCTTCCTCATTGCTATCTGCCTGTAGCTACTCCATCACCAGGTGTTAGAGGCTGTACAGTTGAATCTTTGTTAGCTTCTTTGCATGCATGAAAACAATGATCATTTACAGTGGCACTCAGCCCAAGTTCAGCTAACATCCTAGTCTTTGATGTCTGGCAGTCACTAACAGGGTTAGCTGGGAAGTCCAGATATGACTTGTAAAGCAGTCTGGTGAGGAATATAGCCAGCCGGCTGGCCAACTCAGCTCATGGCCACGTTTGCCTTTCAGCTGCTTATGCAACAGCTTAACAGGAATGATTAATAAATGTCAGTTCATGCAACTTTAAGTAAAATGTGGCTGGTCAAGCACTGTTTACAGAACCATTAGACAACAGTAAAGAAAACCTATTCATTTGAAAACCACCAGAGAAATACCTAACAATAAACAGTCAGTAGTAAAGTAATCTGTTGGCTAAAACTTCCAGTACATTTGTGCTATGACTTTGGAATTTTCAGTATGACAACATGGTTTTGCTACAAGTTTTATGTCAAGCCTTCTTGTTTAACCCCCCCACACACCATTTTACTTATGTGTGCTTATCCTAATTATAACCCAAAACTTACCCCTGCCCTTAAGCCTACCTTTGCATTTTATGTTTCTAAATCCATTTACAGCACTGCTGTACAAAACAAAAGGACAAAAAACACACAGAGCAAAAAAGATGCAGAACACTGACTCTAACCCCTTACCTAACCATTACTTTAAACCCTAATGTGTGAGCACTTTCATATTCAGACCAGCTGCTATAACATAATCTTGCACATCTTCACAAACCACGTTTTCATTCAAATATTAATTGTCCAGTATATTTCTGCTTATGTACACTATATAAAACTAAATTCAACTCTTTGTGATTTATACAAATGAATATTCACTCATTACTACATTTTCTCTTTCTGCTACATGGGTATTTTACCTTTTGAGTTGCTAAAAATTATATCTGTCTATCTATACCTATCTCTCTCTCTCTCTCTATATATATATATATATATATATATATATATATATATATATATATATATATATATACATTTCAATTATGAGATCACACAATGGTGATCAAAGTGTTTTAAAACTTCTGACCTAATATTTACCTCCTTTTCCTTTTTATTTCCAGTGCCCTCAGCAAAAGTTGTATTCTCTGTCCTGGCCTACCTCCAATAAACAATTGGCTGTCAGGCTGCCCTGCACTGTGAGACCCTGCGTCGGTGGAACACGAAAGTGCTTTCAGCTACACTAGTGCATGTTAGAGTTGTATTCAATCTGTCCTCTAAACTGAAGAGATTTTGCTATAGCCTTTTACTGTAAGCATGCACACTACTGGTTCCCCACCCCCCATTTTTTTTCTCTTCATATTGTACTCCTAGGTCAATTACTTAAAACTACTTTCTTTCTCTTGGAATAGGTTTACCTATGTACCTGCAGCCCATACTTCTATTGTTTTTCCCTATAGAAGTGGTGGTCCTTTTCACCACACTGTACTAGATTAGTAGCACAAAATTTCTAGTTATCTAGGAAATCGAAAGTGTGTGTGAATATCTTGCTGAACTGAGCACTTATTTTCATAGGTGGGTGAGTGGATATAAGATCACCACTTTTGAAGTGCTGGTAGACCTATTGGTGAAGGAACAAGCCCTTAGCACTTTGCCTGAGGACATGAGGATCTGGTTAGCTAGTAGACAATGCCTTACTGTATATGAGTTGGGGAAGAAGGGAGACCTATACCTAGCAAGTAGGGCATCACTGCACAGGAAAGGGACACCCAGTGCTGCTCATGGGGCTAAGAGAACCCATGGTGGGCAGTCCAGACTGCCCCAACAGAATCTGCCAATATCAGAGCAAGCCACTAGTCCAGGTACATGTCCAGGACCTAGGGTTAAATCTTTTAAATGCAACCAGTGGGGTCATGTAGCATATAGATGTCCATGGAGGCAAGGTGGGGAACAAAAGGTGGGAGAGCCAGTAAGTGGGAATGACAAAAGGCCAACTGTAGGTTGTCTTGAGACAACAAGGGTACCAAACTACCACAAGAGCCTGAACCAATAGAGCTACTGTGAGGACTCCCCAGAACTAACTTTTATGAATTTCTTCACTCAGAAAGCTCCCTCCCTGCCTCTAAATCTATCAAAGAATTACCTCCTGCAAAACATCAGCAGTTTCCCTGGATTTTGCCTGCTAGCCTGAGCCAATAGAGCTACTGTGAGAACTCCCCAGAACTAACTTTTATGAATTTCTTCACTCGGGAAGCTCCCTCCCTGCCTCTAAATCTATCAAAGGATTACCTCCTGCAAAACATCAACAGTTTCCCTGGATTTTGCCTGCTAGCCTGAGCCAATAGAGCTACTGTGAGGACTCCCCAGAACTAACTTTTATGAATTTCTTCACTCGGAAAGCTCCCTCCCTACCTCTAAATCTATCAAAGAATTACCTCCTGCAAAACATCAGCAGTTTCTCTGGATTTTGCCTGCTAGCCTGAACCAATAGAGCTACTGTGAGGACTCCCCAGAACTAACTTTTATGAATTTCTTCACTCGGGAAGCTCCCTCCCTGCCTCTAAATCTATCAAAGGATTATCTCCTGCAAAACATCAGCAGTTTCCCTGGGTTTTGCCTGCTAGCCTGAACCAATAGAGCTACTGTGAGGACTCCCCAGAACTAACTTTTATGAATGTATGTTGCCTTATAATACCTACTACACCTTATATGTCTGCCTTCCTGTGTGAGTGATTCAGCAGCCTACCGCAGACCAATAGTTACTCTCCCCCCTCCAGGTCTTCTATGTCCTAAATAATTTAATAGTGTCTTAGAACATTTCATAGTGCACCATTAATAAAACCTGCTCACCTTTCCTGCCTGCTATCTCCCTACTACCAGCAGGTGGCAGCACCTAACAACCTCAAGTCAGTTCAACATTACTCTCAGTAGGGCTTCATTTCTCTGAAACTGACTGAATATCTCAAATCCCAGCAACTACTCCCAAAAAGTCTGGTAATAATCTACCCCCCTGCAAAGCACAAACTACTTGAATTAGAACATCTATCTTTGTAAATTACTTCTCCCTTATATTTTCTTATCCACTTACCACTGCTTACCTTACTACTTAAACAGCAGTTACTGATACTTTTTTTCTGCTGTTGGTTCTCATTCTGCTCTACTCTCCTGGAATCTTTCCCCTCCCACCCAAATTTGTTTTTCTCCCCTCTCGAATCCCACCTACTTTTATCGTTTCCCATCTATCTCCTCAACTTTTACCCCCCTCCCCCTTTATCACATGCCCTCCACTGAGTTTATTTCTAGATGCCACGAACTGTGGCGCCATTTTTAAATCCCGGTCAAAAGCGACCATACTGCTCCTTCCCCTGAGCTGGCTCCCGCGGTAGTGCTACTGTTTATCCTCCCGGTAGGTTTTTAACAAAAGCTTAGCTTAACATATTGGCTTATTGGAACACAGAAATGTGCTACTGTATGTGTTTTTGAATGCTCCTAATGTCTTCATCTACTGAAATGTTCTGAGATATAGCTGTTTTGTTCCTATAACCTCAATATAGACTTGAGTCTATCTTGTTCCATGGCACCTAAATAGCGACCGCATTAACTTATCCACTGGCTGCTTTTTTTGGTGCCTCCTGGAGCTATTTCATTTTATCTTTCTCACATAAGTCTAGTAAGGTATTTTTGATATCTGCGCTTATGATAGTATACTGCTAGCTTCATTGTACGATAACCACCAGGTGTCGCAAAAGTTAAACAAATAAGCTTGCCTGTGCTCTCGCCCAAAAATAGATATAACATTATATGTGGAGTTTATAACATCATTTTACTGTAGTAGTTGGGTAATGGTGAATTACAGGATGACTACTGAAAGAAACGCCAACCAAAGGGCATCGCACATATAACATACTTCCAATTTCTCCTCGCTAAGTGGTAGTTTTTGTACTGTATGAGCCCTCATGTATGAGCTGCTCTTTTTGATACCTCCTGGAGCTATTTTCTTTTTTATCTTTCTCACATAAGTCTAGTAAGGTATATTTGAAAACTGCGCTTATTATAACATAACGCTAGCTTCAATATACGATAACCACCAAGCGTTGCAAAAGTTAAACAGATAAGCTTGCCTGTGCTCTCACCCAGAATTAGTTATAACATTGTATGTGGAGTTTATAACATCATTTTACTGTAGTTGTTGGGTAATGGTGAATTACAGGATGACTATTGAAAGAAATGCCAACCTAAGGGCATTGCACATATAACATACTTCCAAATTCTACTCGCTAAGTGGTAGTTTTTGTACTGTATGAGCCCTATAGTGGTTCCTTACCTTACAAAGCAAACATACATAGATAATATTAATGAACAGCAATGCATTCATTTAACCAAATTCACTAAATGGAGTAATGCTCTATTTCCACCCCATCCTGCCAGCCTATATTCTTTAACTACTGTACCTAAAGGTTACATTTAGAGCTCCACCAACAAACAGTGTCCGCAATCTGCTGAAATAGTGTATTTTTCTCCTTTTACTTTCTGCTGTACCATGCCATAGCGGATATCATAATACATCATTGAGAAAAGACCCTGCCTTATACAGACACCCTTTTAGATACTTTAAGATAGTGCTTAAAGCTCCGCTGGTACACATCAACGCTATTTTAATGTTTAGTCAACCTGGCATAATGTAATGAACTGTTTCTTTCTTTTTTTCCTGACAAGTTATGTTCTAATTTAAAGTGCTCCGCATTGCTATATTAGATGCTTTGTCTGCCTGAAATTTTTAGATTACTTGTTAGCTAGTTTTAAAGTTCTCCACATTGCTATTTTATGTGCTTTGTCTGCCTGAAATTGTTTTTAGATTACTTGTTAGCTACTTTTGTTACCCCCCTACTCATAAAGCAGGCTGGGGTACTGTGTTAGAATTGAATTTGTAGAGTGATTAAGCTTTTACAAACCTGTATCATACAATGCCTACCCTGCATTGTTCAATAACTATATACTACTTACTTCTACTAATTTCTCTTACACCACTCTCCCTATATTTTCACCCTTCTTCTATGTATATCCCTAGGTCTCTCTACTTACCTACTAAATAACCTGCATTCAATCCTTCTCTGCTGATTATTCCTCACTTGCACCTACCTTCTTACCTGTACCTTTTAAACTTCTATACAACCTAACCTAATGTGTCTCTCCTTTCATTTTACAGTTCTTCATTCGGGAAGCTTCCTCCCTGCCTCTAAATCTTTCAAAGGATTACCTCCTGCAAAACATCAGCAGTTTCCCTGGATTTTGCCTGCTAGCCTGAGCCAACAGAGCTACTGTGAGGACTCCCCAGAACTAACTTTTATGAATGTATGTTGCCTTATAATAATTAATGTAACTACCTACTACACCTTATATGTCTGCCTTCCTGTGTGAGTGATTCAGCAGCCTAGCGCAGACCAATAGTTACTCTCCCCCCTCCAGGTCTTCTATGTTCTAGATAATTTAATAGTGTCTTAGAACATTTCATAGTGCATCATTAATAAAACCTGCTCACCTTTTCTGCCTGCTATCTCCTTACTACCACCAGGTGGCAGCACCTAACAACCTCAAGTCATTTCAACATTACTCTCAGTAGGGGTTCATTTCTCTGACACTGACTGAATATCTCAAATCCCAGCAACTACTCTTAAAAAGGCTGATAAAAATCTACCCCTCCTGCAAAGCACAAACTACTTGAATTAGAACATTTATCTTTGTAAATTACATCTCCCTTATATTTTCTTATCCACTTACCACTGCTTACCTTACTACTTAAACAGCAGTTGCTGATACTTTTTTTCCTGCGGTTGGTTCTCTTTCTGCTTGATCCCACTCCTTTCGCCCTATGGGCTCACTCCGCTCCCCTACCCTACCCCCAAATTTCACCCACCCCCACTGCTCCTACTCTTATACCTCCTCACACCACACCCCCTCAATCACCTATACCAATCATAAACACCCTATACCAAACCCCTATCACTCCCATACACAAACCAATTCACACACACACACCTCACCCTCTCCCATATACACTCCACTCCTCACACACCCATACAACAATGCCTAGCTCCCCCTTACAAACTCTACTACTAACTACACTTCTATTATCCCTAACCCATATTACCCAAATTAACCTCCACATCAACACACACCTACCTCTAACCACACATACTACCACCTCAAGCATTCCATATACATCACACCCATATTCACACATCTCCCCAGAACTCTACTCCTCCAACCCATCCCATCTTTTCAAACACACCACACTCCCCACTCCACCAACACCTCACCCTACTCTAACTGCTTTATCTAAGAAAACCCTCCCCCAGCAAAATCATATTTCTCTATCCTCTCTACTCATCCTCAGTCAGCTCTTCCCCCATATCTCACTCTCTCTCTCTCAGGTGACATCCACCCTAACCCAGGTCCAAGCCCCAACATTACCCACCCTAATCCAAATTCAAATCCACACAAACTCAAGGCTATCTTCCTCGGGATCCTAAATGCACAAAGCCTCCATAATAAAATCCCCAACCTACATGCCTGGCTCTATCACAACCAGCCAGACATAACTGCAGTCTCTGAGACCTGGCTAAAACCCACCATCAGAGATGATGAAATCCTCCCCCCAGGCTATCATATCATACAGAACGATAGGCCTCATAGAAAAGGAGGTAGTGTAGATATTATCTACCCCTCCACTCTCACTTTTACTCCTCTGACCAACTCCATCCCGACTTTTGCCAATGCAGAATTGACCGTAGGTTACTTAAAACTTAACAACTACAAATCCATCTGCATCTTCTCCATCTACATTCCACCTGGAGACAATACCAAAACTCTAGAAGACATCCTCTCATGGTTTAGCTCAAACATCAAACATGAAATCTACATTCTAGGTGACATAAATATTAACTGGGCCCCCTTTCTCTTAGATACCCCAACTCAATCAATCAACCTCTACAATTTTACCCAACTAATAAACATCACAACCAGGCCAAATAAACAAGGTACCTCTGGTACCATCTTAGATTGGATATTAACAACCCACCCAAACAATATCTCCAAAGCCAGATTAATACCAAACCCGCCTAAGCGACCACTTACAAGACTTCATAGACTGCCTACCCTCTCACATAGAAAAACAACAAATATTCAAGCAATTCCTCTTCAACGATTTCCACCACTCCATCCCTGACACCTCAGTCATCCAATATGCTGATGACTCCACCATCATCTGCTCAGCCTCCTGCCCCTCCAAACTTCTACTTAATAGCCAAATAGCCTTCTCAAAAACAGAATCATGGATGCAGTCTCATCACCTAGCCCTAAATGCCAACAAAACAAAACTAATGATTTTCAATCCTACCAAAACCTCCCAATTCAAAAAGGACCAATTTACCATCAAAAGCCACAATAACTCCCCTCTAGAAATTGTTCCTAGTACCAAGCTACTTGGCATTACTATTTATGAAAACCTAAAATTCAATTCCCACATCCTCTCTTCAATAAAAAAAAACAACCAGAAAACTGGTCTCCTCTACAGACATAACTGCTACCCAACTCTCTCCTCCTGAAGTCAACTCCTCATTGGTCCGATCTGACCATAAGCTAATCACCCTTGATGTCCACATCCCACCCATACTCCCCATTAAGGAAACCATGGTAACAAATTTCTCCAAAGCCAACTTCATGCTTCTTAAGACAGAAGTGATGAACTTCATGACACCCATGCAGATGGACAATACAGTTACAACTGCTAAATCCTACACAAATGCACTCTATAAGCACTTACACGAGTGCATGGATCATGCTATCCCAAACAGAACCAAGACGCTATCCTCCAAAAAAGGAAGCCAATCTGGTGGTCCCCTGCCATAAACACACTGTACAACAGAAGGAAGAAACTGTTGCAAAAGTAAAATCCCATGAGTGGAGGAGCTCCCTGGACAGCCTCAGTAAGAATCTGAGATCCCTTATAAGATCCTCCAAAGCTAGCTACGAAAACAAAATCACCACTAATTCTAAGGACGACCACAAAGCATTCTATAGCTATGTCAGGAATCTTGATGGCAATATGCAGATCTGCTCTGAGTTACAGCACAACGGCATCAAAATTACAGAACCAACTGATATTGCCAACATCCTGGCAGATAGGTTCAGTGCTAACTTTACACCCCCTCCCCCTAAAGGGCCCATATCTAAACAGGAAGAATGCAGAGTCCCTGTAATCACAACTATGCAGGTAAAAGCTGCATTCTCTAAAGCCAAAAACACAGCATCCATGGGACTGGACAACATACCAGGCTGAGTTTTACATGAACTTCAGAACGAACTGGCTCCCCACTTAAGAACCATGTTCAATAATAGCCTCACATCAGGTGTTGTGTCCACTGAATGGCGCACAGCCACAGTTATCCCACTCCACAAAGGGGGAGCCACTAATGATCCTGGGAACTATCGACCTATTAGCCTGATAAGCCTGCAAGGCCATGGAACGTATCATCATGGAACTCATAAACAAAGACATTGGTAACCTCCAAACTCTAGATCCCACCCAGTTTGGGTTTGTGAAAGGCAGATCATGCCTCCTGAACCTGATCAACTTCTTTGAGGCAGTCACCAAAGCCATAGATGAGGGTAAGGTGGTTCACACAGACTATCTTGACCTCGCCAAGGCTTTCGACAACATCCCACATTATGGAATTATAGCTAAACTCACTAAACTAGGTATAAATCCCTACATCACAAGATGGGTTGCCAACTGGCTCAGTGACAGAACCCACACTGTAAATGTTGCAGACTTCAAAATCTGACGTCAAAGCAGTGACAAGTGGAGTACCACAGGGTTCCGTCCTGGGACCTCTCCTGTTTCGTATCTACTTCTCTGAAGTACAGGCTAACACAGAAGGCCTCTGGCTAATGAAGTTCGCAGATGACTGCAAACTAGAAGCCATAGACAAGTTCCCAAATGATGTGGACATCCTACAGAAGGGCCTCACTGAGACAGATGCCTGGTGTCAGAGCCATGGCCTCAAGCTCAGTGCCAAAAAGTACAGTGTCATCCCCTTTGGTAAAAACTCATTACCCATGAACTACCACATAGGCAGCAATCTACTGCTAGGCAGGAGGCAGGGCCACAAATTTTACCATATTAACATGATGAAACTTTACCATGATAGGGAGACCGTTGTGCTGAGTATTTGCAGTGGATTTCAGGAGGAGTCTGAGGGAGATCTGGTGACTGATCTCCTCAGTGAGGCTCAGAATGACACCTCATTGAAAGGGGTAGCAATGTCCCAGCAGCTATCTCCTACCCAGGAGCGAGAAATATGAGCAGTGTTACAAGAGTATGGGGACATGTTCACTGGGAAACCAGGATGAACCCACCTGGTGCAGCACCATGTGGATACAGGACCCCAAAAGCCTATTAGGCAGGCCCCTTATAGGGTGCCTGAGAGAGTCAAACAGACTGTGAGGGAAAAGATACACGAAATGTTGGAACTAGGGGTAATTCAGGAGTCCAGCAGTCCCTGAGCCTCCCCATTGGTGCTGGTACCAAAGAAGGATGGCAGCACCAGGTTCTGTGTGGACTACAGGAAATTAAATAGTCACATAGAATCAGATGCTTACCCCATGCCTAGGACAGATGAAGCCCTAGAGCAGCTGGGTGGGGCTAAGTAACTTATCACCATCAATCTTACCAAGGATTACTGTCAGGTACTCTTGACTCCCAGTGCTAGAGAGGGGTCAGCCTTTGTGACTCCTTTTGGCTTGTATGAGTTCACAAAGATGTTGTTTGGGATGAAAAATGCCCCAGCTACTTTACAGAGGCTGGTAGATCATATCCTACCAGGAGCAGGAGATTTTGCCATTGCTTACCTAGATGATATTCCCATCTACAGCCATTCCTGGCAAGAGCACCTTCAGCATGTCAGGGAGGTGTTGGGTAGACTACAGAGTGCAGGGTTGACCATTAATCCAAGCAAATGTCAGGTGGGTATGGCAGAGGTCTAATACCTAGGACATAGAGTGGGGAGTGTTAAGATCACGCCAGAACCTGGCAAAGTAGAAGTCATTCAGGCATGGCCTGCACCTGTTACCAAAACACAGGTGAGGGCATTTTTAGGGACAGTAGGGTACTACAGAAAGGTTCTCCCCAGTTATAATACCATAGTTGCTTCCTTCACAGACCTGACAAGGAAAAACAGGCCAAATAAGGTAGTGTGGACCCCAGCATGTGAGCAGGTATTCCAGAACCTTAAAGGAGTTTTGGGAGGACCCCCTGTGTTAGCCAGTACAGATTACGGCAAAGAATTTGTTGTGCAAGTGGATGCTTCAAACCATGGGGTGGAGTCTGTACTTGGCCAGATTTCTTCAGAGGAAGAAGAGCACTCATTGGTTTATCTCAGTTGTAGGCTCAAACCCAGGGAGGAATGCTATGCAGCTGTAGAAAAGGAATGTATAGCCATAGTGCCAGCACTGCAGAAACTTCAACCTTATCTGTATGGAAGGAAATTCACTGTAGTTACAGACCACAATCCCTTAACATGGCTACATCGAGCCAGCCAGAAAATGCCAAGTTGCTAAGGTGGAGCCTAGGATTGCAAGCAGATGATATGTCAATGCAGCACCGCAGTGGGGTTAGCAATGCTAACAGAGATGGGCTCTCAAGACAGAGAAATGGATAAGGTATTCACAAATAGACTCAACCCTCTCAAGCAACGTTTATCAAGAGTCACTTGAAAAACTAGCTTGAGTTCTCATGGGGGGCAGAAATGTGAAGACTGCCAGCCCAGCTAGCTAGAATTTTGTAAATAATTCTATGTCACTGTAAATATTAATATGATCCATAGACTTGTCTACAAATATAAGTAACCTGCATGTTATGTGCTGAGCTTCAAAAATGTAACCACAGGGCACCCTGCTGGAAAAGAGCAGAAATGTATATGGACTATATGCCTGTGCAAATGTATGTTTTCATTGTAGAAATTGGGACATACAGCGTAAACTTGCAAACTTTGAGAAAATAAGTCAAGAGTTGTATGATTGTGTTTACCACAGCTCAAAGAAAGAATGTCTACAGCTAGAGTGTTTTTCTATTGTCTTGAGACAGAGATAATTACTAGATTTCACATGTAAAGTGTTTTTGTGTTGCTCTGTGGCTTCCTAGCAGCTGTACATCTGAGAGATAAAAGCATTTTTCACAGACACGTGTTAAATTTTAAGTTCCTATTGAGGTGAAAAGAATGATGTAATATGAGATAATGCAGCAGAACTGTTTGTTAGTAACTTAAGAATTATCTCAGAGAGAAAGTGAGTGCATTTTGTATTTGTCTCTGGTCCTGTAAACATCTCAACAGCACTTGCCTTGCTCTGTAAGTAAGACTTAGATCATAGTCTCTCTCTTAGAGATAGAGAGGAATATAGCAAGATTAGTCTAGATATTTTCTGTATTTATGTGAGACTGTCCTGCAATGTTGTTTTAAAATATCTCCTGTGATTCTGAACTCTGTTGACACTGTATTGAGTTATTGAGTATTATCTTGTTCTTTTATTATTTATCATTAAATATATTTAAATCTATTAATTGTGTCTGGTTTTGTTTAGAGATATTTAAGCTCTTAGCGTACATTCATGTGTTTGGTAACACTGTACAGGCCAGTCTTAAATAGCCTTAGTCTTGAACACACTTAGCATTTATATAATAGTACATTACACAGAAGAACTGGTCACCTTTTCGTAAGATCCTTATAGTAGCTAATAAGTAAGGGTGGTTGGTGGCAGCTGGTACTACCTTATAGTCTGGGCAGAAGGGGGCATAGCTAGTGAACCTGTGCCAGCCTTCCCCAGGAGTGTCAGGAATGCCCCTCTCTTTCCAAATCTCTAACACCCTACAAAACTGGACGCACCCTGAGATCCAAAGGCCAAAACCACCTACATGTACACAAACCCCTACACCCACCTGGCCAACTATTGCTATCCCACACCATAGCCAAACTATGGAATGCTCTCCCCACACCACTACATAACATATCAAATCATAACAACTACAAATCCATGCTTCTCTCCCATCTCGCCTCCAAATGGGAATGTCCTTCACATGCTCCCACATAAAACACCCACACCACTAACTACACTCCTAAATCATTTTTCTTTGCAAAATTTAACAATATGGCATAGGTCTTTCTATTTTACATCTTTCCAAATTATTCTTTATATTATACATTCTTATTATTATACATCTTTCCTATTTCTTTTGCATGCCACCCTCTAGCCTGCCTTCCACATATTCTCAAACTGACACCCTCTTAATTGCTAAGCAGTGTATATATTAATGTAAAACTGTTATTTCCTGTACATAATAATTTTGACATAAGATACTCACATTATCTATTACTAATGTGGCAACTTTCTGTATTTTTGCCTTTTCCAAGATTTCCAAAACTCTGTACTTATATTTTGTAATGTTGCAAATGTTTGTATTTTAAAAATGTTATATATTTGTAATGTTCCAAATCTCTGATTTTATACTATGTATCGGAGCTTTTCTCCTCGGGTCTCCACTGAAAATGGGCCACAAGCCCAGCTGGACTAACCCGGTTAACAAACAATAACAAATAATATAAATAAATAAGAGATTATATCCTATCTTAGTGAATAGTAAAGAGACCATTGCTAAGAGAGATACAGCCTCTGACATAAACATTGTGAAGCCCGCAATGGTTACAGAGGAGCACTACTTGCCTGGGCAGTCTACTCCAGTCAGAGCTTTAGGAGGGACCCCATTCCAAATACCTTTGGCTAGAGTTCACCTTGACTGGGAGGGAGGAAAAGGAAGCCAGCAAGTAGGTGTGTTTGAGGATATCCCTGGAGATGTCCTGATATGGAAAGATTTTGATAATGCAATACCAAGTGCAACTAACTCTGGGCAAAACTGTAATCCAAATTGTAGCTTGCCACAGATCCCCCCACCATGCCCCAGGATTCCCACTCCTCTTTTCTTGATGTACTGAAAAATATTAGGGTTCAACCAAACACCCTAATAATGGGCGACTTTAACTACCTCACCATTAACTGGGAAAACTACTCGTGTACCAACTTCTTAGCTCAACACTTGATGGAATTCATAAACTCCAATGCCCTGGATCAACATATTCACACCCCCACCAGGGGAAAGAATGTCCTAGACCTAGTCATTACCAACATGAGTGACCGGTGTTCCACACCTGAAGTCAAATCCTTGTTGGTCCAATCCGACCATAAGCTAATCACCCTTGATATCCACATCCCACCCCTACCCCCCATTAAGGAAACCATGGTAACAAATTTATCCAAAGCCAGCTTCATGCTTCTTAAGACAGAAGTGGTGAACTTCATGACACCCATGCAGATGGACAATACAGTTACAACTGCTGAATCCTACACAAATGCACTCTATAAGCACTTATACGAGTGCATGAATCGTGCTATCCCAAACAGAACTCAGACGCTATCCTTCAAAAAAAGGAAGCCAATCTGGTGGTCCCCTGCCATAAACACACTGTACAGCAAAAGGAAGAAACTGTTGCAAAAGTAAAATCCCATGAGTGGAGGAGCTCCCTGGTCAGCCTCAGTAAGAAGCTGAGATCCCTTATAAGATCCTCCAAAGCTAGCTACGAAAACAAAATCACCACTAATTCTAAGGACAACCACAAAGCATTCTATAGCTATGTCAGGAATCTTGATGGCAATACGCAGATCTGCTCTGAGTTACAGCACAACGGCGTGAAAATTACAGAACCAACCGATATTGCCAACATCCTAGCAGATAGGTTCAGTGCTAACTTTACACCCCCACCCCCTAAAGGGCCCATATCTAAACAGGAAGAATGCAGAGTCCCTGTAATCACAACTATGCAGGTAAAAGCTGCATTCTCTAAAGCCAAAAACACAGCATCCATGGGACTGGACAGCATCCCAGGCTGAGTTTTACATGAACTTCAGAACGAACTGGCTCCCCACTTAAACACCATGTTCAGTAATAGCCTCGCATCAGGCTTTGTGCCCATAGAATGGCGCACAGCCACAGTTATCAAACTCTACAAAGGGGGAGCCACCACTGATCCTGGGAACTATCGACCTATTACCCTGATGAGCCTCGTCTGCAAGGTCATGGAATGTATCATCATGGAACTCATAAACAAAGACATTGGTAACCTCCAAACTCTAGATCCCACCCAGTTCGGGTTTGTGAAAGGCAGATCATGCCTCCTGAACCTGATCAACTTCTTTGAGGCAGTCACCAAAGCCATAGATGAGGGTAAGGTGGTTCACACAGCCTATCTTGACCTCACCAATGTTTTCGACACCATCCCCCATTATGGAATTATAGCTAAACTCACTAAACTAGGCATAAATCCCTACGTCACAAGATGGGTTGCCAACTGGCTCACTGACAGAACAGACACTGTAAACGTTGCAGACTTCAAAATCTGATGTGAAAGCAGTGCCAAGTGGACTATCACAGGGTTCCGTCCTGGGACCTCTCCTGTTTGGTATCTACTTCTCTGAAGTACAGGCTAACACAGAAGGCCTCTGGCTAATGAAGTTTGCAGATGACTGCAAACTAGGAGCCATAGACAAGTCCCCAAATGATGTGGACATCCTACAGAAGGGCCTTACTGAGACAGATGCCTGGTGTCAGAGCCATGGCCTCAAGCTAAGTGCCAAAAAGTACAGTGTCATCCCCTTTAGTAAAAACTCTGTACCCATGAACTACCACATAGGCAGCAATCTACTTAACACCGAATGTATGATAAGAGACCTTGGGACCCAGGTGGACAGTAGTCTCTCCTTTGATAGTCACATCACTACAGTAGTCATGAAGTCCTTCTACATGGCACACCTCATCATAAAAGGGGTCTCATCCAGGAAAAAAAGAGGTCATTGTTCCCGTCTACTCAACACTCATTAGACCTATTATAGAGTAAAATGTCCCTTTTGGAATGTACTTCACAAGACATCTGCAGCAACTGGAAAGGCCACAGAAGTACCTCACAAAGAGGATTGCTGGCCTCAAACAAATGCCCTACACTGACCACCTCAAAAAGCTCCAGATTTACTCCATAGCATATTGCCTACTCTGAGGTGATCTCTGCCTAACATATAAAGTTATGTCAAACCCAGAGCGGTTGGACATGCTACACCTAAAGAAATCCCAATCCCTCCAAGCTACATGTTCTAGGGACGTAAACCTTGTCATCACAATAAACAGGACAGGCTGGAGTGATAGATTCCTGTCCCAGAGACTTCCCATACTCTGGAACAGGCTACCCATCTATGTCAATCAAAGTTCTTCATTAGCACTCTTCAAGAAAAATCTTGATGAGTGGATGGGAAATAGGAAATACACCCCGGGGATCACTTATGTGTCTTTGCTCGACAGTGGCGCAAGAAAATAACTTTCTTGAGTGGTGTAAGCCAGGGAACCTTGTTGGCTTGGCTTACGTAGGCCCTTGGGCCGATAGCCTAGTACCTACCTATGAACCTTGTGTTCATGCAGTTACACACAGTCAGGCTTGGAGACAAGCATGTGGGTCTGGTAGCCTGGGGAGAGTCAGAACGACCACACACTTGCAGGCAGGACTGGTGAGGTGGTTACATCAGGGAGGGAGCTACTCTGTAGCAGTGAGACTGAAGGTGAGCCACAGCTGCTTGTGGGTACTGATGTTCCCTTGGACAGAGTGACTGCAAGGGCAGAGGTGAGTAGTAGTACCCAGGCTGACAGTGAGGCACTGCTGTCAGAGGATACCAGACTTCCTGGGGAAGGGGAGCTGGGAAGGGTTACAAAGTGAGAGTTGAGACAGGCTCAGCTCTCACACCCTACATTACAAGCCCTGAGAGAGGTAGCTAGTGAAGCACCTGATTCTCAAGGGAAGGGGGAATCTGTATACTGGGACAAAGGGTTAGTGTACAGAGAGTGGACCTCTGAGGGAGGGCTAGAGGGTGAAAGAACACAACAGTTGGTAGTGCCCAGAGCCTACCATCTGGTAATTCTAGCCATAGCCCATGATATTCCCTTTGCAGGTCATATGAGCATAAAACATACAAAGCGACAAATCATGTAGATCTTCTATTGGCCTGAGATTTCCAGAGATGTAACAGGGTACTGCAGGACCTGTGAGCAGTGCAAAAGGTAGGCAAGGCAGGAGACAATGTGAAAGCCCCTCTGATGCCTTTGCCTGTGATTGAGGAGCCATTTCAGAGGATAGCTACAGATATTGTGGGACCTAGGAGTACCCCAAATTCCACAGGGAAAAAGTATATCCTAGTGGTAGTAGATTACGCTACCAGATACCCTGAGGCAGTGGCTCTGTCTTTCATTCAAGCAGAGAAGGTGGCAAATGCTTTGTTACAGATTCTCAGAAGGGAAGGTTTCCAGGTGAAATACTGACTGACAGAGGTGCCAATTTCAAGTCAGACCTGCCGGCTTGTCTGAGGAAGTACTGTGGGATGAAGCACCTAAAGACAACCCTCTGCCATCCCCAGACTAATGGTCTTGTTGAGAGGTTAAACTTTACATTCAAAACCATGCTACGGGCATTTGCAGACCAGTTTAAGAAGGACTGGGACAAATATTTGCCCCATCTGTTGTTTCCTTAAATAGAGGTTCTCCAGAAGTCCAGAGGTTTTTCACCATTTGAGTTGTTGTATAAGCATAGGGTGGGGGACCTCTAGATTTAATTTGAAATGAGTGGGGTGTGTGTGTGTGAATTCCACAAGGAGTCTGTTCTGACCTATGTTTTAAACCTCAAGACAAGGCTTGGGGAACTCATGGGCTTTGCCCAGGGGAACCTAGCAGAAGTTCAACAGCAGAAAAAGGTCTGTTATGACAGGAATGCTATAGCTAGAGAGTATGCTGTAGGGCAGCAGGTAATGGTTCTCATTTATGTCAGACACAACAAGCCGCAGGTAGCTTGGGAGGGACCCTACAAGGTGGTAAGGAAGGTCAGTGATGTTAACTACATGGTAGAACTGCTAGGCAGGAGGCAGGGCCACAAATTTTACCATATTAACATGATGAAACCTTACCATGATAGGGAGACCCTTGTGCTGAGTATTTGCAGTGGATTGTAGGAGGAGTCTGAGGGAGATCTGGTGACTGATCTCCTCAGTGAGGCTCAGAATGACACCTCATTGAAACGGGTAGCAATGTCCCAGCAGCTATCTCCTACCCAGGAGCGAGAAATATGAGCAGTGTTACAGGAGTATGGGGACATGTTCACTGGGAAACCAGGATGCACCCACCTGGTGCAGCACCATGTGGATACAGGACCCCAAAAGCCTATTAGGAAGGCCCCTTATAGGGTGCCTGAGAGGGTCAAACAGACTCTGAGGGAAGAGATACAAGAAATGTTGGAACTAGGGGTAATTCAGGAGTCCAGCAGTCCCTGAGCCTCCCCATTGGTGCTGGTACCAAAGAAGGATGGCAGCACCAGGTTCTGTGTGGACTACAGGAAATTAAATAGTCACATATAATCAGATGCATACCCCATGCCTAGGACAGATGAAGCCCTAGAGCAGCTGGGTGGGGCTAAGTATCTTATCACCATCAATCTTACCAAGGGTTACTGGCAGGTACTCTTGACTCCCAGTGCTAGAGAGAGGTCAGCCTTTGTGACTCCGTTTGGCTTGTATGAGTTCACAAAGATGTCATTTGGGATGAAAAATGCCCCAGCAACTTTACAGAGGCTGGTAGATCATATCCTACTAGGAGCAGGAGATTTTGCCCTTGCTTACCTAGATGATATTCCCATCTACAGCCATTCCTGGCAAGAGCACCTTCAGCATGTCAGGGAGGTATTGGTTAGACTACAGAGTGCAGGGTTGACCATTAAGCTGAGCAAATGTCAGGCGGGTATGGCAGAGGTCTCCTACCTAGGACATAGAGTGGGGAGTGGTAAGATCAGGCCAGAACCTGGCAATGTAGAAGTCATTCAGGCATGGCTTGCACCTGTTACCAAAACACAGGAGAAGGCATTTTAAGGGACAGTAGGGTACTACAGAAATTTTTTCCCCAGTTAAGGTATCATAGTTGCTTCCTTCATAGACCTGACAAGCAAAAACAGGCCAGATAAGGTAGTGTCGACCCCAGCATGTGAGCAGGTATTCCAGAACCTTAAAGTAGCTTTGGGAGGACCCCCTGTGTTAGCCAGTCCAGATTACAGCAAAGAATTTGTTGTGCAAGTGGATGCTTCAAACCATGGGGTGGAGTCTGTACTTAGCCAGATTTCTTCAGAGGGAGAAGAGCACCAATTGGTTTATCTCAGCTGTAGGCTCAATCCCAGGGAGGAATGCTATGCAGCTGTAGAAAAGGAATGTATAGCAATAGTGCCGGCACTGCAGAAACTTCAACCTTACCTGTATGGAAGGAAATTCACTGTAGTTACAGACCACAATACCTTAACATGGCTACATCGAGCCAGCCAGCAAAATGCCGAGTTGCTAAGGTGGAGCCTAGGATTGCAAGCATATGATATGTCAATGCAGCACCGCAGTGGGGTTAGCAATGCTAACACAGATGGGCTCTCAAGACAGGGAATTGGGTAAGGTATTCACAAATAGACTCAACCCTCTCAAGCAAAGTTTCTCAAGAGTCATTTGAAAAACTAGCTTCAGATTTCATGGGGGGCAAAAATGTGAAGACTGACAGCCCAGCTAGCTAGAATTTTGTAAATAATTCTATGTCACTGTAAACATTAATATGATCCATAGACTTGTCTACAAATATAAGTAACCTGCATGTTATGTGCTGAGCTTCAAAACTGTAACCACAGAGCACCCTGCTGGAAAAGAGCAGAAATGTATATGGACTATATGCCTGTGCAAATGTATGTTTTCATTGTAGAAATTGGGACATACAGCACTAACTTGCAAACTTTGAGAAAATAAGTCAAGAGTTTTATGATTGTGTTTACCACAGCTCAAAGAAAGAATGTCTACAGCTAGAGTTTCTTTCTATTATCTTGCGACAGAGATAATTACTAGGTTTCACATGTAAAGTGTTGTTGTGTTGCTCTGTGGCTTCCTAGCAGCTGTACATCTGAGATATAAAAGCATTTTTCACAGACACATGTTAAATTTTAAGTTCCTATTGAGGTGAAAAGAATGATGTAATATGAGATAACGCAGCAGAAATGTTTGTTAGTAACTTAAGAATTATCTCAGAGAGAAAGTCAGTGCATTTTGTATTTGTCTCTGGTCCTGTAAACATCTCACCAGCACTTGCCTTGCTCTGTAAGTAAGACTTAGATCATAGTCTCTGTCTTAGAGATAGAGAGAAATATAGCAAGATTAGTCTAGATATTTTCTGTATTTATGTGAGACTGTCCTGCAATGTTGTTTTAAAATATCTCCTGTGATTCTGAACTCTGTTGACACTGTATTGAGTTATTGAGTATTATCGTGTTCTTTTATTATTTATCATTAAATATATTTAAAAGTTTTAATTGTGTCTGGTTTTGTTTAGAGATATTTAAGCTCTTAGTGTACTTGCATGTGTTTGGTAACACTGTACAGGCCAGTCTTAAATAGCCTTAGTCTTGAACACACTTACCATTTAGATAATAGTACATTACACAGTAGAACTGGTCACCTTTTGGTAAGATCCTTATAGTAGCTAATAAGTAAGGGTGGTTGGTGGCAGCTGGTACTACCTTATAGTCTGGGCAGAAGGGGGCATAGCTAGTGAACCTGTGACAGCCTTCCCCAGGAGTGTCTGTGTGGTTGTATATAAATTAAATCTCAAAGTGTGTTTATGTGTGTGTGTGTGTGTGTATATGTGTGTGTGTGTGTGTGTGTGTGTGTGTGTGTGTGTGTGTGTGTGTGTGTGTGTGTGTGTGTGTGTGTGTGTGTGTTTCAGCTACTTGGTCAGGGACACAAAGTACTAGTTGGATAGAGAGAGTGCTGGAGGTTTTGCATTGACCACTTGGCTGAGATCTTAACCCTATAGCTGTGCCAGTAGGCAGTCTTATTGGGGATCAGGAGAAAGAGGGAGAAACAAGCCCAGACTGACTGTGATCTCTGTGTGCTCTTAAGGGAAATTGTACTTTACTGTGTGTGTACTTGTCATCCTCCCAATCTGGATGCCCCTCACTGGTGTTAGTGGTAATTATTGAGACTCCTTGATTACTGGGCCAGTGCAGGGTGTCACATAGCTAACCCTCCTGTACCCCACCTCCACACTAGCCAATAGACTTCCCTCTCCTTTACTCATACCCCACATCACCATTAATTGCAACACTGACTCCCCACCCCTCCTGAGCCTTATGTGCTTTTAACTCTTTCAGTCACTCACTTTAGAAAACTACTTCAGTTAATTCTTGATTTCTTCTACTAACCTTAAATCAATTCTTACCCTTTAATTATTTCTTAGCTGAAACTAAATCATGGCTATACCTTTCAAAACTCTATTTCTCTTCCTCAAGGATAAGTACTGGGTGCACTCCTCTTTAACTTATTCATCAACAATTTCCACCACTCCATCCCTGACGCCTCAGTCATCCAATATGCTGATGACTCCACCATCATCTGTTCAGCCTCCTGCCCCTCCAAACTTCTACTTAATACCCAAATAGCCTTCTCTGAAACAGAATCATGGATGCAGTCTCATCACCTAGCCCTAAATGCCAACAAAACAAAACTAATGATTTTCACTCCTACCAAAACCTCCCAATTCAAAAAGGACCAATTTACCATCAAAAGCCACAATAACTCCCCTCTAAAAATCATTCCTAGTACCAAGCTACTTGGCATTACTATTGATGAAAACCTAAAATTCAGTTCCCACATCCTCTCTGCAATCAAACCAAACAACCAGAAAATTGGTCTCCGCTACAGACATAACTGCTACCCAACTCTCTCCTCCCATCAAACCCTTGCAACAACCTTTGTTCTCCCCTCTCTCTTGTACAGTGCTCCCTATTCTCCAACCTACAGCTTGGCCTCCGTTACAAACCCGAAACTTGTTACAATATAATCTGCAAATTTACAACCAATTCTAAGAACTCCTCCCATCACTGCCACTCCCTTCACATCCTGAACGGGCTTGAACTCCACAACCACCTAAAATAGCTACAACTTACCACAAACCCACAAACTCATCTTTAAACTGACAGAATGCCCCTCTCTTTCCAAATCTCTAACACCCTACACAACTGGACGCACCCTGAGATCCAAAGGCCAAAACCACCCACATGTACACAAACCACTACACCCACCTGGCCAACTATTGCTATCCCACACCATAGCCAAACTATGGAACGCTGTCCCCACACCACTACGACAACTACAAATCCATGCTTCTCTCCCATCTTGCCTCCAAATGGGAATGTCCTTCACATGCTCCCACCTAAAACACCCACACCACTAACTACACTCCTAAATCATTTTTCTTTGCAAAATTTAACAATATGTCATAGGTCTTTCTATTTTACATATTTCCAAATTATTCTTTATATTATACATTCTTATTATTATACATCTTTCCTATTTCTTTTGCATGCCACCCTCTAGCCTGCCTTACACATATTCTCAAACTGACACCCTCTTAATTGCTAAGCAGTGTATATATTAATGTAAAACTGTTATTTCCTGTACATAATAATTTTGACATAAGATACTCACATTATCTATTACTAATGTGGCAACTTTCTGTATTTTTGCCTTTTCCAAGTTTTCCAAAACTCTGTACTTATATTTTGTAATGTTGCAAATGTTTGTATTTAAAAAAATTTATATATTTGTAATGTTCCAAATCTCTGATTTTATACTATGTATTGGAGCTTTTCTCCTCGGGTCTCCACTGAAAATGGGCCACAAGCCCAGCTGGACTAACCCGGCTAACAAACAATAATAAATAAAATAAATAAATAAGAGATTATATCCTATCTTAGTGAATAGTAAAGAGACCATTGCTAAGAGAGACAGCCTCTGACATAACCATTGTGAAGCCTGCAATGGTTACAGAGGAGCACTACTTGCCTGGGCAGTCTACTCCAGTCAGAGCTTTAGGAGGGACCCCATTCCAAATACCTTTGGCTAGAGTTCACCTTGACTGGGAGGGAGGAAAAGGAAGCCAGCAAGTAGGTGTGTTCGAGGACATCCCTGGAGATGTCCTGATACGGAAAGATTTTGATAATGCAATACCAAGTGCAACTAATTCTGGGCAAAACTGAAATCCAAATTATAGCTTGCTGCAGATCCCCCCACCATGCCTCAGGATTCTCACTCCTCTTTTCTTGATGTACTGAAAAATATTAGGGTTCAACCAAACACCCTAATAATGGGCGACTTCAACTACCCCACCATTAAATGGGAAAACTACTCGTGTACCAACTTGTTAGCTCAACACTTTCTGGAATTCATAAACTCCAATGACCTGGATCAACATATCCACACCCCCACCAGGGGAAAGAACATGCTAGACCTAGTTATTACCAACATGAGTGACCGGTGTTCCAGACCTGAAGTCAACTCTTCATTGGTCCGATCCGACCATAAGCTAATCACCCTTGATATCCACATCCCACCCCTACCCTCCATTAAGGAAACCATGGCAACAGATTTCTCCAAAGCCAACTTCATGCTTCTTAAGACAGAAGTGGTGAACTTCATGACACCCATGCAGATGGACAATAAAGTTACAACTGCTGAATCCTACACAAATGCACTCTATAATCACTTACACGAGTGCATAGATCGTGCTATCCCAAACAGAACCAAGATGCTATCCTTCAAAAAAAGGAATCCAATCTGGTGGTCCCCTGCCATAAACACACTGTACAACAGAAGGAAGAAACTGTTGCAAAAGTAAAATCCCATGAGTGGAGGAGCTCCCTGGTCAGCCTCAGTAAGAAGCTGAGATCCCTTATAAGATCCTCCAAAGCTAGCTACGAAAACAAAATCACCACCAATTCTAAGGACAATCACAAAGCATTCTTTAGCTATGTCAGGAATCTTGATGGCAATATGCAGATCTGCTCTGAGTTACAGCACAAAGGCACCAAAATTACAGAACCAACTGATATTGCCAACATCCTGGCAGATAGGTTCAGTGCTAACTTTAGACCCCCACCCCCTAAAGGGCCCATATCTAAACAGGAAGAATGCAGAGTCCTTGTAATCACAACTATGCAGGTAAAAGCTGCATTCTCTAAAGCCAAAATCACAGCATCCATGGGACTGGACAGCATCCCAGGCTGAGTTTTACATGAACTTCAGAACGAACTGGCTCCCCACTTAAACACCATGTTCAATAATAGCCTCGCATCAGGCTTTGTGCCCACTGAATGGCACACAGCCACAATTATCCCACTCCACAAAGGGGGAGCCACCACTGATCCTGGGAACTATTGACCTATTAGCCTGATGAGCCTGGTCTGCAAGGTCATGGAACGTATCATCATGGAACTCATAAAGAAAGACATTGGTAACCTCCAAACTCTGGATCCCACTCAGTTCGGGTTTGTGAAAGGCAGACCATGCTTCCTGAACCTGATCAACTTCTTTGAGGCAGTCACCAAAGCCATAGATGAGGGTAAGGTGGTTCACACAGCCCATCTTGACCTCGCCAAGGCTTTCAACACCATCCCCATTATGGAATTATAACTAAACTCACTAAACTAGGTATAAATCCCTACATCACAAGATGAGTTGCCAACTGGCTCACTGACAGAACCCACACTGTAAATGTTGCAGACTTCAAAATCTGACGTCAAAGCAGTGACAAGTGGAGTACCACAGGGTTCCGTCCTGGGACCTCTCCTGTTTGGTATCTACTTCTCTGAAGTACAGGCTAACACAGAAGGCCTCTGGCTAATGAAGTTTGCAGATGACTGCAAACTAGGAGCCATAGACAAGTCCCCAAATGATGTGGACATCCTACAGAAGGGCCTCACTGAGACAGATGCCTGGTGTCAGAGCCATGGCCTCAAGCTCAGTGCCAAAAAGTACAGTGTCATCCCCTTTGGTAAAAACTCTGTACCCATGAACTACCACATAGGCAGCAATCTACTTAACACCAAATGTGTGATAAGAGACCTTGGGACCCAGGTGGACAGTAGTCTCTCCTTTGATAGTCACATCGCTACAGTAGTCTTGAACTCCTTCTACATGGCACACCTCATCATAAATAGGGTCTCATCCAGGAAAAAAAGAGGTCATTGTTCCCGTCTACTCAACACTCATTAGACCTATTATAGAGTAAAATGCCCCTTTTGGAATGTACTTCACAAGACATCTGCAGCAACTGGAAAGGCCACAGAAGTACCTCACAAAGAGGATTGCTGGCCTCAAACAAATGCCTTACACTGACCACCTCAAAAAGCTCCAGATTTACTCCATAGCATATCGCCTACTCCGAGGTCTCTGCCTAATATATAAAGTTATGTCAATCCCAGAGCTGTTGGACATGCTACACATAAAGAAATCCCAATCCCTCCAAGCTACATGCTCTAGGGATCTAAACCTTGTCACCACAATAAACAGGACAAGCTGGAGTGATATATTCCTGTCCCAGAGACTTCCCATACTCTGGAACAGGCTACCCATCTATGTCAATCAAAGTTCTTCATTAGCACTCTTCAAGAAAAATCTTGATGAGTGGATGGGAAATTCGAAATACACCCCGGGATCACTTATGTGTCTTTGCTCGACAGTGGCACAGGAAAATAACTTTCTTGAGTGGTGTAAGCCAGGGAACCTTGTTGGCTAGGCTTACGTAGGTCCTTGTGCTGATAGCCTAGTACGTACATATGAACCATGTGTTCATTCAGTTACACGCAGTTAGGCTTGGAGACAAGCATGTGGGTCTGGTAGCCTGGGGAGAGTCAGGCAGACCACACACTTGCAGGCAGGACTGGTGAGGTGGTTACATCAGCGAGGGAGCTACCCTGTAGCAGTGAGACTGAAGGTGAGCCACAGCTGCTTGTGGGTACTGATGTTCCCTTGGACAGAGTGACTGCAAGGGCAGAGGTGAGTAGTAGTACCCAGGCTGACAGTGAGGCACTGCTGTCAGAGGATACCAGACTTCCTGTGGAAGGGGAGCTGGGAAGGGTTACAAAGTGAGAGTTGAGACAGGCTCAGCTCTCACACCCTACATTACAAGCCCTGAGAGAGGTAGCTAGTGAAGCACCTGATTCTCAAGGAAAGGGGGAATTGGTATACTGGGACAAAGGGTTAGTGTAGAGAGAGTGGACCTCTGAGGGAGGGCTAGAGGGTGAAAGAACACAACAGTTGGTAGTGCCCAGAGCCTACCATCTGGTACTTCTAGCCATAGCCCATGATATTCCCTTTGCAGGTCATATGAACATAAAACATACAAAGAGACAAATCATGTAGAACTTCTATTGGCCTGAGATTTCCAGAGATGTAACAGGGTACTGCAGGACCTGTGAGCAGTGCAAAAGGTAGGCAAGGCAGGAGACAATGTGAAAGCCCCTTTGATGCCTTTGCCTGTGATTGAGGAGCCATTTCAGAGAACAGCTACAGATATTGTGGGACCTCGGAGTTCCCCAAGTTCCACAGGGAAAAAGTATATCCTAGTGGTAGTAGATTACGCTACCAAATACCCTGAGGCAGTGGCTCTGTCTTTCATTCAAGCAGAGAAGGTGGCAAATGCTTTGTTACAGATTCTCAGCAGGGAAGGTTTCCAGGAGAAATACTGACTGACAGAAGTGCCAATTTTAAGTCAGACCTGCCGGCTTCTCTGAGGAAGTACTGTGGGATGAAGCACCTAAAGACAACCCTCTGCCATCCCCAGACTAATGGTCTTGTTGAGAGGTTAAACTTTACACTCAAGCCATGCTACGGGCATTTGCAGACCAGTTTAAGAAGGACTGGGACAAATATTTGCCCCATCTGTTGTTTCTTTAAACAGAGGTTCTCCAGATGTCCACAGGTTTTTCATCCTTTGAGTTGTTGTATAAACATAGGGTGGAGGACCTCTAGATTTAATTTGAGATGAGTGGGTGTGTGTGTGTGTGTGTGTGTGTGAATCCCACAAGGAGTCTGTTCTGACCTATGTTTTAAACTTCAAGACAAGGCTTGGTGAACTCATGGGCTTTGCCCAGGGGAACCTAGCAGAAGTTCAACAGCAGAAAAAGGTCTGTTATGACAGGAATGCTATAGCTAGAGAGTATGCTGTAGGGCAGCAGGTAATGGTTCTCATTTATGTCAGACACAACAAGCCGCAGGTAGCTTGAGAGGGACCTTACAAGGTGGTAAGGAAGGTCAGTGATGTTAACTACATGGAAGAACTGCTAGGCAGGAGGCAGGGCCACAAATTATACCATATTAACATGATGAAAGCTTACCATGATAGGGAGACCCTTGTGCTGAGTATTTGCAGTGGATTGCAGGAGGAGTCTGTGGGAGATCTGGTGACTGATCTCCTCAGTGAGGTTCAGAATGACACCTCATTGAAAGGGGTAGCAATGTCCCAGCAGCTATCTCCTACCCCAGGAGCGAGAAATATGAGCAGTGTTACAGGAGTATGGGGACATGTTCACTGGGAAACCAGGATGCACCCACCTGGTGCAGCACCATGTGGATACAGGACCCCAAAAGCCTATTAGGCAGGCCCCTTATAGGGTGCCTGAGAGAGTCAAACAGACTGTGAGGGAAGAGATACAAGAAATGTTGGAACTAGGGGTAATTCAGGAGTCCAGCAGTCCCTGAGCCTCCCCATTGGTGCTGGTACCAAAGAAGGATGGCAGCACCAGGTTCTGTGTGGACTACAGGAAATTAAATAGTCACATATAATCAGATGCTTACCCCATGCCTAGGACAGATGAAGCCCTAGAGCAGCTGGGTGGGGCTAAGTATCTTATCACCATCAATCTTACCAAGGGTTACTGGCAGGTACTCTTGACTCCCAGTGCTAGAGAGAGGTCAGCCTTTGTGACTCCGTTTGGCTTGTATGAGTTCACAAAGATGTCATTTGGGATGAAAAATGCCCCAGCAACTTTACAGAGGCTGGTAGATCATATCCTACCAGGAGCAGGAGATTTTGCCCTTGCTTACCTAGATGATATTCCCACCTACAGCCATTCCTGGCAAGAGCACCTTCAGCATGTCGGGGAGGTATTGGGTAGACTACAGAGTGCAGGGTTGACCATTAAGCCTAGCAAATGTCAGGTGGGTATGGCAGAGGTCTCCTACCTAAGACATAGAGTGGGGAATGGTAAGATCAGGCCAGAACCTTGCAAAGTAGAAGTCATTCAGGCATGGCCTGCACCTGTTACCAAAACACAGGAGAAGGCATTTTAAGGGACAGTAGGGTACTACAGAAAAATGTTCCCCAGTTATAGTATCATAGTTGCTTCCTTCACAGACCTGACAAGAAAAAACAGGCCAGATAAGGTAGTGTGGACCCCAGCATGTGAGCAGGTATTCCAGAACCTTAAAGGAGCTTTGGGAGGACCCCCTGTGTTAGTCAGTCCAGATTACAGCAAAGAATTTGTTGTGGAAGTGGATGCTTCAAACCATGGGGTGGAGTCTGTACTTAGCCAGATTTCTTCAGAGGGAGAAGAGCACCAATTGGTTTATCTCAGTTGTAGGCTCAATCCCAGGGAGGAATGCTATGCAGCTGTAGAAAAGGAATGTATAGCCATAGTGCCGGCACTGCAGAAACTTCAACCTTATCTGTATGGAAGGAAATTCACTGTAGTTACAGACCACAATCCCTTAACATGGCTACATCAAGCCAGCCAGCAAAATGCCAAGTTGCTAAGGTGGAGCCTTGGATTGCAAGCATATGATATGTCAATGCAGCACCGCAGTGGGGTTAGCAATGCTAAAACAGATGGGCTCTCAAGACAGGGAGTTGGGTAAGGTATTCACAAATAGACTCAACCCTCTCAAGCAACGTTTCTCAAGAGTCACTTGAAAAACTAGCTTGAGATCTCATGGGGGGCAGAAATGTGAAGACTGACAGCCCAGCTAGTTAGAATTTTGTAAATAATTCTATGTCACTGTAAATATTAATATGATCCATAGACTTGTCTACAAATATAAGTAACCTGCATGTTATGTGCTGAGCTTCAAAAATGTAACCAAAGAGCACCCTGCTGGAAAAGAGCAGAAATGTATATGGGCTATATGCCTGTGCAAATGTATGTTTTCATTGTAGAAATTGGGACATACAGCATTAACTTGCAAACTTTGAGAAAATAAGTCAAGAGTTTTATGATTGTGTTTACCACAGCTCAAAGAAAGAATGTCTACAGCTAGAGTTTCTTTCTATTGTCTTGAGACAGAGATAATTACTAGGTTTCACATGTAAAGTGTTTTTGTGTTCCTCTGTGGCTTCCTAGCAGCTGTACATCTGAGAGATAAAAGCATTTTTCACAGACACATGTTAAATTTTAAGTTCCTATTGAGGTGAAAAGAATGATGTAATATGAGATAACGCAGCAGAAATGTTTGTTAGTAACTTAAGAATTATCTCAGAGAGAAAGTCAGTGCATTTTGTATTTGTCTCTGGTCCTGTAAACATCTCACCAGCACTTGCCTTGCTCTGTAAGTAAGACTTAGATCATAGTTTCTCTCTTAGAGATAGAGAGGAATATAGCAAGATTAGTCTAGATATTTTCTGTATTTATGTGAGACTGTCCTGCAATGTTGTTTTAAAATATCTCCTGTGATTCTGAACTCTGTTGACACTGTATTGAGTTATTGAGTATTATCATGTTCTTTTATTATTTATCATTAAATATATTTAAACCTTTTAATTGTGTCTGGTTTTGTTTAGAGATATTTAAGCTCTTAGCGTACTTGCATGTGTTTGGTAACACTGTACAGGCCAGTCTTAAATAGCCTTAGTCTTGAACACACTTACCATTTAGATAATAGTACATTACACAGTAGAACTGGTCACCTTTTGGTAAGATCCTTATAGTAGCTAATAAGTAAGGGTGGTTGGTGGCAGCTGGTACTACCTTATAGTCTGGGCAGAAGGGGGCATAGCTAGTGAACCAGTACCAGCCTTCCCCAGGAGTGTCTGTGTGGTTGTATATGAATTAAATCTCAAAGTGTGTGTGTGTGTGTGTGTGTGTGTGTGTGTGTGTGTGTGTGTGTGTGTGTGTGTGTGTGTGTGTGTGTGTGTGTGTTTTAGCTACTTGGGCAGGGACACAAAGTACTGGTTGGACAGAGAGAGTGCTGGAGGTTTTGCATTGACCACTTGGCTGAGATCTTAACCCTATAGCTGTGCCAGTAGGCAGTCTTATTGGGGATCAGGAGAAAGAGGGAGAAACAAGCCCAGACTGACTGTGATCTCTGTGTGCTCTTAAGGGAAATTGTACTTTACTGTGTGTGTACTTGTCATCTTCCCAATCTGCATGCCCCTCACTGGTGTTAATGGTAATTATTGAGACTCCTTGATTACTGGGCCAGTGCAGGGTGTCACATAGCTAACCTTCCTTTGCCCCACCTCCACACTAGCCAATAGACATCCCTCTCCTTTACTCATACCCCACATCACCATTAATTGCAACACTGACTCCCCACCCCTCCTGAGCCTTATGTGCTTTTAACTCTTTCAGTCACTCACTTTGGAAAACTACTTCAGTTAATTCTTGATTTCCTCTACTAACCTTAAATCAATTCTTACCCTTTAATTATTTCTGAGCTGAAACTAAATCATGGCTATACCTTTCAAAACTCTATTTCTCTTCCTCATGGTACTGGGCCCACTCCTCTTTAACTTATTCATCAACAATTTCCACCACTCCATCCCTGACGCCTCAGTCATCCAATATGCTGATGACTCCACCATCATCTGTTCAGCCTCCTGCCCCTCCAAACTTCTACTTAATACCCAAATAGCCTTCTCTGAAACAGAATCATGGATGCAGTCTCCTCACCTAGCCCTAAATGCCAACAAAACAAAACTAATGATTTTCACTCCTACCAAAGCCTCCCAATTCAAAAAGGACCAATTTACCATCAAAAGCCACAATAACTCCCCTCTAGAAATCATTCCTAGTACCAAGCTACTTGGCATTACTATTGATGAAAACCTAAAATTCAATTCCCACATCCTCTCTGCAATAAAAAAAAAAAAACAGAAAATTGTTCTCCGCTACAGACATAACTGCTGCCCAACTCTCTCCTCCCGTCAAACCCTTGCAACAACCTTCATTCTCCCCTCTCTCTTGTACAGTGCTCCCTATTCTCCAACCTACAACTTGGCCTCCATTACAAACCCGAAACTTGTTACAATATAATCTGCAAATTTACAACCAATTCTAAGAACTCCTCCCATCACTGCCACTCCCTTCACATCCTGAACGGGCTCGAACTCCACAACCACCTAAAATAGCTACAACTTACCAAAAACCCACAAACTCATCTTTAAACTGACAGAATGCCCCTCTCTTTCCAAATCTCTAACACCCTACACAACTGGACGCACCCTGAGATCCAAAGGCCAAAACCACCTACATGTACACAAACCCCTACACCCACCTGGTCAACTATTGCTATCCCACACCATAGCCAAACTATGGAACGCTGTCCCCACACCACTACGTAACATATCAAACCATAACAACTACAAATCCATGCTTCTCTCCCATCTCGCCTCCAAATGGGAATGTCCTTCAAATGCTCCCACCTAAAACACCCACACCATTAACTACACTCCTAAATCATTTTTCTTTGCAAAATTTAACAATATGTCATAGGTCTTTCTATTTTACATCTTTCCAAATTATTCTTTATATTATACATTCTTATTATTATACATCTTTCCTATTTCTTTTGCATGCCACCCGCTAGCCTGCCTTACACATATTCTCAAACTGACACCCTCTTAATTGCTAAGCAGTGTATATATTAATGTAAAACTGTTATTTCCTGTACATAATAATTTTGACATAAGATACTCACATTATCTATTACTAATGTGGCAACTTTCTGTATTTTTGCCTTTTCCAAGTTTTCCAAAACTCTGTACTTATATTTTGTAATGTTGCAAATGTTTGTATTTAAAAAATTGTATATATTTGTAATGTTCCAAATCTCTGATTTTATACTATGTATTGGAGCTTTTCTCCTCGGGTCTCCACTGAAAATGAGCCACAAGCCCAGCTGGACTAACCCGGCTAACAAACAATAATAAATAAAATAAATAAATAAGAGATTATATCCTATCTTAGTGAATAGTAAAGAGACCATTGCTAAGAGAGACAGCCTCTGACATAACCATTGTGAAGCCTGCAATGGTTACAGAGGAGCACTACTTGCCTGTTAAGTCTACTCCAGTCAGAGCTTTAGGAGGGACCCCATTCCAAATACCTTTGGCTAGTGTTCACCTTGACTGGGAGGGAGGAAAAGGAAGCCAGCAAGTAGGTGTGTTCGAGGACATCCCTGGAGATGTCCTGATACGGAAAGATTTTGATAATGCAATACCAAGTGCAACTAACTCTGGGCAAAACTGTAATCCAAATTGTAGCTTGCTACAGATCCCCCCACCATGCCCCAGGATTCTCACTCCTCTTTTCTTGATGTACTGAAAAATATTAGGGTTCAACCAAACACCCTAATAATGGGTGACTTCAACTACCCCACCATTAACTGGGAAAACTACTCGTGTACTAACTGCTTAGCTCAACACTTTCTGGAATTCATAAACTCCAATGCCCTGGATCAACATATCCACACCCCCACCAGGGGAAAGAATATCCTAGAGCTAGTTATTACCAACGAGTGACCGGTGTTCCACACCTGAAGTCAACACTTCATTGGTCCGATCCGACCATAAGCTAATCACCCTTGGTATCTACATCCCACCCCTACCCTCCATTAAGGAAACCATGGCAACAAATTTCTCCAAAGCCAACTTCATGCTTCTTAAGACAGAAGTGGTGAACTTCATGACACCCATGCAGATGGACAATAAAGTTACAACTGCTGAATCCTACACAAATGCACTCTATAATCACTTACATGAGTGCATAGATCGTGCTATCCCAAACAGAACCAAGACGATATCCTTCAAAAAAAGGAAGCCAATCTGGTGGTCCCCTGCCATAAACACACTGTACAACAGAAGGAAGAAACTGTTGCAAAAGTAAAATCCCATGAGTGGAGGAGCTCCCTGGTCAGCCTCAGTAAGAAGCTGAGATCCCTTATAAGATCCTCCAAAGCTAGCTACGAAAACAAAATCACCACCAATTCTAAGGACAACCACAAAGCATTCTATAGCTATGTCAGGAATCTTGATGGCAATAAGCAGATCTGCTCTTAGTTACAGCACAACGGCGTGAAAATTACAGAACCAACTGATATTGCCAACATCCTGGCAGATAAGTTTAGTGCTAACTTTACACCCCCACCACCTAAAGGGCCCATATCTAAACAGGAAGAATGCAGAGTCCCCGTAATCACAACTATGCAGGTAAAAGCTGCATTCTCTAAAGCCAAAATCACAGCATCCATGGGACTGGACAGCATCCCAGGCTGCGTTTTACATGAACTTCAGAACGAACTGGCTCCATAGCCTCGCATCAGGCTTTGTGCCCACTGAATGGCGCACAGCCACAGTTATCCCACTCCACAAAGGGGGAGCCACCACTGATCCTGGGAATTATCGACCTATTAGCCTGATGAGCCTAGTCTGCAAGGTCATGGAACGTATCATCATGGAACTCATAAAGAAAGACATTGGTAACCTCCAAACTCTGGATCCCACCCAGTTCGGGTTTGTGAAAGGCAGATCATGCTTCCTGAACCTGATCAACTTCTTTGAGGCAGTCACCAAAGCCATAGATGAGGGTAAGGTGGTTCACACAGCCTATCTTGACCTCGCCAAGGCTTTCGACACCATCCCCCATTATGGAATTATAGCTAAACTCACTAAACTAGGTATAAATCCCTACGTCACAAGATGAGTTGCCAACTGGCTCACTGACAGAAACCACACTGTAAATGTTGCAGACTTCAAAATCTGACGTCAAAGCAGTGACAAGTGGAGTACCACAGGGTTCCGTCCTGGGACCTCTCGTGTTTGGTATCTACTTCTCTGAAGTACAGGCTAACACAGAAGGCCTCTGGCTAATGAAGTTTGCAGATGACTGCAAACTAGGAGCCATAGACAAGTCCCCAAATGATGTGGACATCCTACAGAAGGGCCTCACTGAGACAGATGCCTGGTGTCAGAGCCATGGCCTCAAGCTCAGTGCCAAAAAGTACAGTGTCATCCCCTTTGGTAAAAACTCTGTACCCATGAACTACCACATAGGCAGCAATCTACTTAACACCGAATGTGTGATAAGAGACCTTGGGACCCAGGTGGACAGTAGTCTCTCCTTTGATAGTCACATCGCTACAGTAGTCATGAAGTCCTTCTACATGGCACACCTCATCATAAAAGGGGTCTCATCCAGGAAAAAAAGAGGTCATTGTTCCCGTCTACTCAACACTCATTAGACCTATTATAGAGTAAAATGCCCCTTTTGGAATGTACTTCACAAGACATCTGCAGCAACTGGAAAGGCCACAGAAGTACCTCACAAAGAGGATTGCTGGCCTCAAACAAATGCCTTACACTGACCACCTCAAAAAGCTCCAGATTTATTCCATAGCATATCACCTACTCCGAGGTCTCTGCCTAATATATAAAGTTATGTCAATCCCAGAGCTGTTGGACATGCTACACCTAAAGAAATCCCAATCCCTCCAAGCTACATGCTCTAGGGATCTAAACCTTGTCACCACAATAAACAGGACAAGCTGGAGTGATATATTCCTGTCCCAGAGACTTCCCATACTCTGGAACAGGCTACCCATCTATGTCAATCAAAGTTCTTCATTAGCACTCTTCAAGAAAAATCTTGATGAGTGGATGGGAAATACACCCCGGGATCACTTATGTGTCTTTGCTCGACAGTGGCACAGGAAAATAACTTTCTTGAGTGGTGTAAGCCAGGGAACATTGTTGGCTAGGCTTACGTAGGTCCTTGGGCTGATAGCCTAGTACCTACATATGAACCATGTGTTCATGCAGTTACACGCACTCAGGCTTGGAGACAAGCATGTGGGTCTGGTAGCCTGGGGAGAGTCAGACAGACCACACACTTGCAGGCAGGACTGGTGAGGTGGTTACATCAGGGAGGGAGCTACCCTGTAGCAGTGAGACTGAAGGTGAGCCACAGCTGCTTGTGGGTACTGATGTTCCCTTGGACAGAGTGACTGCAAGGGCAGAGGTGAGTAGTAGTACCCAGGCTGACAGTGAGGCACTGCTGTCAGAGGATACCAGACTTCCTGTGGAAGGGGAGCTGGGAAGGGTTACAAAGTGAGAGTTGAGACAGGCTCAGCTCTCACACCCTACATTACAAGCCCTGAGAGAGGTAGCTAGTGAAGCACCTGATTCTCAAGGGAAGGGGGAATCGGTATACTGGGACAAAGGGTTAGTGTACAGAGAGTGGACCTCTGAGGGAGGGCTAGAGGGTGAAAGAACACAACAGTTGGTAGTGCCCAGAGCCTACCATCTGGTACTTCTAGCCATAGCCCATGATATTCCCTTTGCAGGTCATATGAACATAAAACATACAAAGAGACAAATCATGTAGAACTTCTATTGGCCTGAGATTTCCAGAGATGTAACAGGGGGGTACTGCAGGACCTGTGAGCAGTGCAAAAGGTAGGCAAGGCAGGAGACAAGGTGAAAGCCCCTTTGATGCCTTTGCCTGTGATTGAGGAGCCATTTCAGAGAATAGCTACAGATATTGTGGGACCTCGGAGTACCCCAAGTTCCACAGGGAAAAAGTATATCCTAGTGGTAGTAGATTAAGCTACCAAATACCCTGAGGCAGTGGCTCTGTCTTTCATTCAAGCAGAGAAGGTGGCAAATGCTTTGTTACAGATTCTCAGCAGGGAAGGTTTCCAGGAGAAATACTGACTGACAGAAGTGCCAATTTTAAGTCAGTCCTGCCAGCTTGTCTGAGGAAGTACTGTGGGATGAAGCACCTAAAGACAACCCTCTGCCATCCCCAGACTAATGGTCTTGTTGGGAGGTTAAACTTTACACTCAAGACCATGCTACGGGCATTTGCAGACCAGTTTAAGAAGGACTGGGACAAATATCTGCCCCATCTGTTGTTTCTTTAAACAGAGGTTCTCCAGAAGTCCACAGGTTTTTCACCATTTGAGTTGTTGTATAAGCATAGGGTGGAGGACCTCTAGATTTAATTTGAGATGATTGGGGGTGTGTGTGTGTGTGAATCCCACAAGGAGTCTGTTCTGACCTATGTTTTAAACCTCAAGACAAGGCTTGGGGAACTCATGGGCTTTGCCCAGGGGAACCTAGCAGAAGTTCAACAGCAGAAAAAGGTCTGTTATGACAGGAATGCTATAGCTAGAGAGTATGCTGTAGGGCAGCAGGTAATGGTTCTCATTTATGTCAGACACAACAAGCCGCAGGTAGCTTGGGAGGGACCCTACAAGGTGGTAAGGAAGGTCAGTGATGTTAACTACATGGTAGAACTGCTAGGCAGGAGGCAGGGCCACAAATTTTACCATATTAACATGATGAAACCTTACCATGATAGGGAGACCCTTGTGCTGAGTATTTGCAGTGGATTGCAGGAGGAGTCTGCGGGAGATCCGGTGACTGATCTCCTCAGTGAGGCTCAGAATGACACCTCATTGAAAGGGGTAGCAATGTCCCAGCAGCTATCTCCTACCCAGGAGCGAGAAATATGAGCAGTGTTACAGGAGTATGGGGACATGTTCACTGGGAAACCAGGATGCACCCACCTGGTGCAGCACCATGTGGATATAGGACCCTAAAAGCCTATTAGGCAGGCCCCTTATAGGGTGCCTGAGAGAGTTAAACAGACTGTGAGGGAAGAGATACAAGAAATGTTGGAACTAGGGGTAATTCAGGAGTCCAGCAGTCCCTGAGCCTCCCCATTGGTGCTGGTACCAAAGAAGGATGGCAGCACCAGGTTCTGTGTGGACTACAGGAAATTAAATACTCACATATAATCAGATGCTTACCCCATGCCTAGGACAGATGAAGCCCTAGAGCAGCTGGGTTGGGCTAAGTATCTTATCACCATCAATCTTACCAAGGGTTACTGGCAGGTACTCTTGACTCCCAGTGCTAGAGAGAGGTCAGCCTTTGTGACTCCGTTTGGCTTGTATGAGTTCACAAAGATGTCATTTGGGATGAAAAATGCCCCAGCAACTTTACAGAGGCTGGTAGATCATATCCTACCAGGAGCAGGAGATTTTGCCCTTGCTTACCTAGATGATATTCCCACCTACAGCCATTCCTGGCAAGAGCACCTTCAGCATGTCAGGGAGGTATTGGGTAGACTACAGAGTGCAGGGTTGACCATTAAGTCGAGCAAATGTAAAGTGGGTATGGCAGAGGTCTCCTACCTAGGACATAGAGTGGGGAGTGGTAAGATCAGGCCAGAACCTGGCAAAGTAGAAGTCATTCAGGCATGGCCTGCACCTGTTACCAAAACACAGGAGAAGGCATTTTAAGGGACAGTAGGGTACTACAGAAAAATGTTCCCCAGTTTTAGTATCATAGTTGCTTCCTTCACAGACCTGACAAGGAAAAACAGGCCAGATAAGGTAGTGTGGACGCATGTGAGCACGTATTCAAGAACCTTAAAGGAGCTTTGGGAGGACCCCCTGTGTTAGCCAGTCCAGATTACAGCAAAGAATTTGTTGTGGAAGTGGATGCTTCAAACCATGGGGTGGAGTCTGTACTTAGCCAGATTTCTTCAGAGGGAGAAGAGCACCAATTGGCTTATCTCAGTTGTAGGCTCAATCCCAGGGAGGAATGCTATGCAGCTGTAGAAAAGGAATGTATAGCCATAGTGCCGGCACTGCAGAAACTTCAACCTTATCTGTATGGAAGGAAATTCACTGTAGTTACAGACCACAATCCATTAACATGGCTACATCGAGCCAGCCAGCAAAATGCCAAGTTGCTAAGGTGGAGCCTAGGATTGCAAGCATATAATATGTCAATGCAGCACCGCAGTGGGGTTAGCAATGCTAAAACAGATGGGCTCTCAAGACAGGGAGTTGGGTAAGGTATTCACAAATAGACTCAACCCTCTCAAGCAACGTTTCTCAAGAGTCACTTGAAAAACTAGCTTGAGATCTCATGGGGGGCAGAAATGTGAAGACTGACAGCCCAGCTAGTTAGAATTTTGTAAATAATTCTATGTCACTGTAAATATTAATATGATCCATAGACTTGTCTACAAATATAAGTAACCTGCATGTTATGTGCTGAGCTTCAAAAATGTAACCACAGAGCACCCTGCTGGAAAAGAGCAGAAATGTATATGGACTATATGCCTGTGCAAATGTATGTTTTCATTGTAGAAATTGGGACATACAGTGTTAACTTGCAAACTTTGAGAAAATAAGTCAAGAGTTTTATGATTGTGTTTACCACAGCTCAAAGAAAGAATGTCTACAGCTAGAGTTTCTTTCTATTGTCTTGAGACAGAGATAATTACTAGGTTTCACATGTAAAGTGTTTTTGTGTTCCTCTGTGGCTTCCTAGCAGCTGTACATCTGAGAGATAAAAGCATTTTTCACAGACACATGTTAAATTTTAAGTTCCTATTGAGGTGAAAAGAATGATGTAATATGAGATAATGCAGCAGAAATGTTTGTTAGTAACTTAAGAATGATCTCAGAGAGAAAGTCAGTGCATTTTGTATTTGTCTCTGGTCCTGTAAACATCTCACCAGCACTTGCCTTGCTCTGTAAGTAAGACTTAGATCATAGTCTCTCTCTTAGAGATAGAGAGGAATATAGCAAGATTAGTCTAGATATTTTCTGTATTTATGTGAGACTGTCCTGCAATGTTGTTTTAAAATATCTCCTGTGATTCTGAACTCTGTTGACACTGTATTGAGTTATTGAGTATTATCATGTTCTTTTATTATTTATCATTAAATATATTTAAACCTTTTAATTGTGTCTGGTTTTCTTTAGAGATATTTAAGCTCTTAGCGTACTTGCATGTGTTTGGTAACACTGTACAGGCCAGTCTTAAAGAGCCTTAGTCTTGAACACACTTACCATTTAGATAATAGTACATTACACAGTAGAACTGGTCACCTTTTGGAAAGATCCTTATAGTAGCTAATAAGTAAGGGTGGTTGGTGGCAGCTGGTACTACCTTATAGTCTGGGCATAAGGGGGCATAGCTAGTGAACCTGTGCCAGCCTTCCCCAGGAGTGTCTGTGTGGTTGTATATAAATTAAATCTCAAAGTGTGTGTGTGTGTGTGTGTGTGTGTGTGTGTGTGTGTGTGTGTGTGTGTGTGTGTGTGTGTGTGTGTGTGTGTGTGTATGTGTGTGTTTCAGATACTTGGGCAGGGACACAAAGTACTGTTTGGACATAGAGAGTGCTGGAGGTTTTGCATTGACCACTTGGCCGAGATCTTAACCCTATAGCTGTACCAGTAGGCAGTCTTACTGGGGATCAGGAGAAAGAGGGAGAAACAAGCCCAGACTGACTGTGATCTCTGTGTGCTCTTAAGGGAAATTGTACTTTACTTTGTGTGCACTTGTCATCCTCCCAATCTGCATGCCCCTCACTGGTGTTAGTGGTAATTATTGAGACTCCTTGATTACTGGGCCAGTGCAGGGTGTCACATAGCTAACCCTCCTTTGCCCCACCTCCACACTAGCCAATAGACATCCCTCTCCTTTACTCATACCCCACATCACCATTAATTGCAACACTGACTCCCCACCCCTCCTGAGCCTTATGTGCTTTTAACTCTTTCAGTCACTCACTTTAGAAAACTACTTCAGTTAATTCTTGACTTCTTCTACTAACCTTAAATCAATTCTTACCCTTTAATTATTTCTGAGCTGAAACTAAATCATGGCTATACCTTTCAAAACTCTATTTCTCTTCCTCAAGGATCAGTACTGGGCCCACTCCTCTTTAACTTATTCATCAACAATTTCCACCACTCCATCCCTGACGCCTCAGTCATCCAATATGCTGATGACTCCACCATCATCTGTTCAGCCTCCTGCCCCTCCAAACTTCTACTTAATACCCAAATAGCCTTCTCTGAAACAGAATCATGGATGCAGTCTCATCACCTAGCCCTAAATGCCAACAAAACAAAACTAATGATTTTCACTCCTACCAAAACCTCCCAAATCAAAAAGGACCAATTTACCATCAAAAGCCACAATAACTCCCCTCTAGAAATCATTCCTAGTACCAAGCTACTTGGCATTACTATTGATGAAAACCTAAAATTCAATTCCCACATCCTCTCTGCAATCAAAAAAAACAACCAGAAAATTGGTCTCCGCTATAGACATAACTGCTACCCAACTCTCTCCTCCTGTCAAACCCTTGCAACAACCTTCATTCTCCCCTCTCTCTTGTACAGTGCTCCCTATTCTCCAACCTACAACTTGGCCTCTGTTACAAACCCGAAACTTGTTACAATATAATCTGCAAATTTACAACCAATTCTAAGAACTCCTCCCATCACTGCCACTCCCTTCACATCCTGAATGGGCTTGAACTCCACAACCACCTAAAATAGCTACAACTTACCACAAACCCACAAACTCATCTTTAAACTGAGAGAATGCCCCTTTCTTTCCAAATCTCTAACACCCTACACAACTGGACGCACCCTGAGATCCAAAGGCCAAAACCACCTACATGTACACAAACCCCTACACCCACCTGGCCAACTATTGCTATCCCACACCATAGCCAAACTATGGAACGCTGTCCCCACACCACTACGTAACATATCAAACCATAACAACTACAAATCCATGCTTCTCTCCCATCTCGCCTCCAAATGGGAATGTCCTTCACATGCTCCCACCTAAAACACCCACACCACTAACTACACTCCTAAATCATTTTTCTTTGCAAAATTTAACAATATGTCATAGGTCTTTCTATTTTACATCTTTCCAAATTATTCTTTATATTATACATTCTTATTATTATACATCTTTCCTATTTCTTTTGCATGCCACCCTCTAGCCTGCCTTACACATATTCTCAAACGGACACCCTCTTAATTGCTAAGCAGTGTATATATTAATGTAAAACTGTTATTTCCTGTACATAATAATTTTGACATAAGATACTCACATTATCTATTACAAATGTGGCAACTTTCTGTATTTTTGCCTTTTCCAAGTTTTCCAAAACTCTGTACTTATATTTTGTAATGTTGCAAATGTTTGTATTTAAAAAAATTTTATATATTTGTAATGTTCCAAATCTCTGATTTTATACTATGTATTGGAGCTTTTCTCCTCGGGTCTCCACTGAAAATGGGCCACAAGCCAGCTGGACTAACCCGGCTAACAAACAATAATAAATAAAATAAATAAATAAGAGATTATGTCCTATCTTAGTGAATAGTAAAGAGACCATTGCTAAGAGAGACAGCCTCTGACATAACCATTGTGAAGCCTGCAATGGTTACAGAGGAGCACTACTTGCCTGGGCAGTCTACACCAGTCAGAGCTTTAGGAGGGACCCCATTCCAAATACCTTTGGCTAGAGTTCACCTTGACTGGGAGGGAGGAAAAGGAAGCCAGCAAGTAGGTGTGTTCGAGGACATTCCTGGAGATGTCCTGATACGGAAAGATTTTGATAATGCAATACCAAGTGCAACTAACTCTGGGCAAAACTGTAATCCAAATTGTAGCTTGCTACAGATCCCCCCACCATGCCCCAGGATTCTCACTCCTCTTTTCTTGATGTACTGAAAAATATTAGGGTTCAACCAAACACCCTAATAATGGGCGACTTCAACTACCCCACCATTAACTGGGAAAACTACTCGTGTACCAACTGCTTAGCTCAACACTTTCTGGAAATCATAAACTCCAATGCCCTGGATCAACATATCCACACCCCCACCAGGGGAAAGAATATCCTAGAGCTAGTTATTACCAACATGAGTGACCGGTGTTCCACACCCGAAGTCAACTCTTCATTGATCCGATCCGACCATAAGCTAATCACCCTTGATATCCACATCCCACCCCTACCCTCCATTAAGGAAACCATGGCAACAAATTTCTCCAAAGCCAACTTCATGCTTCTTAAGACAGAAGTGGTGAACTTCATGACACCCATGCAGATGGACAATAAAGTTACAACTGCTGAATCCTACACAAATGCACTCTATAATCACTTACACGAGTGCATAGATCGTGCTATCCCAAACAGAACCAAGACGCTATCCTTCAAAAAAAGGAAGCCAATCTGGTGGTCCCCTCCATAAGCACACTGTACAACAGAAGGAAGAAACTGTTGCAAAAGTAAAATCCCATGAGTGGAGGAGCTCCCTGGTCAGCCTCAGTAAGAAGCTGAGATCCCTTATAAGATCCTCCAAAGATAGCTATGAAAACAATCACCACCAATTCTAAGGACAACCACAAAGCATTCTATAGCTATGTCAGGAATCTTGATGGCAATATGCAGATCTGCTCTGAGTTACAGCACAACGGCGTGAAAATTACAGAACCAACTGATATTACCAACATCCTGGCAGATAGGTTCAGTGCTAACTTTACACCCCCACCCCCTAAAGGGCCCATATCTAAACAGGAAGAATGCAGAGTCCCTGTAATCACAACTATGCAGGTAAAAGCTGCATTCTCTAAAGCCAAAATCACAGCATCCATGGGACTGGACAGCATCCCAGGCTGAGTTTTACATGAACTTCAGAACGAACTGGCTCCCCACTTAAACACCATGTTCAATAATAGCCTCGCATCAGGCTTTGTGCCCACTGAATGGCGCACAGCCACAGTTATCCCACTCCACAAAGGGGGAGCCACCACTGATCCTGGGAACTATCGACCTATTAGCCTGATGAGCCTGGTCTGCAAGGTCATGGAATGTATCATCATGGAACTCATAAAGAAAGACATTGGTAACCTCCAAACTCTGGATCCCACCCAGTTCGGGTTTGTGAAAGGCAGATCATGCTTCCTGAACCTGATCAACTTCTTTGAGGCAGTCAACAAAGCCATAGATGAGGGTAAGGTGGTTCACACAGCCTATCTTGACCTAGCCAAGGCTTTCAACACCATCCCCCATTATGGAATTATAGCTAAACTCACTAAACTAGGTATAAATCTCTACGTCACAAGATGAGTTGCCAACTGGCTCACTGACAGAACCCACACTGTAAATGTTGCAGACTTCAAAATCTGACGTCAAAGCAGTGACAAGTGCAGTACCACAGAGTTACGTCCTGGGACCTCTCCTGTTTGGTATCTACTTCTCTGAAGTACAGGCTAACACAGAAGGCCTCTGGCTAATGAAGTTTGCAGATGACTGCAAACTAGGAGCCATAGACAAGTCCCCAAATGATGTGGACATCCTACAGAAGGGCCTCACTGAGACAGATACCTGGTGTCAGAGCCATGGCCTCAAGCTCAGTGCCAAAAAGTACAGTGTCATCCCCTTTGGTAAAAACTCTGTACCCATGAACTACCACATAGGCAGCAATCTACTTAACACCGAATGTGTGATAAGAGACCTTGGGACCCAGGTGGACAGTAGTTTCTCCTTTGATAGTCACATTGCTACAGTAGTCATGAAGTCCTTCTACATGGCACACCTCATCATAAAAAGGGGTCTCATCCAGGAAAAAAAGAGGTCATTGTTCCCGTCTACTCAACACTCATTAGACCTATTATAGAGTAAAATGCCCCTTTTGGAATGTACTTCACAAGACATCTGCAGCAACTGGAAAGGCCACAGAAGTACCTCACAAAGAGGATTGCTGGCCTCAAACAAATGCCTTACACTGACCACCTCAAAAATCTCCAGATTTACTCCATAGCATATCGCCTACTCCGAGGTCTCTGCCTAACATATAAAGTTATGTCAATCCCAGAGCTGTTGGACATGCTACACCTAAAGAAATCCCAATCCCTCCAAGCTACATGCTCTAAGGATTTAAACCTTGTCACCACAATAAACAGGACAAGCTGGAGTGATAGGTTCCTGTCCCAGAGGCTTCCCATACTCTGGAACAGGCTACCCATCTATGTCAATCAAAGTTCTTCATTAGCACTCTTCAAGAAAAATCTTGATGAGTGGATGGGAAATAGGAAATACACCCCGGGGATCACTTATGTGTCTTTGCTCAACAGTGGCACAGGAAAATAACTTTCTTGAGTGGTGTAAGCCAGGGAACCTTGTTGGATAGGCTTATGTAGGTCCTTGGGCTGATAGCCTAGTACCTACATATGAACCATGTGTTCATGCAGTTACACGCAGTCATGCTTGGAGACAAGCATGTGGGTCTGGTAGCCGACCACACACTTGCAGGCAGGACTGGTCAGGTGGTTACATCATGGAGGGAGCTACCCTGTAGCAGTGAGACTGAAGGTGAGCCACAGCTGCTTGTGGGTACTGATGTTCCCTTGGACAGAGTGACTGCAAGGGCAAAGGTGAGTAGTAGTACCCAGGCTGACAGTGAGGCATTGCTGTCAGAGGATACCAGACTTCCTGTGGAAGCGGAGCTGGGAAGGGTTACAAAGTGAGAGTTGAGACAGGCTCAGCTCTCACACCCTACATTACAAGCCCTGAGAGAGGTAGCTAGTGAAGCACCTGATTCTCGAGGGAAGGGGGAATCGGTATGCTGGGACAAAGGATTAGTGTACAGAGAGTGGACCTCTGAGGGAGGGCTAGAGGGTGAAAGAACACAACAGTTGGTAGTGCCCAGAGCCTACCATCTGGTACTTCTAGCCATAGCCCATTATATTCCCTTTGCAGGTCATATGAGCATAAAACATACAAAGAGACAAATCATGTAGAACTTCTATTGGCCTGAGATTTCCAGAGATGTAACAGGGGGGTACTGCAGGACCTGTGAGCAGTGCAAAAGGTAGGCAAGGCAGGAGACAAGGTGAAAGCCCCTTTGATGCCTTTGCCTGTGATTGAGGAGCCATTTCAGAGAATAGCTACAGATATTGTGGGACCTCGGAGTACCCCAAGTTCCACAGGGAAAAAGTATATCCTAGTGGTAGTAGATTACGCTACCAAATACCCTGAGGCAGTGGCTCTGTCTTTCATTCAAGCAGAGAAGGTGGCAAATGCTTTGTTACAGATTCTCAGCAGGAAAGGTTTCCAGGAGAAATACTGACTGACAGAAGTGCCAATTTTAAGTCAGACCTGCCGGCTTGTCTGAGGAAGTACTGTGGGATGAAGCACCTAAAGACAACCCTCTGCCATCCCCAGACTAATGGTCTTGTTGAGAGGTTAAACTTTACACTCAAGACCATGCTACGGGCATTTGCAGACCAGTTTAAGAAGGACTGGGACAAATATTTGCCCCATCTGTTGTTTCCTTAAACAGAGGTTCTCCAGAAGTCCACAGGTTTTTCATCCTTTGAGTTGTTGTATAAGCATAGGGTGGAGGACCTCTAGATTTAATTTGAGATGAGTGGGGGTGTATGTGTGTGTGAATCCCACAAGGAGTCTGTTCTGACCTATGTTTTAAACCTCTAGACAAGGCTTGGGGAACTCATGGGCTTTGCCCAGGGAAACCTAGCAGAAGTTCAACAGCAGAAAAAGGTCTGGTATGACAGGAATGCTATAGCTAGAGAGTATGCTGTAGGGCAGCAGGTAATGGTTCTCATTTATGTCAGACACAACAAGCCGCAGGTAGCTTGGGAGGGACCCTACAAGGTGGTAAGGAAGGTCAGTGATGTTAACTACATGGTAGAACTGCTAGGCAGGAGGCAGGGCCACAAATGTTAATCACTGCTGACAAAGTTACTGAAGATCAAAATACACGAACACAGTTGAGTAAAAGCAAAACACCTTTATCAAACACATCAAAGACTGTGTTTGATAAAGGTGTTTTGCTTTTACTCAACTGTGTTCATGTATTTTGATCTTCAGGGCCACAAATGTTATCATATTAACAAGATGAAACCTTAACATGATAGGGAGACCCTTGTGATGAGTATTTGCAGTGGATTGCAGGAGGAGTCTGAGGGAGATCTGGTGACTGATCTCCTCAGTGAGGCTCAGAATGACACCTCATTGAATGGGGTAGCAATGTCCCAGCAGCTATCTCCTACCCAGGAGTGAGAAATAGGAGCAGTGTTACAGGAGTATGGGGACATGTTCACTGGAAAACCAGGATGAACCCACCTGGTGCAGCACCATGTGGATACAGGACCCCAAAAGCCTATTAGGCAGGCCCCTTAAAGGGTGCCTCAGAGAGTCAGACTGTGAGGGTGGAGATACAAGAAATTTTGGAACTCGGGGTAATTCAGGAGTTCAGCAGTCCCTGAGCCTCCCCATTGGTGCTGGTACCAAAGAAGGATTTCAGCACCAGGTTCTGTGTGGACTACAGGAAATTAAATAGTCACATAGAATCAAATGCTTACCCCATGCCTAGGACAGATGAAGCCCTAGAGCAGCTGGGTGGGGCTAAGTATCTTATCACCATCAGTCTTACCAAGGGTTACTGGCAGGTACTCTTGACTCCCAGTGCTAGAGAGAGGTCAGCCTTTGTGACTCCTTTTGGCTTGTATGAGTTCACAAATATGTCGTTTGGGATGAAAAATGCCCCAGCAACTTTACAGAGGCTGGTAGATCATATCCTACCAGCAGCAGGAGATTTTTCCCTTGCTTACCTAGATGATGTTCCCATCTACAGCCATTCCTGGCAAGAGCACCTTCAGCATGTCAGGGAGGTGTTGGGTAGACTACAGAGTGCAGGGTTGACCATTAAGCTGAGCAAATGTCAGGTGGGTATGGCAGAGGTCTCCTACCTAGGACATAGAGTGGGGAGTGGTAAGATCAGGCCAGAACCTGGCAAAGTAGAAGTCATTCAGGCATGGCCTGCACCTGTTACCAAAACACAGGTGAGGGCATTGTTTGGTACAGTAGGGTACTACAGAAAGTTTCTCCCCAGTTATAGTACCATAGTTGATTCCTTCACAGACCTGACAAGGAAAAACAGGCCAGATAAGGTAGTGTGGACCCCAGCATGTGAGCAGGTATTCCAGAACCTTAAAGGAACTTTGGGAGGACCCCCTGTGTTAGCCAGTCCAGATTACAGCAAATAATTTGTTGTGGAAGTGGATGCTTCAAACCATGGGGTGGAGTCTGTACTTAGTCAGATTTCTTCAGAGGGAGAAGAGCATCCATTGGTTTATCTCAGTTGTAGGCTCAAACCCAGGGAGGAATGCTATGCAGCTGTAGAAAAGGAATGTATAGCCATAGTGCCGGCACTGCAGAAACTTTAACCTTATCTGTATGGAAGGAAATTCACTGTAGTTACATACCACAATCCCTTAGCATGGCTACATTGAGCCAGCCAGCAAAATGCCAAGTTGCTAATGTGGAGCCTAGGATTGCAAGCATATGATATGTCAATGCAGCACTGCAGTGGGGTTAGCAATGCTAACACAGATGGGCTCTCAAGACAGGGAATTGGGTAAGGTATTCACAAATAGACTCAACCCTCTCAAGCAACGTTTTCAAGAGTCACTTGAAAAACTAGCTTGAGTTCTCATGGGGGGCAGAAATGTGAAGACTGCCAGCCCAGCTAGCTAGAATTTTGTAAATAATTCTATGTCACTGTAAATATTAATATGATCCATAGACTTGTCTACAAATATAAGTAATCTGCATGTTATGTGCTGAGCTTCAAAAATGTAACCACAGAGCACTCTGCTGGAAAAGAGCAGAAATGTATATGGACTATATGCCTGTGCAAATGTATGTTTTCATTGTAGAAATTGGGACATACAGCGTTAACTTGCAAACGTTGAGAAAATAATTCAAGAGTTTTATGATTGTGTTTACCACAGCTCAAAGAAAGAATGTCTAGAGCTAGAGTTTCTTTCTATTGTCTTGAGACAGAGATAATTACTAGGTTTCACATGTAAAGTGTTTTTGTATTGCTCTGTGGCTTCCTAGCAGCTCTACATCTGAGAGATAAAAGATTTTTCACAGATACATGTTAAATTTTAAGTTCCTATTGAGGTGAAAAGAATGATGTAATATGAGATAACGCAGAAGAAATGTTTGTTAGTAACTTAAGAAAGATCTCAGAGAGAAAGTCAGTGCATTTTGTATTTGTCTCTGGTCCTGTAAACATCTCACCAGAACTTGGCTTGCTCTGTAAGTAAGACTTAGATCATAGTCTCTCTCTTAGAGATAGAGAGGAATATAGCAAGATTAGTCTAGATATTTTCTGTATTTATATGAGACTGTCCTGCAATGTTGTTTTAAAATATCTCCTGTGATTCTGAACTCTGTTGACACTGTATTGAGTTATTGAGTATTATCGTGTTCTTTTATTATTTATCATTAAATATATTTAAACCTTTTAATTGTGTCTGGTTTTGTTTAGAGATATTTAAGCTCTTAGCGTACTTGCATGTGTTTGGTAACACTGTACAGGCCAGTCTTAAATAGCCTTAGTCTTGAACACACTTACCATTTAGATAATAGTACATTACACAGTAGAACTGGTCACCTTTTGGTAAGATCCTTATAGTAGCTAATAAGTAAGGGTGGTTGGTGGCAGCTGGTACTATCTTATAGTCTGGGCAGAAGGGGGCATAGCTAGTGAACCTGTGCCAGCCTTCCCCAGGAGTGTCTGTGTGGTTGTATATAAATTAAATCTCAAAGTGTGTGTGTGTGTGTGTGTGTGTGTGTGTGTGTGTGTGTGTGTGTGTGTGTGTGTGTGTGTGTGTGTGTTTGTGTCAGCTACTTGGGCAGGGACACAAAGTACTGGTTGGACAGAGAGAGTACTGGAGGTTTTGCATTGACCACTTGGCTGAGATCTTAACCCTATAGCTGTGCCAGTAGGCAGTCTTATTGGGGATCAGGAGAAAGAGGGAGAAAAAAGCCCAGACTGACTGTGATCTCTGTGTGCTCTTAAGGGAAATTGTACTTTACTTTGTGTGTACTTGTCATCCTCCCAATCTGCATGTCCCTCACTGGTGTTAGTGGTGATTATTGAGACTCCTTGATTACTGGGCCAGTGCAGGGTGTCACATAGCTAACACTCCTTTGCCCCACCTCCACACTAGCCAATAGACATCCCTCTCCTTTACTCATACCCCACATCACCATTAATTGCAACACTGACTCCCCACCCCTCCTGAGCCTTATGTGCTTTTAACTCTTTCAGTCACTCACTTTAGAAAACTACTTCAGTTAATTCTTGATTTCTTCTACTAACCTTAAATCATTTCTTACCCTTTAATTATTTCTGAGCTGAAACTAAATCATGGCTGTACCTTTCAAAACTCTATTTATCTTCCTCCTATTTCTAATTCTTTTCTCAGCTCTAACCACTTACTATACTCCTTGCCTGCTTACCACCCCATCTCCCACACTCTTTTATCCCACTACCCACCATACAAATAACTACTCCACCCCTATTGCCCCATCTCTGTTTAACCATGCCACTATGTCATTTCACAAGTTCAAAGTACTGTACATACCAAATGCCCAACCTCTCATCAAAACAAAACATCAATTCCTTTGCAAATATTTCTTCATACACATACTTCAAAGCGCAATTCTACTCTTATCTGGCAATATTCTTCCCAACCCAGGCCCTTGCCAACAGCACTCTAACCATACTTATACAGCACCACCCCTTTCCAACTGCATCCCAATAATTCATTACCATCACAAGCCTCCAAAAATCTTTTTTTCAATTAAAATACAAAGCATTGGCAATAAAAGCACCCTCCTTCATGCCTGGATTTCTCAATATAACCCAGATATACTTGCTCTGTCTGAGACATGGCTAAAACCTCATATTTTAAACTGCAAAATTCTCTCCCCTGGTTATAATAGTGTTAGACTGGATAGAAGTAAAAAAAAAGGTGGAGGAGTAGCTATACTCTACTCTGACCATCTCTCCCTCTCTCTCCCCCCTCTCAATAGCTATCCCTGATTTCTGCCCTGCTGAAATACTTATAGCAACTTGTAACCTAAATCAATACAAAAAACTTGTCATTGCGGCAATATACATACCCCAGGTATTCCCATACTCAAGCAGTTTCTTTCTTGGATTTCTATATCCATTCTCTATGAAACCATCATCCTTGGGGATTTGAATATTGACTGGGACCTTGTTAATACTGCATCCCCTAGCTACTCTATAAATCTTTATGGCTTTACCCAAGTGATCATCTCACCCACACAATAGAAAAAAAATTCCCAGAATGACTCGGTTATCGACTGGATATTAATATCCAACTCCCAGTGCTATCATAAAGTTTCCACCCTACCTAGCTCCCTTACTGACCACCTCCCTACCTCAGTAGTAAGACACTCTCCCAATCTTAACAAGAGCCACCAATACAAAGAGTCTTGTAACCTTAAAAACTACAACTCTGCCACCCTAAACTGTAAACTGGTCAATCCTACACACATTGCCCCTTAATGAGGCTGTCCAAAGCTTCAACAGTTTATTCATACAAACCCTTAACACCCAGGCTCCCTGTAGAAAAATTAGGCTAAAATGTAATTATGCACCATGGCTAAACCAGCAACTTGATCACTTATGAACAAGAGAGACAGTGCCTGGAAAGCGTGGAAACAAAAATAACTCAACTTTCCACCTGAAATTATATAAACAGCTTCGCAACCAAACATAAAAGCAGGTCCTACTACACAAAATTTTTTTTTATCAAAAATGTCTGAGCAATCCACATTCCAACCCGAAGAAATTCTGGAACTCAATAAACAAACTACTATCTCCAGGGAATCCCTCCTCACCAAACCCCTTCCCTAACAAACCTTCTAATGAAACTGCAGCCTGCTTAACAACTTTTTCATCTAAACAATAGAAAAGCTTACTAAACCAGAAACCCTTGATATAAAGACTCCACCTCTCACTTCATCTCTTCCATTGCTCTCCCTAACAGCCGTAGTAACTTCCTTCATCAGATCACTTCTTAACAAACTCAAACCCTGCTCCTCATCAGCTGACAGACTCCCTCCATTATTTATCAAACATGCAGCTAAATCCGTAGCATACCCTTTATCTATACTTATCAATAGATCCATCCAAGAAAATACAGTACCAGATATCTGGAAAAAATTCTTCATAATACCCCTTCACCAGGGAGGAAATTCTACAGATCCCTCAAATTACAGGCCTATTGCATATTACCCCCCTTATCCAAGACACTGGAAAATTGTATTCATAGACAAATACTAAACCACCTCTTACAGTCAAGCCTAATTACACCCACACAGCACAGTTTCCGAATTTGCACAGTACTACCACTGCTCTATCTTTCACACACAACACTGCTGAACCCAGTGATAATAATAAACTCATATCAGCTCTATTCCTTGACCTATCTAAAGCATTTGATACCATTTCCCATCTCATTCTCCTAAAAAACTTTCCAACCTACACCTCTCTACCTCTACTCCTTCCTGGTTTAACAGCTACCTCTCAAAAAGATATCAGTCCTAGCAGATGGCAAACATCCTTCTCCCCTTTCTGTCTTGTTAAGACCAGGGTTCCCCAGTGTTCTATCCTGGGCCCCCTACTTTTTAATATATTTACAAATAACCTCCATGTCTGCTGCCCCACACTCTACCTTAATACAGTACGCAGACAATTCCACAATTATTAACACCTCTGACAATATACAAAATCTTCACACTGTCACTCAACAATCTCTGCACATAGTAGAACAATGGCTAACTGAAAACAACCTGCATCACAACCCCCAAAAGACCAAGCTTCTCCTTTTCCTTCCAAAACACCTCAGTCCAGCTAAAGACAACTTCACCATCTCATCCTTAGATAATACAATTATCACCACTGACTCAAACACCAAATTGCTTGTTGTTACTATCGACGACCAATTAATATTCAACATACATATCTTAAACTGTATCAAAAAGTCCAATCAAAACTAGGTCTTCTATACCACAACAACAAATATATACCTAACAAATCTAGACCTATACTGGCAAAAACATTTATTCTACCATCTGTCCTGTAAGCTTCTCCCATACTTACTAACCTCCAAAATTATATCTTAACCAAACTAGAAACCACCTATAACAAGATAGCAAGATTCACAGCCAGTAATAGCTACAAATCCCATCACTGTATATCCCTGAAAAGCTTAAGATGGCCTGAGCTCCCCCACATGCTTCAAACATCACAACTACAAATTGCACACAGCATCCTAAATAGCCCCAACTCCTGCCCTGCCCTTACATCCATAATTACACCCTACACACCCAATCATGACCTCAGAAGCATACAACAAAACCGTCTGCAGGTGACCAAGCCAAACAAAAATATTGGAAAAATACTTTACAGTCATTCAATTGCATACTCATGGAACAAACATCCATTGTCCGTTCACTCCACTACCAAAAGTGGCGAATTCAAAAAGCAACTAAAAATTAATTTACGACATGCATGGTAAACCTAATGAAGTTTTCTTCTTTCAATTAACATATCTGCCTATTGTCTGCCTAAACTGTCTACATATATTACTCTCTCTACAGTTAGTACCTATGTTATTAAATGCATCTTTGTTATACTATGCCATAATGTTACTCTGATTTTTATTTATTTTAGGCATTGCTACGTTCCTTGTAAATAACTTAATGCTAACCAAATTTCTCAAACATATTGTTACTGCATTTTTGAAATACTGTACTTTTGTCTTGTGTATATTAATACTGTATATTTCTCTCTATTTTTGTACTGTTAAGTATCTTACAACTTGAATTATTAAGTTTTTCTTATTTTTTAATTACTTTCCTGGAGCTTTTCTCCTCGGGTCTCCACTGAAAAAGGGCTCTCTGAGTCCAGTCGGACTAACCCGGTTAACAAATGTAAAAATAAATAAATACAAAGAGGTTATTCATTCATACTTTTTACTGTGATGTTTAAGTTTGTTTTTATGATATTAGGGTTTTTATTGAGGCTTTGATTTTTTTCCTGTTGAGTGTATCACATGATCCTTTTGGTTATGCAGTTTTTGAAGATATATACAAGGTACTTCTTTGAATGTTTTAATTGTTTCTGATGAAGTCCTAAATAACTGTAGGATGAAGCACACAGTCTGATAATAGAGCAAACCTTTTGTTGTACCTGTGAGACCCTATGCAGTATGTGTCCTTGTTTTTTAGATTATTGTCTATATTTTGCAGGGTGTTTACCAGGTCCGCAAAGAAGTTCCACGTAACTGAAGTTTATTGTTACGTGGAACTTCTTTGCTGGCTTTTTGTGTTTGAGTTACGTTGGTTGGGCCGGGCAAGCAGTACGTGCGAGGTGTGTTGTTTTTGTTTACCAGGTCCTCCATGGCTCTACACCATGTCCAATCAAGATATGTCCATGGGGAGCCACCAAACCCTATTTTCTTCCCAGCTATAAAGTCTTTCTAAGATGATTTAGGGTATGAGATGGAAAACTGTATATTAATATTCGTTACCATCCTTTGCACTCATTCTTCATGTAGAAGCATGTGTCCACTACTGTAACACATTTTGGTCAAGCTTGCAGCCTCTTACGTCTGAGAGACAGGAAGAAGAACATAGTTCATTAATTTTATGCCCTTCTGTCTAAAGACACATTACAAAAATCGGAAATATAATAATCAATGAATAAAAAACACTGATGAATATCTATTTCTAACTTAATCTCAGTTACTTCATATCCAGGTGGCAAAAAGTAATTTTCAGCTAACCTACATAAAATGAAATAAGCTAATAACCCAATCTAAACAGTGGAATATATGTAAAGCAACAATAAAGCACACAACAGAAGGTCTTTAGAAGAAATCAGAATATTTTAATGATACTCATGCCAAAAAGATAAAATTCAACACTCAGCAATTTTATCCCACTGAAAATAAGCTCACGTGCATACAAATCAAAGTGCTATGTAATTAACCAACAATCCAATTTAAAGGCTTGATAAGTAATTTAAAAGGTGAGCAAAAATAACTGATGGGTACAGACAACTGAAACTTCAGCCAATGCAGAGAGGAAGCAAAAACTTGCAATTGAAAACCTCAGTACACAAGAAATAATATTTTTAAGTATATAGTGTAGGCCTGCATTTTAGTGTCAAAATCAAATGCAAAAGAGGCCAGCACTCAATAGTGAGAGGTTAATGCAGACTTTATTAAGCCCAAAAAAAATCCACATAAGCCTTTTTCAATGCATTCTACATAAGCTTAAATTTAACACATTTGTAATAAAAAGCTTAATTAAATAGTCAGCCAGTTCCACCCGTCCAATAAATTAACAACCATTAAAGATGTTCATTCAATCCACGGGAAAAATGACCACCAGGTTTAACAATCCAAGTTCTTTCTTTTTTATTTAAAATATTATGCCAACCAGATTTTGAATTTCTTTTACCAAGAACTTTGTCAATGACAACAAATTTAAACTGTCCAGTAGGGTGTGTTATAGTATGCATGTACAAAGTATTAGTTAAACATTTAGTTCTAATATTACTAAGGTGTTCAGAAATGCTTAATCTAATAGGTCTGGAAGTCTGACCTACATAGAATGTTGAACACGTACGCATAACTAAATAAACCACCCAATCTGTACTACAATTAGCAAATATTAATGTTGAATATACAAGAAGTATTTTTACTAGTAAATTCCTTGGTTTTGCATTTGTGCCTACAAAATGAACATTGGCCACATGGAAAACATCCCACCAGTATTCCACCATCCAGAGTACCCTGAGTAGTGTTTAAAGAATGTGTTTTGTGTTTGTAATGATTGAAAAATCCTCCTAGTCTTTTACCTCTCCTGAAGGAGAACCGACACCTAGGACCTAAAAGGTTACTAAGGTGAATCATCAGCCAATAAGATGTCCCAGTGTTTCTGAATAAGATCCATGAAGCAAAAGGTATTGCGGCCATAACTAGTAATCAGTCTAATAGTGTGTCATCATTTCTAGTCTTTTTAGATTAATATTTCAGCAGATCTGCCCCATCTAAAGATTGAACTTCCCTTCTAGTCTGAACAATAGGAGAATTAGTATATCCTCATTTCCCCAAATCTACCTATTAACTTCTGCTGTTGTGTTAAGAATCCCTCATTGGTAGAGCAAATTCTATGAACCCTCATAAATTGTGATTTTGGAATATTATGGATGATATGTTTAGGATGACAAAGTTCTTGGTAATTGAAATTCAAAGGTTAGTTGGCATAATATTTTAAATAATTGATTGGATGGATGGAACTGGCTGAATATTATAGTAAGCTTTTTCTATATAAATGTGTTGAGTTTAAGCCTATGTAGAATACATTGAAAAAGGCTTATGGCCAAAACTGGTCTGTGGATGTTTTTTGGGGCTTAATAAAGTCTGCATTAACCTTTCACTTGAGTGCTGGCATCTTTTGGATTTGATTTTGGTTGTTAGTTGGGCTGTTGCACATGCTGTATGAGCAGAAGCTTTGCTGTTGCTTTCCTGTATTTTAGTGCCCCATAACACCTGTGTGGCATGGAATATCACACCTATACACATCTTGCATTAAAGAGCATGCATCTGAAAAATAAACTTAAAAAAGAGTAACAAATTTAAATATTTTGTGAACAATAAAATCTATTAAAACTATACAAATAACAATGCTATCATTAAGAAATATTCTTTACAGTGATAATAATCAGCACATCATAGTGCTTTCCATAAATACTGTAATATATTATAATGCACACAAAAAAACAACTTCTATTTCTTCTAAACCTTCACAAAGTTTCATATCTTGAAAAACTTTACAATCTAGACATATATTGCTAGAGCATTTTTATTAACAATGCATGAGTTTTTACCTGACAACAAGAAATGTCTCTATAAGTGCATGCTTATTAGGATAGTTACAGAAATATGAAAACTTACATTTAATTGTGTAATTAGCAATGCAAATAATGCTAGATATCTCTTAAGATGTGCAATTTGCAGTGAAAATATTAAAGAAAGTTATTTTCAACAACTTCTAAGGTTTTATCTAATGTCCTTCAACACTTTGTAAGTTACTTGGTTTTCAAAGTATTATGTATGTATGGAAATAATTGTGAATTTTCAAAATTGTCGCCTCACAGTAAGACACTGTCCGGTTCGACTCTCAGCTTGAGCGTCTTCTGCGTGGAGACATGCGTGAATCGGCGTACCTTCGTTGAAGGTTCTGTGTCAGGGCTGGCAACTCGGTACGTAAAAATCAACTGCCAATCATTAGTGGACCGGAGTTCTGCTGTGGCGACCCCTAACTGGGAAAAAGACGAAAGACACAACAACTAACAAGCAAAGTATAGTGTGTTATAAACCAACATTTTCAGTGAATGGTCCTGTCTCCCACATTTGGTGTCTCAGATAATAGACCTCAATAAAATGTAAGTCTCTCATTTATGAATATATGAACATAAATATGAAAAAAGAGGCAAAGATTAATTTCTCCACTGTAGGACATCCTAGATTAACAATCCTAGTGTCATTTTGTTAATAACTTATTTTCCCTTCTAATACTTTCTATTAGCTGGTAAGTTGCTTAGTTAAAGAAGCCAGGTGCAAAAAAGTTCTGGACACCATAAGGAGGTATGGGTGGGAACTGGAAGTATACAAAAAAAGTGTTTTATGCTTGAGTGAGTTAACGTTATTTCCTTTTAAACTTAGTGCCTGGAGGCAGTACATGAAGTTCCTTACTTAAACCCATTACAACCTATGTCTCTGCATCTGGTGGGTTTTCTACAAAGTCCAAAACATAAAAAATATACTTCTTAAAATGTCACCATTCAGGAGACAGTTCACATAGTGCATCAGTGGAACTCCCCCTCCCCTTAACTGCAGATTCGGCAGGATTATTTTCTAGAGGTACACCTAATGTAAAAATGGCAACAGCAAGTGCAGCTAAGTACATAGAATTCATTCTTTGAGAGGAGGTTAAAACAGTCAGGACTGGAATAGATAGCATCAATAGCTGTACGAATGTAATGTGGGATGTTACTTATAAACAGAGAAAAGTGTCACTGGGTTTGATAGCATTCAAAATGTGTTTACATGAACTGTTATGATCATTATAATGAAAATCATTTACACCAATATCCCTTTAGTAAACAAACTGTGGGATATCACCAACAATTTCATATACTTTTTTAGGTCTTTAAAAAATTTAGCAGTTCTTAGCATTAACAGTTGTAATGCAATACTTTCCAGGCTATCGACAGTATTCATAGTCATTGTGCAAATGCAGTACCAGTATCTGTGTTGTTCACGACTGAGCATAAAAGCCATGTACAGTAATGGACAATGCCCACAATTTAGTATTAGTAAATTAAGTATGAGATGTAAATGAGAAATTGTGTAAAGCGACATATGCTAATGAAGTGTTCTTGTGATTCATAGTTAAATACCAGCACCATGGGCACACTAATTGTTAAAACCATTGCTGGATGTCTTATATCTACTTTGTAAGCTATGAACTTGTCCAAGCTATCCCTTCCATAGTTTGACCATGTATGCACAAACACTAAATTAACAAAAACATAAATTATTTTCCTTAGCAATCTTTTCAGTAGCTTATCCATGTATTCACAAGCACTAAATGACATCAGTGGAAGTTATTTTCCCAAGCAATGCTTTCAGTAGCTTGTCCATGTATCCATAAGCATTAAATGGAATCAACAGATAGTTATTTTCCACAGTGATCCTTTCAGTAGTTTGTCTGTGTATGCACAAGCACTAAAATGACACCAGAATAAATTTATACCTCATTTTGAGCTGTTTCATATTAATTTCCAATACTAAAAGTCTGCAATTTCCCTACTAATTTGCCAAATAACTCTACTTATCCATGGTGCTGTTAAACATATTCACATAATTTCAGGGCCTTTACACATTTTCAATGCAAATGAGGCCCTTTTATGTTTATCTCTGTGAACTGGAGTAATACACCATCTAAGGAGCGTCATCTTGGCAGAAACTCTTCCCCTAATGCTTATGTCTTAATTACATTATACTTTTGCCATATGGAGGCATGTTTAGCAAAGTGCCTACACGTTTCTATAGTCAGCATGAATTGCATATCCAGGTAGTGCTGCTGTTTGTGGAACACTCCAATGCACAAATGAAGGCAGGACTATTAATACTGCCCTATATTTTATATCATTTGCTAAAATAAGCTCATCACTTCTACTGGAAGCCTGTGAAACAATCGATAGGATATAAGTTTTTGCTATTTTAACCTCAAAGTCTTTTGATACAAAAACAGTTAGCACAGGAGAATAACATCAAGGAGAAATCTTCATTAAAGCATGGCATTCATTCTCAAATGCAGCATTTTCAACAGTTAGCCTGCTATACCCAACAAGCTGTCCCTTAAGTATGCTTTCCTTAACATAATGTAGAAACATGTTATAAAAATACATGTATGTATTTCTTACCACACACTTCCTACTAATATTAGTAAATAGTCGCTCTTAGTTAATCTTATGCATTAATAAATCAAGAAGGTAGGCCTCAAAGAAACTGCCCTTACAGGCATTTTTTTATTAAACACTGCAATTGTTCAGGTCATTTGATAAAATTATTAGGCTCTTGTTACTATTTTCCTACATGATAAAATATTGCAAATAAATTCCAAAATTCCTTTACCTGGAGCCAGAAACAATTATTTAAAATAAAATCATTCACAAAGTATAGCATTATATTGCTGTTACCCAGCATTTCTTTGTTACAAGGCATTGTTTCAGCATGAAAATGTCCTTAGTTTGAGTCATTGCTCTAAAATCAGAAATTTCTGGTCTCAATAACATGTAACCTTGGGGGAGAGGACAACAGCTTGCTCTTGTCAAAACTTATGAACTATGCAGGGAATAGTAGACTGGTTCTTAGGTCTTTTTTGACATGTGCTTGCCTGTATGAGCTAGTTTTTCAGATGAATTGGAAGTGGTGGGTCAGCAATTAATTCCACCTCAGTGGAGTGCATTGCTGCCCTTATGCTTTTTATAAGTCTCATGTGGAGACTTTTGCAGAAACCTTATTGGAGTGCTAAATTAAATATAGGTCAGGTAAGATCTGGTACATGGATGAAAGAAAGCAGTGGTGTTTTAAAAGAAATGGAATGGGGGAAAGTGGAAAACTGAAAGAATCTTATGATAGTAAATGTTGATTACAAGTTATTTTTTAAGATACTTGTCAGGTAACATTAGGAAGTCTTGACCACAGTTGTGTACCCTTTTCTGTTTAATAATATTAACTGGAGGGGCTTTTGTACCTTCAGCAGTTTGTCTTTGTTCATGAAGATGTACACCATGGGAGTACTGAGCAAGTGTTTGATACAGTTCATATACAGTCCTGTTATGGCTGCAAATAGTTTTCCATGATTTCCTAGTACAAAACAGTATCCATTTGGAAATGGTTCTATTTTCACTACCTTTAATTTTCCAGATGAGAGGGTACGTTTCCTCAGTTGTTTTGATGTATCAGAGTTTAAAACAGGGAAGTTTGGTTACCCTTGTTAGCTGTTCATTATACTGATATATTGTTGAGGAGTCTGAGTAAAGAACATATAAGAGAACCATGCTCTACATTATGGAGGAATGTATACTCCTTAAAAGATCGATTATATGGATCATTAACCGTGTTTCCCCAAACAACTGAAGGGATATAACCTTACCATCAGTAATGCAGAAGTCAGTAAGGCAAGGGATTTAGAGAATAAAATTGAGAAATCATGAGGTTTTAGTGGGCTATGAGAGGAACATGAACTATTAGATGGCTTCCTATAGCAGCCTTTTTTAAAGTGTTAGTCTTAAAATTCATAAAATGACATGCAGCAGTAGATGTTTGGGACACAGTAATTAAGAAGAGTAGGGATTTATCTGCTTTTCGGGGCATGCAAAGGCTTTCTTATAACAGCAGTTTATGGCAAACAGTGAATGTAGCCTTTGTTTCACTATGTGAAAATAATTTTTCTTCTTCTTCCAAGCAATCAATTAATGGTTTCCATTACCTTATTGAATTCTTAGGGGTTTTTGCTGAACTGAGAGGCCAAGACCTAGTTGGTTTAGATTCTCAGGATAGTGCTAAAGGTGTGATCTACATACTAGTCCATTTTTACCTATTGTTCTTACGGAGCCTATATTCTGGCATATAGAAGGTGGTGTCCAGAGTCCCTCCCTTTGCTGTATTACATTATGTATACTTTGCTGGATGGAAAGGTAGATGGTTCCTGGGACATTTGTGAAGACTGGTATACCTGTGTTCTGCCATGTGATAGATAATAAGCAAAGTTTTGCAGTGTGCATGCCTCTGTTACATCAGAAAATTGGGACATCCTGTTACATTCTGTGAGAGCATCACTTAAAGTACATTTACTGGCTCCCTGTATACTGGTGTAAACATGGGCTTTTTTAGGTTTACTATTAGGACAGGTTATTTGTAGAAGGGAATATAAACTAGAAATAAATGTAAGAGAAATGTTGTAATTTCTGAATTTTGTAGCATCACATAAATTATGAACTACTTTTTTTAAATACTCCAGTTTCAGGACTAGATGGACAAATATTTTAGGTATATGAAACCAAGCTGATTTTACATGTACTAAAATATCTGAATATAATATATACATAGAAGGATGAAAAGGTAAGTGCTCTGAATATAATAATTGTCATAATAATGCTGTTAAGATAGTGGCTTAGGTCCAGTCTAACTTCCATAATGTGTGTATAGAGAACTTCAAGTTATTAAATGAGTGCAAAAAAAAACGCAATGCATATTTTACTGAAGGAGGGTGGTCTTTCAGTACTGAAGGCCTTTATAGTTCCCCACTCCAATGGTAAGGAGCAATGCTTGGTATAGGACCAAGTAGACTGGTTTGCTGAGAAAAATTGTTTCTTAGACTGTTATATGTGACCTCGTTTACCCATTTCCTCTGTTTATATGTTTTTCTTCTGGTTAGAATTCTATGTACAGAGATGTAATATTGTTTTTTGGGAGGCTGATGGCAGTTGACAGGCTTGTTTTAGATGTTAATGTTGCTAGCCCTTTAAGAAGTGATAGACACTGTGTTTGTCTTTGCCTTCTAATTTGTAATTAGCAAAGGTCCTACTCTTCTCAATAACTAAGTGAAACCCTTAATGATCACTTAAGCTACACCCAGCTCAGACAAATTGGACCTCAGCTTATTCTCTTATTTAAAGACTGATATCCCAAGAGTGCAGCACATCCCCTAATGATAGTGTCATTACTGGAATGTAACTCAAAGCACCTGGAACATGAATCCAAGTACCTGGTGATCAGGCACAATTCAGTAAATAAATTACTCAGATTCCCATATAAACCAAATGGATTCTGTGTGAATCAAACGAAACAACTGTAAGATGCAACATGTTCATTTATATTTGCTGCTACATTACATCCAGTCTGTCTTCGAATACTGCTGTGCTTTCTTGCTGATTCTGTTATAGGTCAGTTGGATCATTACAGTACAGTGGAAAGAATAATAAAAAATGTCAGAATTAACAACGATTTACTGAAATGCAGCTCATGGAAATATGACTAAGGGAATGCAAGACAGTAGTTGCAGCAAGATTGAAATTATGAACTCGATATGAATGTGTAAGGTGAAGAAGGCACAAAAAAGGGGAGGCATATATGTTGAGAACAGATATAGCATGGCCAGGGACACAGTACTGTGCTTGCAGTATTATCAACATTTCAAATGCTGCAAATACAGCACCTACCCACACACAAAAATATTTATAAGAATTTACAGACAAAAGACTGACAGGGAGCATTACATGTTGATATTAAGGACCAGTGCCTACAAAAAGGAAAACAAAAGGTATCTTCCATGAATAGCAACTTCACAATTGCACCATTTTCAAAGAGTGATGACGTTACTTGGAATAAGAGCACATTCTCATGTTTCTGACTTGTGCAGGCCTGTTGCTTCACTGGGATGTGTGGTCACCATTTACTGCTTTCACAGTGACGTTGTTTCACTAGGAAGTAAAAAAAAAATAACCATATCTGTACATTTACACTGTTTTATATATATATATATATATATATATATATATATATATATATGGTTCCCTATCAGAAGCCTGAAACACTATAAGCTTGAAAATCAAAATCCTGAAACCAAAAGCCTGAAAATTCAAAATCCCGAAAACCCAAAATCCTGAAACTCAAAATCCTGAAAACACAAATAATGCTAATATGTCACTATAAAGACACTAATATCTACCAACTGACCCTGACCCTAACCCTAACCCTAAGGTCCGTCACTATCGCACACTCACCTGACCCGCCTAACTCTAACTCACTTAAACCGCCTAACCCCAATATTTGTCACTATTGCATACATGCCTAACCTGCGCCCTAACCCTAACTCACTTAAACCGCCCCTAACCCTAACATAAAACCAACCGCACACTTACCTGAACCCAACGCATGACCTAACACCACAGGGCTAACAATAGCAAAGCCACAATGACATCAGTATGTCCATTTTGTGTTTTCAGGATTTTGAGTTTCAGGATTTTGGGTTTTTGGGATTTTGAATTTTCAGGCTTTTGGTTTCAGGATTTTGATTTTCAAGCTTATAGTGTTTCAGGCTTCTGATAGGGAACCATATAGATATATATATATATATATATATATATATATATATATATATATATATATATATATGGGTCTACCTGAAAACACCGACATGCAAAAACCGACACCACAAAACCAAAAGTTCAAAAACACGAAACTTCACATGCCCAGCAAACCACAATCCTGCCAATCAACAAAACAAAACAAATACCTTTTCAGTAAAACACACACACAAGCACACCAAAAACCTTACAAACCTACACTAAACCTTACATACACAACTATCTATGCACTAACCTTAACACAAACACTAACCCTAAGGTCCATCACTATTGCACACTCACCTAACCCGCGCCCTAACCCTAACTCACTTAACCCGCCCCCTAACCCTAAAGTCTGTCACTATCACACACTTACCTTACCCGAACCCTAACCCTAACTCACTTAACCCACCCCTAACCTTAAAGTCTGTCACTATAACACACTTACCTTACCTGCACCCTGACCCTAATGTCTGTCACTATCACACACTTACCTTAACATGCCGGTGTTCTCAGCGTCGGGATTTTCAATCGTCGGTCATCTCCATTGTTGATCTTCTGGTGTCAGTTATCTCGTTGCTGGCATTGCCAGCATTCAGTCTTTTCAGGTAGACCCACACACACATATATATATATATATATATATATATATATATATATATAAAATTTGTTTTCTTGACAGTGGTTGTTCAGTCTCACTAAGACCTTTGGTTTCTGGGTGTCTGCTACTGTTCACTACTTTCAGATGATCCACAACCACCATTTCTTTCATTATTGTAGTTTTTGAATAAACAGCCCAGATAACAGTTTCCAGAGCATATTCAAATTAGCTCAGTCTGAAAAATGCTGGATAAAATTCTGCTGACAACATTAAGTCCAAATTCTGCATGTGCCTAGTTAAATAGATACAGGGCACTTGTGTTGTTAGCCCTTACATGACTTCATGTTGAAGGTTTTGACCCTTTCTACAAATAAATGCAAATTTGATATCATAGTATGTCATGAACATTTTCTGAAAAAAATGCAAAAATTCACTTTATAACATTATATAAAGATATTTAGATAAGGTCAAAATGCATCTGATTTGCACAAGCATTTAAATGATTACTTTATGGCATATTCAAGTATTTCTGGGAACCACGCTTCATTTTGCCATTTCTGATAAGACATGAATAGTGCCTGATTACTGTACTTATTGTCTCTCATTACTGATTGAACTGAATGCTCCTGAAAAGCACTATGGGTAATGGTTCCATTATGGGACATAGAACTAAACCCATTTATGATTCACAGCAAAATGTACTTGCTAAGTGTCATTGACTCAAAAAAATTTACTTTTGCACTTCTTTGCTAGCATCATAGTGCTTGCTTATCTGTTGAGGGGAATAAATCAGGCCAGATCAGTTCCTGGAAAACTATGTTAACAATGTGACAAGATTTAAATATCATGCATTAAAAACAATCTAAGAAGGTACATTTTATGTAATTTCATCTCATGCAAGAATATTAACTTTGATGTCTTGCAAAATTCCACAGCAGACAGAGTATCATAACAATATATTTGCTAAATGCATGCTTAAAAGAAACATAATGAAATTATTATTTTATATTTGAGAGAGTGATGAGGATATAGTTGTGCATTAAAGTGCGATAATCTACAACTTGAAACTAGTGAAGATTGTTATTTTGGATCAGACTATCAACAGGGGCATTTTCTTAAAGGAAAAAAATATCCATATAGCAGATCACCATGTCATTTTGCTTTCTTTGGTGAAGATAAGATTCAAAATGCAGGGAAAACAGCAAAATCACAAATGTCGATGCATAGTCTCCCAAACAAAAACTGAGAAGCAATAAGATATCCAGTCCAATGAAGGGATATACTCACACGGTATTGTTATACAACAAAACATGTATATACTTATGATGAGAAAAACAAAGCAAAAAGGCTTCATATAAAATGTTTCTCATCTGCTTATGCTCAGCCTTTGCCACATAAATGCAGCAAAGCCTGGTATCAGTTAAAAGTCTCAGTGTTGCTTATTTAAAAAAGAAAATGTCAGGAGGTAAATATAAGATAATGCTCCATACTTTTAATGAAAGTAGTATTTATCAACGCAATGCATCAAGCCAATAATAATGTGTTCTTGCCCTACTACATGTCAGGAAATGAAAGGAGCGTTGTGTGCTTATCTTACTTTAATGAAGAATGACATGACAGCCTGCCAAAACATTTCAGCACTACAACATATTCACCTAAAATGTTGTCAGACGTATCCTGTCATCTATTAAAAGCTACTGATTGTAGCAGCATATTTTCATCTACTTACAAAAAATAACCATTTTAACATTTATAAATTCCTTATATCCTACCTCTCTTCCTAAAATATTGTCATTTAACAGTACAAGCAAGTCTCAGATGCAGCTGCAAGGAGTTAGGTGATTAGAATCTCAGATCCTGAAGTAGCACTTGGTTATTCCTCAGCTTGTTTTCCCATTTTCATAGGAAAGTGCAGAGAAAAGAATTAGAGAATTGTACTCCAACTCGGCCATAACAGAACCCTAATTTTAATCAATGTCATAACAGCAACATATTTTAACATCCATTGCTGATAAATGGAGGCAATCTCATTTATCACATACTCAGATAAAGTAGAGATGTCACTTTTATATACTATCAGGAAAAACTCGCTAGCTCCTTGTGTCACCCTGAAACAGTATTTGTTCAAGATAATAAAATATTTCAGAATATTTACATTATATTCTAATTAATTTTCTGCATCAGATATACAACAACCATATGTGAACAATATATGCAAAACTATTTTGGGAGGAATAAAGAATGCAGGACTGCAAGCTTGTAACTTATGGGGAAGGTGAAAACTTTTTTATGTCTAAATGAAATAGGAAGTGTTTCTGACTGTACTGCTGTTATTGTTCCTTTCTTTTGTGAATTTCAAATAATATTCCGTCAAGAATCACATCTCTAGTTCCATTTTATGAAGAGTGATAAGAGAGAACTATATACCTTTCTCACCACTCATTAATTTAGAAGGCCAGATATATGCACACGTACACACATGCAGTGGGGGTGCTGCGGTAGCGTTGTCGCCTCATAGCAAGACATTGTCCTGTTCGATTCTCAGCTAGAGCGTCTTCTTTGTGGAGGCATACGTGAATGGGGCATGCCTTTGTTGAAGGTTGTGTGTCAGGGCTGGTAACCCGGTATGTAAAAATCCACTACCAATAATTAGCAGATCGGAGTTCCGCTGTGGCGACCCCTAACTGGGAAAAGCCGAAAGACACAAGCAAACAAACACACACACACACACACACACACACACACACACACACACACACACACACACACACTATCTAGGTTGTCATTCTTGATTATGATCCATTTTCACCAGAGGTCTGGGAGCACTGTGTAAGGAAATGGTTTAGAGTCACACAAAAGACAAACTGGGACTCAGGGAGTCATGTTCAGGACTACATGCTCATTAATATCTCATTAGCAACTCGTAGCCATAATCCTCTGATCTGAATGGACAAGAGATAGTTAGATTCCCCGTGTAGTTTTGAATGTCAGTCTTTCTCTCTCTCTGTCTCACATTATCTCTTTGCTGGGTACAATGGCATTTTCTATAAAAACTTCAAAATGTTAACAGTGCTCCATGGTAGAGTAATAGCTCTTCCTGACATCTGTTATAACCTCAGATTTCTGAATTCTGAATGAAAGGAATATGAATTACAAGCTGTCAGAGTTGGAAGTGTTACTGATTTTATATGTTACAATTGCATGTACTGTAGCATTTGAAAAAGTGACATTGTGACGTGAAACCTTGTGTGTATTCATTCTGATTTATTTTTCTAATAAGCTATTTGCTGTCCATGCTATTGAGTCAGCCTTTACATTTGAAACATAGTTTGATGTTGGCTATAATGCAGCTGCTTAGTTTCCACAGTGCAGCTTAGATTGCCCCATCCCCTCTAGGCTTTCGATTATTGACTAAAACATCATCCTCCCCCATAGTGCATGTTTTAGGTATTGCCAGACTGACAAACCTCCTGACATAGCAAAACCACCCCAAGGGAATCTAAAGGTGTTACTGCTCAATGCGAGGAGCCTAAACAAGAAATTCCACTCCCTCCAGACTTCCCTAACCCTGGAGAATGTGGACATCTATGCAATTAATCAGACATGGTTTAAACCTATAGAGAGCACACTGGAAGTGCAGGGTTACAATGTCTTCCACACATGCAGGCCAGTGCTGCACAGGCAGTGACCAAAGGTGGAGGTGTTTCAATCTATAGCAGCAAAAAACTCACCTCACGACATGTCAAAGAGGATGATGAGCTTGGGCTTCTCCATGTCAAGGTATCCAAAGCCAAAGTCCCATATCATATCCTTGCAAGCTATAGGTCACCCTCTATGACACAAGAAACACGTAGCTCATACTTGGACTTACTGGTGGCTCTCATGATTCAACCCAATGTCACAATCATGGGCGATTTCAACTATCCTGCTATAAACTGGGATACATAAACAATCCCAAAATTACAGGCCCAGAGATTCCTGTACCAGATAGTCCTTACACCCACTAGAAGTGAAAACATACTCAACCTGGTACTCACAAACATGGGAGAATGCTGTACCCCCATAGTGTAGTAACCTCTCTGGTAAAGTCATACCATAAAGCTATCACCCTCATAATAAAAATCAATTCTGCGACCTCAACTAACCTCATAACATTTAGGAACTATTCTAAGGAAAACTTCCTACTACTATGTGATATCCTGTCAAAATTTCAAGCCCCACAAACTCTGAGAACACAGCTGCTTGTGTAGAATTGTTCACATAAACCCTGTACAATCGTGTCAATAAATCTATAGACAGCTGTTCCCACCAGAAATTATTTCAGTACAAACTCAAAAAACAAACCGCTCTGATAGAATCTAAAAACAAACAGGTTGTACAACAAAAGGAAAAAAATCATAGTCAAGATTAAGAGGTTCTTTGACTAACATGATAAAATAGTCTAATCAATTTAAATAAACAGCTAAGAGGACAAATTAAGTCTACTAAAGCCACATTTGAGGTAAAGGTAGCCTTCCAGGCAAAGGATAATCACAAAGCTGTTTTTAACTATGTCCCAAACCTCAAAGGCAGCACACAGCAGTGTACAATTGATTGTGAAGATATAGCAGATCTGCTGGTTGTCAAATTCAGCTCCAATGTTACCCCTCTCTCTCCCCAAGGAAACACCACCAAACATAACTCCCCAGCTGTTAGTACAAAACAGTTACTCAATAAGGCCAAAAACTCTGCATTGATGGGCCCCTATAGTATCTCAGGATACCTCCTAAATAGCTTGAAACATGACATATTGGGACAACTGTAGTCACTGTTTAACCATAGCCTCCAGACAGGCTTTGTGCCATGCGAATGAAGAACTGCATCAGTCATCCCTACATAAAAGGATAGGCCAACAACAGACCCTGGGAACTGAAGACCCATAAGTCTGACTGACTAGTCTCATATACAAGGCCATGGAAAGAATTTAAATGGAAGTGATTAATAAGTACATAGAAAACCTTCAAACACTAGATCCAACCCACTGTCATTTTGTCAAGGGCAGATCATGCCTACTCAATCTGGTGGACTTCTTTGAAAGGGTCACCAAGGCAATGGATTATGGAAAAACAGTTTATTGTGCTTACCTTCACCTGGCTAAGCATTTGATACAATACCCCACTCAGGCATTGTAATCAAACACATGGATATAGGCATAGACCCGTATGTTGCACACTGGATTACTGTCTGGCTCTCCAATAGGGCACAGGAAGTTAGAATGGGGAGACCACCTCTGCACAGATGCCAGTCACTTGCAGAGTCCCACAGGGCTCTGTAATGGGTCTGCTACTGTTTAGCATCTACTTCTTGTAAGTCAAGACCAATGTCAATAACCTCTTGCTGACCAAGTCTGCAGATTACTGCATACTAGCTGTAATCATCGAATCCCCCAATGCACTAACATCCTACAGGAAGGACTAACACAGACAGACAAATGACTGGTGCTAAAGCCACAGCTTAAAATTCAGTGCAAGAAATGCATAATAGTACACTTTGGGAAGTCAGCCACCCTTGAAAATTACCTCAAAAATAACACACCTCTAAGAGCAGGACCAGTAGTCAAGGATTTGAGTACGTACATAGTAACGTTGCTTTCAACCAACATGGGTCTAAGGAAGTAAGGAGATCATTCTATGTTGCTTAATTTACAAGCAAGGGCATGGCATCTATGTCCAAGGAAGTCATTCTTTCACTGTATTCGACCTTCAGCAGGCACATCATTGAGTGCTATGCCCCCTTTGGTGTGTACCTGACCAGGCAAATGCAACAACTGGAACGTCCACAGAGATTACTCACAAAATGAATACAGAACATAAACAGCATGTTGTATGCAGATTGCCTCAAAGCCCTATCTGTATACTCTTGTTTTTTGTAGATTGTTGAGAGGTGATCTATTCCTGGCATATAAGGCATCCTTGGCTCTCACTATGATGGACCTTTTGCAGCACATCATCAGTAGGGTAAAACTAACCTCATGATGGTCTAATCCCAGCTCACGTTCCCTATTAGTGGGTAAACAATCCAACGCTTGGTGAATTCTGCTTCACAATGATAGGAAGAGTCAACATTGAAGGATCAAAAAGCGACGTTGCTATGAATGCTTAGCTGTCACAAGACAGTTATCCCTGTGGTAACTTTTCTGACACCTCTTGCTTAAAACCCAAAAAGCCTGAAGGATGGTGAGGCCCGCTTTCATGATCTGTATTCATACTGAAAATCAAGATGAAGCGAGCTTTTGTCCTTCTACTACAATGGAGGTTTCCATCCTCCCTGAGCTCATCTTAGGACACCTGCATTACTCTTTGACAGGTGTACTGTCCCAGTCAGTCTCCTCACCTGACACTGTCCCTGGAGCAGGTCACACCTGGATGTCCGGGAACTTGGAGTCAGAAGCGAGAACCCTGGTGGGGCTCACCCCCCCTCCCCAAACTCACTGGGTGAGTGAAAAAATGAATGGAATGAATATTACTCAGTCTATGGATTTAAACTTTGCTTACAACATAAATAGGACATGTTGGAGGGACAGGTATGGGACTCAGAAAATTCCCCTTCTCTGGAACAGGCTTTCTATCCATATGAAGTAGAGCCCTTCCCTAATGCTACTCAAGATAAATCTGGACCAGTGGATGGGAATTCAGAACTATACCCTGGGTGTAGCAGCTATGTCTCTAATGAACAGAAATAACCTGAAAATTTTGCCTTAGCTTACATATATCCCTTAAAATAACCTCTAAGCCGCATAACCTTGTAGTATACATTTGAGAAGCCTGGCTAGTCTTATAAAGGCCAGTATATAAATTTTTGCAATACATTTGTGATGCATGGCTAGGCTTATAAAGGCCCCAGTGGTAGTTAGCCAAGTACATACCTATGAACCTATGAGCAAAGTAGGAAGAAAAGTTCCAGTTTATAGCAATGATTACCTAGAGGCAAACTCAAAAACAAATGGCCCTGGGTAATTTAGTGAAGTCTAAGACATATAAGACTAGAGCAATTCTGATATTGTTGTTGATATCTGATTATGGGTGGTTTTAACATTTCTCCTTTATGAGTAATGTTAAATTCTTCAAAAGGAAGCACACTAGACTTGACTTTTTTGCAAACAACCCTCAAAGACCAACATAGTATGTATGTATATATAGAATATACATACACACACAAAATGTACTGTGCATACTTGTATCATAACACTGTCATTTTTCAAAATATAAAAATTACACCTAACAACATCAAATGTAACTTACAGTTTTATATAAGGGCACTGCTAGCTATTGTGCACTGTCAAATGTAAAATAAAAGAAACTATTTAAAACTGAAATGAAGCAGAATATCTATACAAAAAACATCTTTCTAAAAACTGCATTAGCAAGCATGTTCCACCAAGAAAAAGGTATATAGGTAAGTTCCATGGGATGCAGGGGGGTGAATGGATTTTTGTAATCCAGCTAACACAGGTCATTTAACACCCTACTCACCTCTGCTTAGGGGATCATTGAGGGATGCTTCTCAGAAGTGCTTCTTCCATTAATGCAGCACTGATGAAGACAAAAGACTGAACAGGAATGTTCCACTAATACAAGGGTTAGGGATACTTGAAGGCCTACATCATTTACATAGTGAGCAAATGACAGGTGCATGTTAACCCCTGCAGCAATTACCACAACATACATGGAAAATTAGAAGCATATAGAAACAAAAATCCCCTAATGGTGGTCTGCGTGACTACTACACAGTTATCAGTTCTCAGTGTGTTGAAGAAGGAATTGGCGGGATTGTGATGACTTCCCAGACACTCAGGATATATGGGGTAAAACATGAATAAAAAACACGTACAAATGAAAAATGAATTAAAAATCTTAGAATATACCAAATAAATGCTGACCAGATGGTCTTGTTTGTTTGATTGCTTATTTATTTATTTATTTGTTTTCCAGTAAGTGATCAGGACCAGAATGGTCCTTTTTCAGTCACAGCCTAATTACACCATAAAGAGAAAATAAAGCACAATTATTATAAATGTTATGTAGTTTGATAACACTCTAGCAAATAAAATGCAATAAGCAAACACAAACCACTTTATAACTATGCAAATGCTATTAAAACAGAGCAAGGGTATCTTGAATGTTATGACTGAATGGAACATTTACAGCATTGACATATTTCCTGAAAGAGTTCTTCAGCAATTTCTGTTTGCAGTTTTACAGATGAAAAAGAAAGAACATAGAAAACATGAGGTTATGCCAGGCAAATTAATCACTACACAGTAGACCACTTACTAGGGTACTACCTAAAATCTGCCACAGAAGTTCAGTAGGGCCAGATAGCACTCTAAATATATGATTATGCAAAATTGAAGATAGCTTATCAGAATAATCTGTACTGTACTTCTATACATCCATTCAAATCAGCATTTCAGAAAAACATAACAAGGGTTCTCTTCATAACATTAACTAGCATATGGAGATAAAGTCCTTACTAAGACCTGAGTAACTCAAGTTTAACTAGTGATTTGGGCACCTGCTGGAGCTAACATGGGGGTAAAAGAATGACAAGGCATTTCCTACTCTTTTCTTTCATGATGGATGGTGTTAGGATATACTGGGTCATGCTGCTGATTTTGCTAGCACTAATAGTGATATTAGGATTATGATAAAAGCTACTTCTGCCTTAGGCAGGTAAGCAAAAGAGGGACATGCCAGCTTTAATATAATGGTCTTGGCTTGTCTGCTCCTCTTTCTTAGAAGTGGGGCATTCGCAGACTGATGATAGTGAGGTCTATCTTTCTGGAAGAATGTGACCTGTCCAGTGAAGAGACACATGTAGGTGTGCTGGCCTCAAACAGAGACAGAGAGAGAAAGATAGAGAGAAATATGACAGAAACAATAAACAAATGAAAAAACAAATGAATTAATAAATTGATTAATATATAAATAAATAAATCTCCTAATGATGTGGACATCCTACCTCACTGAGACAGATGCCTGGTGTCAAAGCCATGGCCTCAAGCTCAATGCCAAAAAGTGCATTGTCATCCCTTTTGGTAAAAACTCTGTACACATGAACTACCACATAGGCGGTAGTCTACTTAACACCTAATGTGTGATAAGAGACCTTGGGACACAGGTGGACAGTAGTCTCTCCTTTGATAATCACTTTGCCACAGTAGTCAGGAAATCCTTCTACATGGCACACCTCATCACAAAAGGTTTCTCATCCAGGAAAAAATAAGTCATTGTTCCCCTCTACTCATCACTCATTAGACCCATTATAGAGTACAATGCCCCTTTTGGTATGTACCTCACAAGACATCTACAACAACTGGAAAGGCCACAGAAATACCTCACAAAGAGGATTACTGGCCTCAAACAGATGCCCTATGCAGACCATCTCAAAAAACTCCAGCTTTACTCTGTCGCATATCGCCTACTCAGAGGCGATCTCTGCCTAACATACAAAGCTATGTCAAACCCAGAGCTGTTGGGCATGCTCCACGTAAAGAAATCCCAATCACTCTGAGCTACATGCTCTAGGGACTTAAACCTTGTCACCACAATAAACAGAACATGCTGGAGGGATAGATTCCTATCTCAGAGACTTCCCATACTCTGGAACAAACTACCTATCTATATCAAACGAAGCTCCTCATTAGCACTCTTTAAGAAAAATCTTGATGATTGTATGGGAGATAGGAAATTCACCCCGGAGATCACTTCTGTGGCTCTGCTTGACAGGGACACAGGAAAATAATTTTCTTGGGTGGCAAAAGCCAGGGTACCATTTGGCTAGGATTATATAGGCCCTAGGGCCAATAGCCTAGTACCTACCTATGAACCTATGAACCTATAAATAAGAGTATAAAAATATAAATAAATAAGAAAATAAATAAAATAATACTCCTCCCAACACTGGTGGGACTGAATCAGACATTGGAAAACTCAGATTAATAAATTTCACTTGCCTTCTCTGCAAAATATTGGAAATAATAATTCAACCAATTTAAACAAAGAAAATCTAGTTTTATTAGCTCAAGGAAAATATTTATTTAGCCAAATGCTGAGACTCCCTTCTAAATTCATTATGATATACCACCACCCTAGATAACTTTAAAACTATTTTGGAGCTACACCAAAACAACAAATGGCTTTGTACATTTTCTCCTGTTTTACAGTGCCCACTTTATTAAAAGACTTAATTTACATGACAAAACTGTTTGCCAAAATGTAATTCATTGTTGTATCAGTCAGAAATCATCATCATCAAAAAACTCCACTCCCTAGAAGCTCTCTTTAGCCTAAAGAATGCTGACATCTGTGCGGTCACTGAGACATGGTTATAAGTTATAAGACAAGTTATAATGCCTTCCACACATTTAGGCCAGCTACTTCACAGGCAGGGACTAAAGATGGAGGTGTCTCTATTTACATCAAAAATAAATATACTTCAAGGCTGGTCAAACAGGACAATGCACTTGAGGTGCTCCATGTTCAAATCACCATAGGCAAAATTCAATACCACTTCCTTGCAAGCTTTAGGTCCCCCTGTATGACCTAGGAAACCCATACTATGCATTTAAACTTATTATAAACACTAACCATCCAACCCAATACCATATTCATGGGTGACTTTAATTACCCCACTATTAACTGGGAATCCTAAAAGACACCAAACGTACATGCACAGGGATTCCTGGATTTTGTAAACACAAACTCCCTGGACCAGATATTCAATAAACCAACCAGGGGGTGCAACCATACTGGATCTGGTCCACCTTAATATGGGAGAGTGCTGCACACCCCCTACTGTAATGCCTTCCCTGGTAAGGTTAGACCACAAAATGATCTCCTTTGAAGTACAAATAAAACCTGGACCCCCAGATAAACCTGGAATATTCAGGAACTATTCTAAGGATAATCTTCTGCTATTAAATAAGAACCTGGCAACATTTCAAGCCGCCATAAAGCCTGAGAACACTTCTGCCTATGCAGATCTATTCACAGAAAACCTGTACAAGCATGTTAACAGCTGCATAAAGGTAGCTATACCCACCAGGAAGAAGTACAGAACTAAATAAAAAAAAAACCACCCTGGTGGAATCACAAAATCAATAGGCTGTATAATAGGAGGAAAAAAAAATCATGGCAAAAATTAGTAGGTGCAGCATCCAGCAGGATAAAAGCACTCTCATGAAAATAATCAAACAACTCAAATGACAAAGTCTACCAAAGCCAAATTTGAGGTAACTTTGGCCTCCCAGGCCAATGACAACCACAAAACATTATTTTGCTATGTCCAAAGCCTCAAAGGCAAAACCACAATTGTGTGCACAGCTAATTGTAAATGGACCCACATATACTGAGCCAGAAGACATAGCAAACCTCCTGGCTGATAAATTCAGCTCCAACTTTACCCCTCACTCTCCCTCAACCTTCTCTCAGAAAATATCATCAAATATAACTCCCCCTACTATCACTAGGGAACACATCCTTAATGCTCTTTCTAAGACCAAGATCACTGCATCAATGAGCCCAGACAATATCCCAGGATGCCTTCTAAATAGCATGAAACTTGACCTATCAGGCCCTCTGGAATTGATTTTTAACTGTAGTCTCCAAACAGGTTTCACGCCTTATGAATGGAGAAAGGCAACAGCCATCCCTCTGCACAAAGGTGGGCCATCTACAGACCCTGGAAACTACAGACCCATATGTCTCACTAGTGTTATATGCAAAGCCATGCAAAGAATTATCATGGATACCATCAGCAGAGATCTAGTAAACCTCAAGACACTGGATCCAACCCAGTGTGGTTTTGTCAAGGGCAGATCATGCCTACTCAGCCTGGTGGAAATCTTTGAGAAGGTCATCAAAGCAATGAATGAAGGCAAAATTGTTCACACTCTCTACCTTGACCTGGCCAGAGCATTTGACACAATACCCCATTCAGGCATTGTTGACAAACTCAAGAGGTTAGGTACAAGCCCGTATGTCACCCGGTAGATAGCCAACTAGCTCACAGACAGGACCCAGGACGTTGGAATTAGGGAGTCCACCTCTACAAAGAGGCCAGTCACAAGTGGAGTTGCTCAGGGATCAGTCCTTGGACTGCTTCTTTTCGGCATTTACTTCTCAGAAGTCAAGGCCAATGTCAGTGGTCTCTGGCTGACTAAATTTACCGATGATTGCAAATTAGGAGCTGTCATTGAATCTCACACTAACACAAATGTTCTCCAGGAGGAGCTGACACAGACAAACAAATGGGTGTCAGAGCCATGGACTAAATCTAAGTGCCAGGAAATGCATAATAGTATCATTTGGAAAGTTATCCATCTGTGGTAACTATCATATTGACAATACTCTCCTTAGAGTTGACCCAGTCGTCAGGGATTTAGGGACACACATAGATAGTAATCTAGCCTTTTTTCCTTCATGTGTCTACAGTAGTGAGGAAATTATTCTATACTGCAAAACTTATAAACAAAAGTATAGCATCTAAGTCCAAGGAAGTCATTGCTCCACCGGATTTGGCATTCATTAGACCTATCATTGAGTATAATGCCCCCTTTGGTATATACCTAACCAGGCATATCCAACAACTGGAATGTCCACAGAGGTTCCTCACTAAAAGAATACAGGGCATAAGTAAAATGTTCTGTGCAGATCACCTCAAGGCTCTAGCCTTGTATTCTTTCTCCTACAGGCTTTTGAGGGGAGCTCTATGCCTGGCATATAGGGTATTTTCAGACTCCACTCTGATGGGCCTCCTCCATATCCACAAAATAAAGAGCACCAGGCTTACCCGTTCTAAAGACTTAAACCTTGCCTGTGATATAAATAGGTCCTGCTGGAGAAATAGGTATGTATCCCAGAGACTACCATGTCTATGGAACAGGCTTCCCATCCATGTGAAGCAGAGATCCTCCATAACCCAATTCAAGTGAAACTTGGACAATTGGATGGATAACCTGAAATTCATCCGTGGCTTGGCACCTACTTCTCTAATGTAGACAGGTAATCTATAATGGTTCTTCTCCCAAGTCCCTGTTTACAATTATCAAAGGTATCAGAACTTGTCAGAGATTTGGGATGCATGGCTAGGCTTAAAAAAGGCCCTTGTGGCTTAGTAAACACCTATGAACCTATGAAGAGACTGTTTAGAAACTGAATGTACTCCAGTCTGGTAACTGCATATGAACTGCGTTACTAAGATGCTGGTTTATCTATTAGTCTGAAAATTTTTGAACTATCCCACATTTAAAATAAGAGATACTTTTCGTTATGTTAGCTCAAATGAAATCTGACTGCTTGTGCCCTATTTCTTAGTGGAACTTTATCCCCAGGCCTTCATTGAAAAGGGGTTATGCTCACTTGGCCCATCCTGGTATACAAAATCAAATAAATAAATTAGCAAATTTAATAGAGGAAGAAGAGGTAACAGCTTGTGAATTGAAAACATTTTTAATTTGGCCACTATTACAAACCAGTTTAGAAAAGAAAAATCAAGAACTAGTCTCCAAACATTTTCTTTCTTTGGTACTAGGAACATCCTTGAATAAAAACCCTTCCCCACCTAGGAAGAAGAAACTGGTTCTTTCAATCTTTGGACAGCATGTGATGAACATGTGGAGTCTGATCTGGAGGATAAGAACTGACCTCCTGAAAGGAGGAATTTTCTCCCTCTGCCATCTGTTATCCTGCTGAATGATTTTCAGAAACCATTTGCCTGAAATAATTTGTTGCCAAAGAGAAAAATGGAGATTCAGATTGTTTAAAAGAAAAAAGTGACCAGGGAGGGAGTGCATCAAAATGTCTCTGGATCATCTTGACATTTTCATTATGCGTTTTATCACCTCTGCAGCAGAGGGGCCAATCACTCTCCATCCAAGAACTAAAACTTAAAATCTAATTTTTAACATCTGAGAACATAGCCATGCAAACCTCATCGAAACAGTACCAGTGGTCATAGCCATGGAAGAAGTGTCAACAGAGACATACACAAACTACAAACAATGAGTACTGACCTGTGCAATAGAAGAAACTAAATTATTTAAAACAGATTTTCCCTCACAAGAAGAAACTGCAGATAAAATGTTCCTCTTGCTTTTACAATTTGTCAAGCAAACTTTAACATATGAATCTGACAATTCAAAATTCTGAAAATCAAAGTTGCAGAGGTATACACTTTTTACTCATACATAATAATTTTCCCAATGTTATCACTAAGAGTAAGAATGGAATTAACTAAATATTTAGCAGCAGTGGGATCAACTAAAGACATAGCTGCTGGGTCAGGTTTGAGAATAGATTATAAAAAATTAAAAGACTGAGGAACTTTATACATCCTATCTTTCTTTTTAGAAGCAGCTGGCTGACTATCAGGAACATTGCAAGCAGTAACACACATGTCCTCTAATAATGACAAAACAGAAAAATTGGTATAGATTCTGGAAAATCCTTCTGTAACAACTCATAGCATTTTCTGAGGGACTGAGAAACGTGTTTTCCCACTTAAAACACTGGCACATTCTTGTAATAGTCTCAGAGAAGGAGAAACCCCACAGAGTAAATAAGAAACAGAGCTCTTCTCTGAGTCTGAATCAGAAATATGAGGGAAAAAAACCTGCATCTCTCCCTGTATCTTCCATTTCTGATTCAGAATCTTGAATTTCTTCAGGAAAGAGGAATCCCTCTTTCCTTTACCAGAAAATACTTCACGAGAAGGATCACTAGCCTAAATTAAACCCTGAACCAAACCCAATAAACAGCTCCTACTCAAAGTAATTTGAGGAGAAGTAGATACATGGTTGGTTTTCTTTTTCTTTTTGACTGGAAAAATCGGGCCAAATGTGTTACTAATGACATCACCTGCTTCCACAGGGATGGGCACAACAGGGAAACTTTAACTATTCCCTCTCCCAGGAATGACAAGAGTGGCTCTCCCTTGACCATTGAGAGGACCCCAATAACCACAAAGGATATGGCTAGTGTCAAACAATGTTGACTGAAGGTGCTGTAACAGAGGGATCTGGGGTAACACATGATTTGTCTGAGGTACAACAACTGGCCACAGCAGAGTCAATCACTTATCACTGAGTATAATTCCTTGTCTGCTATGGTGGCAAAGGCTGATTGCTTATTTTTTATTTATATATATATATATATATATATATATATATATATATATATATATATATATATATATATATATATATTGTTTGTGGTTATAGTCTGTTCTGTGGTCAAGCCGAAAATAATGCCTCTTTCACAGGGAACACAAGCAGTAGTTGCCAGTAAACACTAGCAATCCACAAAAGTTACTTTTTTGACAAAAAAAACCCATAATAAAATGCACATTAAGAAATTATGCCAACCCCACAATAGAAAAATAAATACAATTTCTCTACAGAAAAAAATGTTTTCATTTACACTGCATTTAAACTGACAAAAAATTAGTGTTCCTTTTAACAGTACATTAAAGTCTCAAAATAGTCCATTAAAACAAAACAGTCCTAGCTTTAAAATAACTTTCCTGTAGAGTAAATTAATAAAACATCAACAAAAAGTAACAAAATAGAAGGCTTTTTTCCCAGGATGGCATTTATCTATCTAGGAAAGAAAAGCAAAGGCCCATTGTCAATCCTCTAAAGCCTCACAGAAGTGCACACTTTGGCAACAGGAAAGCTCTAGAGGGATTTGCACCCAAATTTGTCTTTTAGTCAGCTCAGATTGAGATGCTTGATGGTTTGGGCACATGGAAGGTGGCCTGAAGCTTTGGAAGCTGGCCAGACCAGTTGTTATATCTGTGGCAGTATGTAACCCAAATAGCTAAGGCTATTGCAGCAGTGATCATTCGAACATCCACTGTTATGGTAAGTTCAGCATACACAACTCTACTTTCTATTCTGCTACACAGGGAACTCTATATCCAATAGTAAAAACTAAAAAAAAAAAAAAAAAAAACAGCCATGCTAGATTCAACACTTTGTGACATCCAATAGTAAAACTCAACACTTACAGGCCAGTCAGAAGATCTTGGCTGCTCAGAACAAGAATAAGCACATGTCAGCTGGGCCTACACTCCAATAGAAACTCCAGGCTTGATTTTAGTAATCAAAGTGCTGCTCTTCTTGTTTACTAACTACTGCCTGAAGACTGAGACAGCATCACATGACCCATTTTTAAAATGAACAGAAAAAAAATCTCTTTTTACATTTTAAGCAAGTTTCATTCACCTATGAGAGAACCAAACCAATATTTCAGTTTTATTATTCCACAAAATATTTTTCCCCTGTGTGAAGCTGAAAAAGTAAATTAGTTGCTCAAGAAAATAAATGTTTACATTATGTTAACAAATCAAAATGCTCACTCTGTAAGACATGCATTATACCAAATTATTTTAAAAAAATGCAAGGTGTTTCATGAAAAGCATGGCTCTTAATATAGGCAGATTTGTTTATATTTATGTATTTTTTAAATAACTTTGTGCTGCAGTTGCTTTATTAAGGCAAAGTGCTTATGGTAAGATGGAATTTCTTATGTTTAAGGGTAATTCCTGCACTTTATTTGATTTGGCAGTTAAAAGCAAGAGTGTTGTGCTTTTTACCCTGTTGCTGTCTAAACCTCTATAGCATCCTGGAACAGTCTGTTTGCCAAGGCAATTCAACTAGAAGTTAAATGTCCAAGAGAGATGTAAGTACAACATTTGCATTTATGACAAATGCTATATAACAGTGAGAAGTTATGAATGAAGCACAAAGTGCCCACAGCATTTCAGTTGTGACACTTGTAGGGTGGTTTATTTAGCCACATGCATACCCTAAAATACTTTTTATGTCCATAAGATGGAAAGGGCATCAAGGCACTGAATCTGCAAGCATTACTATGGCATTAGAGGGTGGAGTGGGAAACCCAGCTTGAGCTGGTTTTTAAATACAACCCAGCTAGCATCTTTAAATGGTCACCTCTCTGTAAATCTTGGTCTGTCAAACTATAGCCTTTTTTGGATATAATTTTTCCTTTTTTCTATTTTGATTTAGATAAATAATGTGTGCCTAATGCCAACATTTTACATCATTCCTTGACAGTACTATAAAAGTTATTTTAGACTGTTTGTTCAATATGTTATATTTATATGCTTTTTGCAGTCATTTTATGCATGATATACTATCATATTAATTTTGACATAAGAATTGTAATTGTTTGAGGCATGATTGGCATTAGCTGATATTGAGGTCCATCATATGTTGTACAATTTGTCTGTTTGAATGGATTCTTTTAATAATATTTTAGAATCTGATGGTCTGTTTTAAATGTAATACAAAACACTTTTAATATATATATATATATATATATATATATATATATATATATATATATATATATATATTGAGTGCATTTTCATGATTAGCTTTCTTAAGTTAAAAGCAATTATTTAAAAAAATGATATTTCATTTATTTTTACCAAGTAGCAGAATTATATGATAGATTAAGGTTTTATTATGCATTATTTTATCCTTACTATATATTTAATTTGTACATAGGAGGTTATTTAATATTTTACACACTTTTTTCTTTCTATGTATTCATCTTGTTTTTCAATTAACACTTCTATGAGGAGGTGGAATTTTCTTCACTTAGGGGGTTATAAATTATATTGTTGTGGTTGTTTGTATCACTTATGAAGTTCTGTATGTACTGGAACAAAAGTTCTCTCTCTCTCTCTCTCTCTCTCTCTCTCTCTCTATATATATATATATATATATATATATAGTGTGTGTTTTTTCATTAAAAGTGTGTTTAGCCTGTGACCAAGTCCTTGATCTTATTTATTCTTAAGATCGCTTTCTTCTGATTTGAAATAGTTTTATCAGATCACTGGTGGTGGCTAAACCTGCTGGTGTGCATGCTTTCATTCATGGTTTTGCTTGGTTCCTGGTTTCATTATCGATAAGTGGACAGCACAACATCAAGCTAAAATCATTGCCATTATTTAAACCTAACTAAAATACAACTCCTGCATTTCACCATCCTTTACAAATTTCACACTGTTTTATCATAATAGGTCTAATAATGGGGGGATGAGCTATAACCATAGTTAATAATGTTGCTTGTTTAAATCCTACCCTCATCATACATAATATACATACAAAAAATTGTACTTGTAGATGGGCTTTACTAAAACTATTTCTTAGAAGCACACGAAAATACTATTGGCCACTTTTTATATCCATCCACCAGCATATATCTCTGTTCTCCAGTATACTTAAATCAAATTCTTACCTTAATAAAGCAATAAATTAATTTTCTGTAGAGACAATACTCCTCTCTCAACCCTTTTTAGACTCCCTACTTAAGTTATATATTTTTACTCAGCTTGTTAATTCAGATGCTAAATATAACTCTGTCAATGAAAATTTCTCTATACTGGATGTGGTCATCTGCAAACACTTAATAATATTTTTAGTGACCACAATTTTATCCCTTAATATTGGTCTTTTAAAACTATTAGGACTCCTCCCCAATGCTTTACATGTTTCTCATTTCCTGACAAATTTGAACACTTTCTGGAAATTGAGCTACATATGGTAGACAGATACAACTATACAAGTCCACAGATCCCACCTACGCTTTATCTATATTCTCTAACATTCCCACTTCAACCAAATGATCACACTTAGACTGAAATCTTTTCTCTCTTTTCAGAAGTATACTCTACCTTGGAGAAAGGTCTCCTGAGTGAGGCCATCATACTTTCCATAAAAATCCCTTGGGGCATGGCCAAGATGCCAGTCTGATAGCAGCTGAAATTCATAGCTCTGCTTAGATTTTAATATCCTGACAGGAAATATACTTTAATTTTTAGAAAAATCTAACTAAAAGTATACTAAGATTAACAAAGACTCTTTATTATTTTCTAAAAATTAATACATAGTCAAGAGAATTTTTTAAATTATTCCTGTCAAGAAGTTTTCTACTGGAGATCTCAAGATGAGCAACTTGAATAACCCACACCAGGATAGTGCTGTGAAGAAAGAACTACATTTTATAATAACAAACATCTGTCACTAAAAATGGAAAAATTCGAAAACAAAATGGATTTTATCAAACAAGAATGCAGTAAACAACTGGAACTTCTAATCGGAATAGTAAAAAAAAATCTGAACAGATTCTTGCCTTAGAGGAAACAGTAACTGACCTCGATACTAGAGTGACAGAAAATGAACATCACAATGAATTTCTTCTTAAACAAAACACCAGGCTGATTGAAAAACAGGAAGACCTTGAAAGTAGATCAAGGAGGAATAACATAAGAATATATGGAATTCCTGAGAAAGAAGAGGGTGCTAACATGATTCATTTCCTCAATAAGTGGTTTTCATCAGCACTAAGCATGCCTGAATCCCTCTCTTTTGGAATTGAGAGGGCTCATTGGTCCCTGGCAAATCCAGCTTCATCTTTAAGTTCATCTAATCCCAGGTCTAAAAATTAGATTTCTTTCCTCGCAAGACAAGGACTTAGTGCTGAAATCAGCTTGGGCTTATTTCCCTATCAAGATGGGTGAAAAAAGTTATTCATTTTGACAATGACTACACCTTTACAGTCATATCCAGAAGAAAGGAGTGTGTTCATCTAATTAAGAGGTTGAAAAAAGTGAATATCAAAGCTCAAATTATTTTTCCTACAAGAATAAAAATCACCTTGCCAGAAGGAGTGAAGATCTTTGATTCCGTACAAGAAGCAGTAGAATTTATCCAAAAGAAGAGAATACTGTCGGACATAGAATAAATTGAATGGTCATCCCAGAGTTTGAAGAGACAGGCAACAAAACATGGATGGTCTGTGAAGGAAGGAGCAAACAAAACTAAGAAACTAAAGGACAAATGAATAAATTCCTTCTAATTTTAAATGCTTTGTTTTATGAATCATAATATATTTGATTCTGGAAAGTCTCTGTGCTGTAAGGTAATGGGAATCATTTTTATTATTAACGTTCTCTTTTGCTTTCTACTTTTTCTAGTTACATATACTACTAAGTATTTAAGTAACATTCTCTCTCTCTCTCTGTATGTCTCTCGCTCTTCTTTCTTCCTATTCTTTTTTGTTACCAATGTTCATTTTCTCTCTTTTCCCCATTATAAGTACTTTACATATTTTTTCTCTTTTAAATAACTACAAATTATGTATGTCTTCTAATTCGTCAGTAATAGTATAATTTGACTCAATACCAAAGTGCATTTTTTTCTAGTGAGTCAGTGGCGGGGTAACAAGTTGTTTCTGATTAGTGTTTCTAACTAGATGTTTTAGACTCTTTGTTTAGATACATTATAATACAGTAATACAGTACATTAATGATGTTTTATATATAGCTAAATATATGTTTCATATATATATATATATATATATATATATATATATTAGGTTCCTTTCTCTCTCTCTCTCTCTCTCTCTCTCTCTCTGGCCTGGTTAACTGGTGGGTAAATGAATGAAATGGTATAATATGATTTCTGATTTGAGACAGCTGTTGTTTATGAAGCTGCAGCTTGAGGAACAACAGTGATGACATCATTTGACCTTTTGAACTTGTTAAATGGTTGTACTTAGAATTCTTTTCTCTTGAAATTCTGTTAGACTTCACTAGATACTTTAAATGGTAAATAATTAGTTCTGATAAAAGTGTTTAAATCCTTTGTAAATGCCTATGTTCTCTTATAGATGCATACATTCTGCAGATTCAATGACACTATTAGTAACTAAATGACATTGTGAACTAGGAGCTGCATTAGAAAACTCATTATGCATATTAACATCAGACTTATGTTATATAACTAAACCTTTAGTAACTAAACAGAGGGTTGTGAGGCCCCCCTTTTTTTTCTCTTTCTCTCTCTCCCCCTTCCTGATGAAAGATGTCAACATAGATATTGTTAATACATATGAGTAATATATGTGCAATTGCAAAATATAATAGTTATGTTGTAATAATAAATGTTATATATGTATATTCAACAAATCCTTACATGAAAAATGTTAGATAGATGACTGACCAAATGGTTAAATTATCTGATGTTTCTTGAAAAGTCTTGGAAATAATTTTATTTATTTATTTATTGCATTTGTTGACCGGGATAAGTCCACTGGGCCTAAAAGAGTCCATTTTCAGTGGAGGCCCAGGGAGAAAAGCTCCAACGAGATACAGAAAAAATATAAGCATTAATTAGTACAGAAGCAGAAACGGTGTTACAGATAGTAAATATAGTAAATATAGTAAATATAGTAACATATACAGAATATATACATAAAAGCAGGAATCTAGTTTGTTTGATTACAGTAATATATACAGAAAATATACATTAAAGCAGAATTCAATGAATTCAATCAGAGTGGTATAAAAAGAGATCAGTATTATTGTACCAGTATCAACAAGTGAAGATAAAAATAAATATGGAGAAAATATCATCAGTCACTCGTAGCAAAAGACATAGTTTAGTAATCATATAAGGAGAGTGAAGAGGTTAGGTTATAGTGCAGGAACATAGCCAGGAAGAGCTGAGATGATTTTTCAGCATTTGTTTGAAGGTGGTGGTGCTGCCTGTGTTTCTTATAGACGGCGGAAGTGAGTTCCATAGTTTGGGGATGGTGAAGGCATAGAGGAGTTGACCAACAAGTAATGTGGGCTTACCTACTTTTAGAAGTAGATGAATTTCAGACCTTAGGTGCCTGCTGAAATGGTATTTGGCAAGTAGAGTTGAGAGAGCAGGACAGTCTGTGGGTCTGTAGATTATTTTGTGCACAGTAGTTAGTTGGGTGAATGACAGATGGTGGGGGAGTTCCAGCCACCCTAATTGTTTCAGTGACTTACAGTGGTGGGATGAGAATGTGGCCTTGGTGGCATATTTTGTTATTCTGTTGTAACATAGCAAGTTTGGATTTTGTAAAATTTCAGATATTAGTGAGGAGAGGGGCACCATAAAGGAGAGAGGGTAATAAAAAGGTAGCTGCAAGGGTTTTTCTAGTAGAGAGGCTAAGAAAGTATTGGTGCTTGTAGAGCATACCAAGCTTTTAGTGTGTTTTTTTTTGATGATATTGTTTATGTGTAGGTCAAAGTTAAGGTTTTCGTCTATAATAATGCCTAGTAATTTAGTGTACGAGACAACTTCTATAGTGGTATTGTCTTGGGCTTGTATAGTGAAGAGTTTTTTTATGAAATGGAGTGGTTTTTCTAGAAGTAAAAATTACTAGTTTCATTTTTTTTGGATTTAGGGCAAGATGATTGTTAAGCATCCAAGATTCAGTAGATGTGAGGGCATTCTAGGTAATTTGCTGGAATTCAGAGCTGGAATTTGCAGTGCATATTATTGTAGAGTCATCAGCATACTGGATTACTGAGCATTGTGGAAGAGTGGTGTGAAAGTTGTTAATAAAGATGCTAAATAAGAGAGGACCAAGTATAGAGCCTTGGGGTACCCCTGTGGAAGTATTGAGGAAGGGAGAGTAAGATTGTTGCCATTTGGTGAATTGCTGCCTATTGGAGAGATAGCTGTTGAACCATTGTAGTGTAGGGGGAGAAATGTGGAGGGTGGATAGTTTAGAGAGTAAGATAGTGTGGGAAATGGTATCAAAAGCTTTGGAGAGGTCAAGGAAAAGTGAAGCAATTATTTTACCAGAATCCCGTGCCCAGTTAACTGTATCAAGGAAGGATAGGAGGGTGGTAGTGGTGCTGTGTCCTAGTCTGAAACCATGCTGAGTGGGTGATAAAATTTGATTTTCATGTAGGTGGTTGAGGAGTTGGACATGGATGCATTTTTCCAGTATTTTAGGGAGGGGTGAGAGAATTGCTATGGGTTGAAAGTTTGTGGCGTCTGTGTTGGTGCCACCTTTGTGTAAGGGAAGAATGAATGTTTTTTTCCAGATGTCTGGGACAAGGGATTCTTTAATTGATCTGTTAATGAGTATGGTGATGGGATAAGCTATAGAGTTTGCTGCTAGCTGCAGGAAATGTGGGGGTAGATTGTCAGGGGCCAGAGTACAGGGTTTTAGCTTAAGTAAAATTATTTTTATGGTGCTGGTGGGTATGGGGGAGAATTTTAGGTTAGGGTTAAGGGTAGACTTGTTTTCTGGGATGATTTGGTCTTCAGCTGTCTTGGTGGTGGTGCTGTTAACTGTAGGAAAGGTGACGGTGAGGTTAGCTATGGTGTCAGTGAAGTAGGAATTGAAGTGGGGAGCAAGTTCAATGGGAGTTTTTTGTCGGTCAGGGGATGGATTGCTTTGAGAGCCTGGGTGTAATAGTTGGTTGATGGAAGACCAGAATTTTTGGGGATTATTTTTATGTTGGCTTTGTAGGTGGAAGTAGTGGTCTTTTTATCAGTGGTTATTAGATGTTTTCCTTGGTTATGGAGTTGCTTGTAATGTAGTAGAGTTGAGGGGTCTTTGTTTTTCTGCTATAATTTCCAGATTTTATCCCTTGTGGACATTACTTCTTTGGTGGATTTTGAGAGCCAGCATGCATGGTTATGTTTTATTCATTTTTGGCGGGTGAGTGCTTGCATATTTAGGATGTCTAGAAATGTTGAGTTAAATAATTCAACAGCCTCATTAAGTGGTAGGGATTTGAGGGGTTTCCAGTATACTTTAGCTAAGGTTTCATTAAATATGGATGATTGGAACTTAGTAAAATTTCTGGTAGATTTGTATTGGTGTTGGCCTGTGGTTGGAATAGTTTTGTGTATGATATATGCTGGGTGGTGCTCACTAATGGTATTAGGTAGTTTGTCTGCACTGCTGACATTGAAAGGGTGGGACACTAATATCCAGTCTATTGTGGAGCCCCAGTTGTAATTTTTGTGAGGTCTAGTGATGTCTTCAATTATTTGGGAGAAGTTGTAAAGAATTATGTTTTTTGAGGGGTTGTTGTGGCCTATATCTAGCCAATCAATATTTACATCACTTAGAATGATGGTTTCATTATCTATATTTTGGGAAGTCCAGGCAAGTATGTTTTCTAATACTGGTATGTTGTTTCCTGGGGGAATATAAAGAGCAATTATGCAAATATTTTTATGGTTGTTAAGTTTTAATATAGAGATTAGTACTTCGGCAGGATAGAAGTTGGGTGTTGGTTTTGAGTAGGGGATTAATGTGTAATTGCTAGGGAAAAGTATTGCTACTGCTCCTCCTCTCTCGTTTGTTCAATTGACTCTCAGGTATGAGTAGCTTGGGAGGAGAAATTATGTGTCTTTTATATATGATTTCAACCAGGTTTCAGTAGCTGCTATAATATCTGGGTTGTACTTAGAAATCCAGGCATAGAGTTCAGGTATCTTGTTCCTTAGGCTTTGGAGAGTTATGGTTGATAGCATAAGAGATTTTCTAGGTTTGCTGGAGCTGAGGGGGGCTGGGCCTGGGTTGGGTTGCACATCACCACACTGGGAAATAGTGCTTTGGCAAATTGTGTAGGTTATACTTCTCAGTTGTTTCCTAAAACTGGTGTAGTTGCTGCTGGTGGTATGATAAGGGGAGTGTCTTTGGAGAGGTAGAATTTTCACTTTGCATAGTACAGAGGTATTAGCTGTGAATAAGCTAGGGTGGATGTCTGAGTAACTTGATAATTGTGGATTATGGGTGCTGGTTGTAAGGTATGTGCAGGAGGTATGTTGGGTGCCTGGAAAGTTGTGAGTATTGTTAGGAGAGAGAGTGTAAGTGAGAGAAGCAAGATCAAAGTAATAGTTGTGATGGACATGATGGTGGTTGAGTGCAGTGTGATAAAGAATATGAGCAGGATAGAAGTAGTTTAGAGGATGGAGTACTATATGGGCTTATTTAGAAATGGGTGGGGAGGTAGAGTATAATAATGAGGAGGTATGATAGGGGAATAATTAGGGGCTATGGGATAGGTGGAAGTGAAGTATGGGAGGGGTCAGGCTAGATATAAGGTTGATGTTATGTGGGGAGGGTGGGGATGGGGGCAGGGAAGGGACCGGAGTGAGCGTAGTGAATGGAGCTGGTTCAGCCACACAGGGAGAAGACTTGAAAAAAATATCAGTTTAAAGGTGAGTACTGAGCTTAAAATATCAGTATCTAACAAAAGCTTAATTGAAGTAGCTCTGGAATACTTAAAAACTGACAAACAGCCCTGTTTATGTGCCTGCAGTGTAAATTCAAGAGAGTTGTGATTAGTCTAGAGACTATGCTGAAAGTAAAAGCAAAATTTACTAATGTAAACAGTAAAGGCTTGGGACTGTGTGTGTGTGTGTGTGTGTGTGTGTGTGTGTGTGTGTGTGTGTGTGTGTGTGTGTGTGTGTGTGTGAGTGTGTGTGTGTGTGTGTGTGTGTGTGTGTGTGTGTGTGTGTGTGTGTGTGTGTATAAGGCTGATTCAAGGTATTGGCCCAATCTAGTGTCAATTGGCTGGAACCCTTCACTGATGTTGTGCATACACCTTTTAAACCTTAAAACCTAACAAAAACTAAGTTGCAATTCACCTATTACATCAGAAAAGCTGTAGGCTGTCAGGTTCTTGCTTCCTGGAGTTTTATTTAGTTACGATAGTCAGCTTCTGTGGATGAAGTGGAAAATGTGTATTGTAGTTAATCCCAAGTGAGAGGTGGGGGTCACGCATGAAAGAAACCCATGCAACTATTACAATAGAAAAGCTGTAGGGTGTCAGGTTCTTGCTTCCTGGAGTTTTATTTAGTTACGATAGTCAGCTTCAGTGGATGAAGTGGAAAATGTGTATTGTAGTTAATCCCAAGTGGGAGGTGGGGGTCACGCATGAAAGAAACCCATGCAATAGCTGTGCATGCACAACGAACAGAGGGGCAGAGAACCTAAAGCAGTAATAGGATGGAAAATAAATGTGAGTTAGGTAGTTGAGAGATGGTTATCTTCTTAACCTTCAGCTTCTAATGTTTAAACATACTTTGATCTGATGTGTATTTTTGGCATATCTACATATTAGAGGTGCTATTATCAAATGTGACATATTCATATAGCTTCAGATATATTGGACACTCTCATTCAAATGTATATTTAATGGATTAAGATTTCTTTAGTTGCTTTCATAATGCTTTTCTTTTTTGTTTTTGTACTATATTCTAAGCAGAGATGGATAATTTGTGTCATTTGTTATTGGAGAGGTGGTAGATGGATGGTTTAGTTAAGTTTTTAACTAAACCAGAAACTTTGTTTCTTGTATGTGTTTGTAAATAGTTTTGGGTTTTTGAAAGTTGTGCTTAATACACGTTATGCATCCATGATAAGTAAGTTTTCAGTAGATTTCAAGTCAACATGGAAGAAAGGTCTTTCAGTTAGTAATAACATGCACATTATAATCAATGGCTTATAAACGTTTATCATTAAATATAAATGGTTTAAACAATAATGTCAAAAGAGCTGGTTTGCTTAAATATGTCAAAATGCATAAAGCCCAGATCATCTTTTTACAGGAAACCCATCTATTAAAAAAGATCTACAAAAATACTCATTCAATGGCTATACCATTCTGGCTGATTCATGTTTTAAGACTAAGAGAAGGGACACTCTTATTCTATGGAAAAATACTTATACTATGCCAAGTATTATAGATACAATTTCAGATAAAAATGAGATGCTAAGCATGGTTATTTTGGAAATCAATAGGAAGTATTATACTTTGATTAATACATACTGGATACCAGGACTGGGTACTAAATATGTTGACAAATATCTGAACCTGATTATTTTAAATGCAAAAGGAGAAATTATAGCAACAGGTGACTTTAACTGCCTATTATCAGGCAATGATACTTTTAAAAATGGTAAAATAAAACTAACATCTCAAGCCAAGAAGTTAAATGACTTTACAAACCAGATGAACCTTAAAGATATACATGGTCTAAGAGGACATTATTCCTTATTCTATACTCACTATTCATATCGGTTTGGTACACAAACAAACACTGATAAGGTCTTTGTATCAAATAATATATACTGAAAAATAAGTGACGTATCTATAATGACTTTTCCACTTTCGGACCATACTGCTATAAACCTTACATTAACTACACATACAGATGATTTAAGGTTTCTACAGAGAATTCCTGCATACGTAACTAAGTTAAATGACTTTAGGGAATAGATAATGAAAGAAATAGACATGTTTATGGAAACAGATGATAATTGTGAAGTGACTGATACTATACTATGGGACACATTTAAAGTTTATATACATGGTAGAATAAAATTTTGGTACCTTAAAAAGGGAGAGTGTGGGACAAAGAACTTTTAGACATACAAAAAAATAGACAAGGTAAAAATGGATGCAAAATCAAATAACAAAGTAGCACATAATGAAATAACTAAGTTAAATCAAAAATACTTAGACATTCTGAATCATAAGGTAGCCATAAACCTGGAAAAATTGAAATTACAATATTATGCAGTAAATTCCAAATATCTACACAAAATAGTGATAAGATCCAAAACAATAAACCATCAAAATGTTATTAATGAGATTAAATACAAAAGTGATGGTTCAGTTAAGAGTACATCTAACTTAATGGGCATATTAGTAGTGTTCAAAAACTGCTATAAAGATATAAATAATAACACACCACTTTTGGAGACAGATAATGTAATAAATACTTTTATTCAAAAAAATATAACTACTAAGATGTCAATGCAACAATAACATATTAAATAAACAAATAACACTAACAGAAGTGAAAGAGCAAATCAAAATATTAAAAGATATTAAAGTTCCAGGACTGGATGGAATAATTCCTGAACTATATAAGATTTTTTGTGAATATATAATAAAGAAAATGATGAGTGCCTTTACTATTGTTAAGCAAAAATGTATAACACCCCCATCTTGCAAATACTCAATTATCTCCCCCATATTAAAACAAGGAAGGACCCCAAATCTTGTGATTCATATAGGCCAATTTTGTTACTAAACACTGATTATAAATGTTCATGACAATATTAGCTAATAGGATAAAAAATATTACCTAATCTAATACATAAAGATCAGACAAAGTTCGTTCTTCATAGAAAAGTCCAAGATAACATTATTAAATTGCTCTCATTAACATTAACAGACATAGCATGCAAATACAAAAAACAACTATTATCAGCCTAGACATAGAAAAGGCTTTTGATTCTATTAGTTTGTCATACCTACAAAGAATTCTTATTGGTTTTGAATTCTCCTCAGATTTTGTCAACTTATTAATGAAAATTTATAGTGGGGCACAAGCTTATGTAAAAATCGGATCATGTCTATCCTCACCACTAGAAATCCTCAAGGGAACTAGACAAGGTTGTCCTTTGTCACCATTATTGTTTGTTCTTTCAATGGAACCTTTTGCTACATATATCAGAAACAAGCAAATATAAAAGGCTTTCAAATTAATAAGGACTATTGTCCTAAGATACAGTTATTTGCTGATGATATGTTGTTAAATTTGGGTGATAATGATGGTTCTTTACATGATGTTATAAATACATTAAGCAAGTTTGAAAGAATTTCAGGGCTTAAATATAATCATAATAAATCCAAAACAGTACTAATTAACAAAAAGATCAACAAAAACCTAAGAGAGAATACCCTGTTTAATTGGGAGAATGATGTATTAGAACATGTGGGTGTCAGTATAAAGAGTACATGGAAAAGTATGTTAAACTAAACTACAATAATTTAATAACCACTATTAGTGAACTAATCAAAAGATGGAATAAAATATTTACAGTGGAGGATAGGCTCTCTTTAATTAAAATAATAATTTTACCTAAAATGTTGTTTTATATACAGTCATTGATACTACTCCCTCCCACAAACTTATTTAAAAAACTAGATTCCATGCTTCTTAAATTTTTATGGTTCCCCTTAAAAGCTAGGATTGTATATAAATGGCACATTAGAGCTTGGAACAGTAATGGGATATCATTCCCTAGCTTAGATCTTTATTCCAAATCAGTTATAATTAACGTAATATTACATTGAATCATACCTACCTATATATCTGGCTGGAAAACAATACATGAGATTCATATAACTAATGTCAGAACTATAGAAAATCAATTTAAGGAACAACATGGAATAAGTAGAGATCATTGGCTTTTACATGAATTTTGTTTATTTAATAAGAAGTTTGATCATTTTTCTTATGGCATTAATGAAATATTTAATAACTTTAAAAATATAATTGATCGTAATTACAACATTAAACAATTTCTGTTTCTTATATTCCCTATAGCATACTCCCCTGATTGCCTAGATTCTTTCAACATCAATGCGATCCAAAAATTAAAGGAAAATAACTTGATATTTTGGCATCAGTTTATTGAAAATAAGAGTATTAAACCACTAAACTTTCTTTTATGTAGTTTTGATAATAGTCAAGACAGTTGGTTGTTTATGCACTCATTATGGCAGTTTATAGAAAACAAAATGAGAGCATCAATCAACCTAGAGACTGAATCTATACCTAGTTTGATTCAGCTTTTTATTAGGTGTCTTGAAATGACAGATAATCAAAAATTAATGATCTCACCTATCTATAAGGTACTAAGAGAAGACACTCTAAAGTTTGGCTCAGATTTTTGGAATTACTATGTGAAGATTAATGGAGAACAAATATTTGATGAATCAAAAAAAATGTTATTGAATTCTACATATGGTACCTGTTCTTCATTATATTGGAGATTGTATACATGGAAATTTAAAAATAGTAGTTTCTATACGCCACATAAAATAAACCTTATACTCAAAAATACTGAAAGTAAATGTTGGAAATGTGATGAATTACTAGAGGCCAACTGTGTTCACATGTTCATTGAATGCAGAAATGTTGTTCAATACTGGAAAGACTTCAGATATTTTGTAAATGCTTTATGGTCTGATAACTGTCATATTTCTAACTCACTAATCCTATTCAGTGTTCCTATACCTAATGTAATACCTAAATCTCAGATTCAGTTACTCTGGTCAATTCTTGCAATTGCCAGAAAAGTTACTACTTTGACATGGAAAAGTAAACAAGATTTGATGTTTAAAGATTTTATTAATTTAGCAAAAGTTGTTTGTAAAAAAGAACTGCAAACTATTTGTTATAGAACTCATAACATTACTAATAAAAAAATAACATGGCAAAAACTGGAAAACCTTTTGAATAAATACTGATAACTTCTCATGGATAAAATAATTGTTTATCATGGATGAATGCAAATATTGTAAATAGTTTTATTATTGTTTTATTGTATTTGTTATATGTACATTTGTGTATGTTTATAATGAAAACAAAATAAAAGTGTTTTTGAAAAAAAAAAAATCCTTTTAAATTTTTTTATTCTGACATCCACCCCCCCCCAAAAAAAAAATAATAAACTGACAGACATAGGTTGTCCTTCTGGGTTTTCTCTTTTGTTCTATAATTATCTCATTAGCACAACTTTTACTATTTCTGGTAAAAAATAACTTTTCATCTGGTTCTTTAATAGTGGGACTAACTCGAGGTAGTGTGCTAGGTTACCTTCTCTTCTCACTAAATATAGATCTAATCTACTATAGGATCTGCCGTGCCATAAAATTATACTCTGTAGATGACACAGTTTTCACTTGTGCCACACTAATCAATTATACATTTTTCTGCTTCACTGCAAAAAGGACTTCTCATTCACCTGCAGCTGGCTTGTTTCAAATAAACTTACACTCAGCACAACTAAATCTGCTTTTATGATCTTTGGTACAGACAAGTGACTTAATAAACCCAGAAACCTACTATTTCAGATATATTTTCTTCCTTTCAAAAGTCATCAAAAATATCAGTGGATCTTACTAAATGACACTGTATTCATTTATGCTCACATCAACTCTACTATCCCAAAGGTTTCTATACAGGTTAAAAGTGTCATATCAATTCTACAGTTTATCCACACAAAATACATGGAGCTATTGTTACTAATGTTTTCCTCCTCAGGCTTGTACACACTTTGCCTTTAATTGCTCTTCTATCAGGGCAAGACATCTCTGCCCTTCAAGCAGCCATCCATCTCAGCACTCCTATAGAGCACAGCTAGATTCCTGTCCCAGTCAGAATTTCTTATCTTCTTAACTCCCTTACCAACATTTATTTATTTATTTTCATTTGTTTAATGGGAAAGTTTGACTGGGCCTGAGATGGCCCAGTTTCATTGGAGGCCCAGGGAGAAAAGCACCACAAATACAATGTTGTCATAGTACAAAAGACATTTTGAAAATACAAAAAGTATACAATACAAAATACATGGAGGATACATGTGTAAAAATTTAAGTAAATTTAAATATAAAAAAATGGCAGGATTACAAAAATTAATTTACATACAGTGAATATTAATTACCTTTTGAGACTAACTGAATGAAAGAAAAATTCAAGGGTGAGAAATGCTATTGCCTAACAGATAAAATGCAGAAGAAGGCATCTGAGGAAGGGAAGAAGGAGTAAAGAGGAAGGAGAAAGTCAAAATGAAGAATAAAGGGGAGAGAGCTAAGTGAAAGGTATACTTAGAATTATTATATAAAGATTATTACTGCTCACCACTGACAAACAAATTAGCAATACATGAATTCTCCTATATATTAAAAAGTAATACTGCTATCAAGCTAGTTAGAACTAAATATTCCCTTGCTATCTAAAAAAAGATAATTTCTCGAGATAGCTCCTACTTCATGGAACTCTCTTCCAGACCATAGGTTTATAGGTTTATGATAAAGTACAAGGCTAGCTGCCATTGTGAGTAATTTTAAGCTTAGCCAGTTTCCCTTTTTCTGCTTAAATTAACTTATCCCATTTGGTTAGAGATTGGTCTTACCCATCCCATGGTCGATAATTATATATTACACCTAATGAGAATAAATGGGATCATACCATAGATAACTTGAGGAGACCCATCCATGTGATAAAGCACTTTGGAGATGTCTTTGTCCATTAGTAGTATAGGGGCAGTCCTGGGGTAAATTTTGTGTTTCCCATCCATAGAACCAAGATCCACCCAGATATGGATCGGGATGAACTGTGTTTTATGTAGATGGGAATTCTGTTCAGAACAGTGGTATCCTTGGCAAGGTATACCTGCCCTTTCATATGGCTCTGTTGATATTGCAGAATAGGTTTAGATCCCTAGACTGAGTATTTTGATGTCATTTGCCTTGCTGATGTTCAGTAAATCCAGCAGTACTGAGTTGGAGGATGCCTTGTATGCCAGACACAAGTCATCTGTTAGCAGTCTGTAGAATGTGAAGTATAATGACAGGGTTTTGAGTTAATCCATGTAGGACATTATTTCTTGGCTTTGTATCCTTTTATTACAGTATCTTTGTGGGTGTTCCAGTTGTTGCTTGTGTCTGGACAGATACATAACAAAGGGGGCATTATATTTAATGACTGAGGTCTGAGTAAAGGGGGACAATGGCATACCTATGTCTAGACACAATTCCTTTGTTTATAAGCTGTGCAATATAAAAAGATTTTATTAGAACAATGGACTAATGGTTAAAAGTTAGGTCACTGTCAACATAAGTTACAAAATTCCAAACAAAGTGGGTCAACTCTAAGGGCATATCATCAATGTTGTAGTTGCCTGGCGTAGGTGAATTCCCAAAGGATACAATAATGCATTTTTTGGCATTTAGTTTCATTCCATGATTTTGGCACCAGTCATCTATTTGGGACAAACCTTCCTGCAGTATGGTTAAGTCATTTGGGGATTCGTTGACTGTTCTTGGCTTGCAGTCATCTGCAGATAGTCAGCCAGAACTCTTTGGTATTGGCTTTTACTTCAGAAAAGTAGATGCAAAACAGAAGACGTCTCAGTACAGAACCCTAGACCACCTTACATAATTGCAGTACTTTCACTTTAAAAAAGGGGAAAATGTAAATTATATTCCCATTCTAAAAATAAATGCACATGCTTTAAAGATACTGGTGAGGTCTGTAGACTTGATGCAACTGTACACTTTGTGACTTGTTATATTTTTGCATTTTATGGTATACTGGGTTTCTCACTGATTGTAGCATTGTAATAACAATAATATATATGTGAATTTTATTGTTTATGTCAGCTGTTTCCTCATTCCTGATTTGATGGGATGCTTTATATTTTTAATTTCAATCTATACTGAAAATGGTTATTTATTTTGTCTGATCTATATATAAATGACTACATATACTGCATCTGCTGTGTAACTATTGTGTATGTTTTTCACCAGCTGTCCTGGGAGGTGGGTTTAAAAAGTCCTGTGCCAGTTCACCAGCCTTCTAAACAAACTTAAGGAAATACAATAAATAGTTCTCAAATTCATTAATACCTACTTGCAGTCTGGTAATAAAGAGGGAAATTCTTGAGTGTTGTCAGGCTGAATCACAATTGCCTAACATGAAAACCTTTTTGGGTGAACAAGAAAAACATATTTGTACATTTCTTGTTAGTCTGGGATTTGTTTACTTACTGTCGGCCTCTGTCTTTCAGAGACATTGGGGTCAGACCTAGGGTGAATTTATAACTTCACATTTAATGATCAATGTTTTGGCTGAAAAGGGTCAAGGATGAACTCTACTTCACGTGAAGGGGCAGCCTATTCCACATAGTGTGGATCCTTAGAATCACATATCAGCCTCTCCAGCATGTTTTATTTATGTCACAGGCAAAGTTCAGGTCCTTGGATTTAATATGGCTGGTATTGTTTGTTTTTCAGATGTGCAAGATATCCATCAAACCTGGGTCTGTATGAGACTGATTAAGGAGACAGTACCTTAAGGTGATCAATCTAGGAGAAGGTATTCATATCCTGGATTCTCCTGGTGAGAACCCTTTGAGAGCATTCTAACTGTTGTAGCTGTCTGGTTAGGTACATGCCAAAGTGGGCATTGCATTTGATTGTGGTTCTAATAAGGTCTGAGTAGAGAGATACTATGACTTACTTAGACCTAGATGCCCATACTATTGCTTTTGAGTCGGGCAATACAAAATTATTTTCTTACTATCTTGGCTACATTTTGGTTGAAGGCCAAATTACTATCTACATATGTTCCCAAAACCCTAACTACTTGGTCAATTCTTAGGGGTGTTTCTTCAATGAAGTAATTAGCCTGGGTGGAAAACTTCCCAAAGGGCCCTACAATGCATTTCTTCACACTGAGTTTCAATCCATAGCTCTGGCACCAATCATTTGTTGGGGTCAGTTCCTCTTTTAGGATGTTGGTGTAGTGGGGGAATCTATGATAGCTCCCAAGTTACAGTCATCTGTAAACTCGGTGAACTGGTGGCCTTCAACATTAGCCTGGATTTCTGAGAAGTACATGTCAAACAGGAGTGGGCCCAACACAAAGCCCTGGGGTACTCTGCTGGTGACCAGACTCCTGTTGGAAGTGGTCTCACTAATCCTGACATCTTGGTCCTATCTGTAAACCAGTGAGCAATCTAGTCAGTTATTTAGGGATTTATGCCTAGCTCTGAGAGTTTGTCAACATTTACCTGTGTGGGGTATTGTATCAAACACCTTGGCCAGGTTGAGATAGGTGGTATGCACCATTTCTCCCTTATCCGTAGCCTTGGTGACCCTCTTGATGAAGTCTACCAGGATGACTAGACAAGACTTTCCTTTGACATAGCCAGACTGAGATGGGTGCAGTGTCTGCAGGTTACCTATGTCCTTGATGATCATTTACATGATAATTCTTCAATGGCTTTGTATACTATACTTGTCAGACTTATGTGTCTTTGTTCCCAGGGATGGTTTATGGTCCAGTCTTGTGGAGAGGGATGACAATTGCAGTCCTTCATTCACTCAGTAAATAAGCTGTTTTGAGGCTGTATTTTTAAGAATGCCTCTAGGGATCCTGCAAGGTAATGTTTGAGGCAACTGGGATATTGTTGGGGACCACAGAAGCAGTATTTTTGGCCTTAGCTAGTGCCACCAGTACCTATTCTCTGATGATAGTTGGGAGGAATATGCTACAAGGAATTCCACAGGGATAGTGGGTGGAGTGTAGGTGAAGTTAAAGCTAAGTTGACTCAGCTAGAAGATTTGCTTTGTCACTCTGATCAGTGAAACTTGTGCCATTTATCACCAGTTCTGCAAAATGCTGTGTGCTACCTTTAAGGTTTGTGATATAGCTGAAGAAGGTTTTGTGATTGTTCATAGCCTGACAGGCTAACCTGACCTCATAAGTGGCCTTGTTGTACCTTATTAGACCTCTTAGTTTTTTTGTTTAGTTGAATCAGAGGGCTCTTGTCTCCATGAAAGTTACTCCTTATGATTTTGGCCATGGCTTTTTCTTTTGTTATTACCATTCAGGTTAGTAGTATTCCACCAGTGGAGTTTGTTTTGTTTGTTAGATCTGGGTTTATTTCTGGTAGGTACATCAGCTTCATCACAGCCATTTACATGTTTCTACATAGTTTATGTGAACAATTCTGCATAGGCATACATTTTGGCAAACTGTTGCTTAACAGGAAGTAGTTCACTTTAGGATACTTCCTAACTATTACTAGTTTAGTTGAGTTTTCTAGGTTAATTTTAATTTCAAGGGGGAAAGTTTGTAATCCGACCTCACCAATGAGAATGTGACATGGTGGTGGTGGGGGGGCTCCAATGCTCTTGCATGTTAGTGAGTACCAGGTCTTGTATGTTTGAGCCCCTGGTTGGAGTGCGATGAGCTATCTGGTCCAGAGTCTTTGTGTTGATTAAGTCCAGGAAATGTTTTGACTGTGAGTTAAAGGTGGTGTTCCTTTCCCAGTCTATAGAGGGGTACTTAAAGTCTCCCAGGAATATGATGTTTGGTTATATGTGTATAGGTTGTGAGTGCTGTTGGTCATAGAGGGTGACATATACCTGTCCAGGACATTGTACAGAACCTTGTCTGTGGAGATCTGAGCATGAATGAACTCTAGGACTTCATCCCATTTAATTAACCTGGAATTGTATTTGTTGCTAATGTAAATTGAGACACCTCCACCTTTAGCCCATGTCTGTGTTATTGTTGTTGGTTTAGATGTGTGAAAGGCACTGTAGCCTTGCACAGCCAGAGTACATTCTGCAGTTTTAAACCAAGTTTGGGTAACAGTACAGATGTCTAAACCAAGTTTGGGTAACAGCACAGATGTCTACATTCTCCAGAGTTAGGGGAGCTTGTAGGGTATGGAGTTTCTTGTTTAGGCTTCTAGCATTGAGTACTACTCCTAGCAGTGAGCAGTAGCACATTAAGGTTGCTTTGAGTATTCTTTTTTACCCCTATATTGGTAGTTTTGCTGATTGCCTAAAAAAGGCTTTAAGGGGATGGATAAAGTTTCAGCCAATATCCGAAAGCTCATGAGGTACAGGTGCAGACCATCCTTGGCAAAGCAATGTGGTCTGTTAATGCTGATAGATATTGGATCCCCCTGGAGTCAACCAGAAATTAAGCAAATTGCTAAAGTCAATCATTTCCTGTTCATACTATGGCATCATCCTAGGTGAAGGTAGGATACTGCTCAATGCAAGGCTTGCACCCATCTGTGACACATATTCCATAATGTCTCTTTTCAAATAGTCGACTGAGGTACATTTCAAGTCATTTATACCCACATGGGCTATGATAGAATCATATTGATACATGAGGGACAGTGACTTGAATGCATATATAATATTATAGATCCTAGCTCCAGATAGGCAAATAACCATTATCTTCTCCTTGTCCACTCTGGTGAGAGGGGCATCTATCTGTTGTTCAGTAGAATCTCCTATGACAAGAGTATTAAGTAAAGTGTTTGTTTTCCTTATGGGCTTTGTTCTTTGGGGACCATTGTGTGTAGGTTTATGTGTCATATTAGGTGATGTTTTTTGCATGTGCTTTTGTGGGTTGTGAAGATAGGGATTGCTGTCAGTTGGCTTAGGAGGTCTTTGTGGTTTGGAAAGGTTTATTTTAAGTGACTCAGAATAAGAAGGTCTATCTATGTGGTGAGGGAGTATGTATTTAGGATTCAGAGTGTGTGTTCTTGACAACCTTTTTAGTAAGCAAGATCTTAACCTCCAAAGAAGTTATGTATGTACATCTCTCGCACACTGTGTTAGTTTCTTTAAGGATCAAAAGGTTGTCAGTGTACATGAGACAACTGTTACATTCTCTCAGGATGCCCATATTGAACAAGCTGGCCACAGAGACCTTAGAAAATGCATATCCATATTGTCAGGACCTGTATTAGGTTGGTCTGTTATGATTTAGGGACTTGATTTTACACGGATTGCATGTGTGGAGTCTGGGATTAAGGCTAGTTGTAGGTAATGCTATGATCTGTTATTAGTGCTGTTCATCATGCTAACTGAGCTGCTCTTAGTTTTGGTCTGCTCAAAGCCTTACTGTGTTACAGGTTAAAGTCCTATGTACTAGCTTTAGGTAAATTTTACAGTCTAAGCATTTGCTGCTCTACACGGCACTGCTAACTGCTAATGCATAGTGAGCAGCTCTGCAAAAATGTGCCTGCTTTATAGCTAAAGAATAAAAGTCCTCTGGCCAATAAATGACTACACTTTGAGCTCCCTGGAGTGCTTCCCAACTCAAAGAAACCAGGCAAACAACTTCTGTAACATGATGAATGACCCTGCAAATTCTTAATGTAAAAGCACAGTAAAAGTAAATATAAAGTGCAAACAAATACCAAACAGCTATATTAATTGGATGGGTGGGCAATCAGTATTTGCATCTATGGAAAACAATGGGAGGGATGTATTATTTAAATAGCTTATACAGCCGACAATAACAGTGAAAGGGAGGGAGGGGTTGGTAGTCAGATTACCATAAGGGAAGGAAATAGAGACATTGGTTGTTTAAAACTACAACAACAAAAGGGAGGGAGGGGGAGTTGAGGATACCACAGCAA